>NC_048598.1:139295055-139895055 GCF_003668045.3 Cricetulus griseus
TGAGTAAATTGGGAGCATGGTGGGGGAGACAGGAGGAAGAGGAGGAAAGAAGTAGAAGGATGAGGGGAACATGAGGAAGAAAAAGGAAGTAAAATACTGTTAAGACTCCACTAGACTTGTGATCTCACAGTTATTTTATGCCATTTAATTATAACATTTCTATTTATTTTAAGACACTAGGATGTCTTAAACAGAAATATTATGTTTGTAAATTTTTAATTTTAAAGCAATCCCTCACTACATGTTTATGTTTTCCACTACTATGGTTTTCATCACTTCATTCACGGTGATAATTATTAATATATAATATCAAGATCGCTTACCATCACTGTGGTTCCACTTATAATTTATCCAGCCTTCATAATTTTTCACAAGGTCATCATAATCCTATGATTTTTGTCTTTCCAAGTAGTTTTTAATCTTCAAATTACTTAAATCTGGTGACTTACATGACTTGTTTTGAAATTCAAAGTTGTATTCACCACTAGATGAACAATATCCATTTCATGAAAGGCTATCAATAGTAGAGTAAGGCATTAGTGTTGTGTGTCCTTTTGCAACTTTCTTGAATGTGAATTCATACACATTTCCTGCACATTAACTAAGACACAGTCATATGCTTGATTTGGGGCCTCTGGGACTTAAAGGTGAAACTCTCATCTGGCTTTTCACCCTTTTGATTTTTCTTCAGACTCCTGAGAAAGAATTTTGATTCTTTTGAACAGTGTTTAATTGGATCTAAATCTGTTGGTTTCAGTATCTTCCAAATCTCTGTGTTATTATAGACTACAAATAATGCTATAAGTCGTTAAAAAGTCTGGAAAAAGACAGGTTGAGGGCATATTTATGCCTACCAGACAACAATAAAAAACCCAAACAAGGCTAGTGCTTCTATGTAATATAAGAGAAGCTCTGGTCTTTTATGATTGCAATCAATGCACACACACACACACACACACACACACACACACACACACACACACACACACACACACACACAGCACACACACTCAGGCACACACACACAAAGACAAACAAAAATTCAGAAAGAGAAAAATCGTCTTGAGACAAATTTGACATCAGATTTATTTTATAAAATATTTGTAGTTCAAATATTTATAAAATAATTTACCGCATTGAAGACGGAGGCAGAGACATTGTGCCAGGTGTACATGTTGTGCCTACATTGAACAGAAGCTTTGAATATTAGTTTCAGAAGTGCAGAAGAGATTTCTTTCCTAAAGAGATCAAAGGATGTGGATATGAACAGTAACTTGTGACTATTGTCTTCTGTGAACCATTCACTTTATTGGAGGACCTCTCAATGGTCTTGGGAATATGAATGAATTCACGAGTGCAACCTGTTTTTTTGTTTGTTTGTTTGTTTGTTTGTTTGTTTTTGGTTGTTCAGAGAGAAGGTTTCTCTGTGTAGCTTTGGAGCCTATCCTGGCACTCGCTCTGGAGACCAGGCTGGCCTTGAACTCACAGAGATCCGCCTGCCTCTGCCTCCGGAGTGCTGGGATTAAAGGCATGCGCCACCAACACCGGGCTTACTGTTTTGTGTGTGTGTGTATGTGTGTGTGTTGTGTGTGTGTGTGTGTGTGTGTGTGTGTGTGTGTGTGTGTGTGTGTGTGCATTGATTGCAATCATGCAATTGCGAGTGCGCAACCTGTTTTATAATCATGGATATCACCTTGTGTGGGCACACATGGTCGCACTCAGGATGTGAGAGATATTACTGACCCAACATTTCTTTGCAATACCCTGACCTCTTTTTAAGCTGCTTTCTAAACTTTTCAAATTTATTACTGATTACATAATTCAAAGACTCATTTAAATCCTTTCTCAGTGATTTCATGAATTTCGTGTCCTTTCACAGCCTGTTCTTTCTGAAACCCTTGACTTTACTAAACCAGTCCACTACATTGATAGGTTTATTTGAATACTGCAATCTACAGATACCTACCATATATCTTCTAACTTTGCAGGAGTTTCTTCTAACTTTGCTCTCCAAATTTAAGCTCTAATGCCAAATTTTGCATCTTTGGTGGAACTTACTACTTTTAACAAGCAATATTGCTGTCACGGAGCAGGCTGTACTGATTTGTGTTCCTTATACACTGGAGGACATCTATGTCCTTTTGCTTCATTTCAACACTCAGTTTAAATCCAAACTCCACAAAGGGGTTTTAAATTCCTATGTTAAATAATGTTAACACAGGATAGCACATTTTTTCTAATTCAAATATTGTCTCCCATTTCTTATATTAAGAAATATTTGACTTCTTGTTTTCTCTGTTGGAGCAGTTTGATAGAGTTGGATGCATGTCATCATAGTGTGTATCTTAAAATAGTATCAAATGCTGGCTCAAAGCCAAAAAATATAATTACATAAATAAATGAAAATATACTACTTCTAAAACAATAGAAATGAAGTACTGGAAATTGTTTAGAACAATGCTGTAACTCAGTATCAGATCAGTCTTTACCAGCATCAAATGAGAGGGTTCTGTGTTTTTGAATGATGTTTAATTACTATAGGCAAGGTAACACACAATACCTTGCTCCCAAAATCCAGTTCCATTTATAAGGGAAGAGGCCTAGTTTTTTCTGTTTCTTCCTAATATTCATAATGTCTTCCATTTACTCATCTCTTTTCTTCCTGTGTTGTGGGCCAATCCCCATAGCAGCTGTAACTCAGTTTTGACTTTGTCCTGTGGGTTCCTGCCTCTTTGTATTTCCTTTCTGGCAAAGCATCATTTCCCTATGAGCTCATCTAGGCAATTAGAAGGTTCAAGTTAAGTTCAAGACATTATGTAACAAATGGATTTATTTGATTATTCTGTATTTGCACATATGATTATGCAATATATGTATATGTACTTATTGCTAACATTTAGGTTAAATTGTAGTTATAGTAATTCCTAGTTAAAGTTGGACATGGTGGCACATATCTCTAATTCCACACTCAGAAGTTAAAGGCAGGTAGATACTGTGAGTTTGAGGCCAGCCTTATCTACAGAGTGAGTTCTGGGACAATCAGGACTCTTACACAGAGAAACCCTTTCTTGAAAAAAAACAAGAAGAAAGAAAGAAAGAAAGAAAGAAAGAAAGAAAGAAAGAAAGAAAGAGAAAGAAAGAAAGGGAGGAAGGAAGGAAGAAAGGAAGGGAGAACCGAAGAGAGGGGGAGAGAGGGAGAGAGAGCAAGGGGGGAGTCAAAGGACTAGCTAACTTATGAGCAGGAAATATTTACTTTAGGTGATTTCCAGTCCACCACCCCATTTTATGGCACTAGGGAAGTAAGCATTAGCTCCAGATACCTTGTCGATAAAATGAATATGTTTTACTGCTATAAACTGGATGTTTTGTTTTGTTTTATAATACTGTATAAAAGTGTGAGAGATTGGATGACTTATAAGCAAGAGTTATTTCTCACAATAGTAGGGGCAGGCATGACCAGAATATCATATGATATGCATACAGCCTACATGCATTGAATTTTAATATATCAATATGCAATTAATGTTCTGATTCATCTTCTCATGATTCCATGCTAATTAATTTTTAGTCTTCAATAATATTCTTCATTGTAGATGAGCTCTGGTTCCTTAATTCATTCAAACACTTTTTGAGGTCTCGATTTCTTCCAACTTTGGAATATAAGGAATGAAGTTGTTGGAAACATCCTTACCAGCAGTGGATATAAGTGAATACTGGTTTCTATATTACTCAAATTAATTTTTAATTACATTCTGTAGTCATAGAATACAAAATACTCTTCTTGTTTTGAATGAATACTAAGTATTATAATTTGGGCTACCACAGGATGTTTGTAAGTTTTTCCATGGTGGCTGAACTGCTTTTCTTTCTCCTAGGGATGAGTGAGTGTTTCTGGTGCTGCACACACTCATTAGTATTTGCAGTTGTCAGTGTTTTGGATTTCTGCCATTTTAATAGTTCTTATTGGAAACTTGTTTTGCACTGTGGTTCCCCAATGACATATCACATATCTCTTATGTTTCTTTACCATTTTATAGTTTCCTAGAAAGACACTCATGCAGGTCATTTCTCAGTATGTTGTTCATTTTCTTAAATTGAGATTGGCGTTGTGTTTGCTAGCAATCATCATCAAGACTTGGCACATGATAGACATGGTTGTACTTTTTAGATATATCCCAATGCATTCTTCACATTTTATTATTGAATTTTAAGTGTTATTTTTTCCTTTGAAGCAACAATAAATTTGTTGTCTATATCTGTTGTAAAGGTTTTCCCAAAATTTATTCATTATCCTCTCATTCTATATTTTCTCATAACAGACATAATTTAATTATAATGAGGTCCAGTTTAACAATTATTTATTTTGTATTTTGCAGTGTTTTCACTGTATTAAATGTTAGTTATGCTCAGCTATATTCAAGCAACTTTAACTAACTTTGTAGAATGTGTAGATGGGACACAGAGGTTTGTTTATTATAGCTGTTGAAATTGAGAAGTCAGAAATAAACTGTCAATTCCTTTGTCCCAAACACTTACTTCTTTTATAGGTGCATGTCTTTTCTGAATGTTCACAATGAAAGTGGCCAGCAGTTGTCTGAGGTCTAATATAAAGATCCCTGCCATCATTAAGGCTTCTCCTCCAAATCTCCATTCAAGATTTACTTTTCTTTTTTATCATTTTTTATTTGAATTAGAGACAAGATTGTCATGTTTTACATGACAATCCTTTCTACTACTGATGTTAGGACATCAGCATATGGACTTGAAAATTAACACATATATTCAGAATGGAAGCCTTGCTGAAATGTTCTCCCATCTTTGGGAATTGTCTTGGTCCCCAGACTGATATCTGGGAAACCAGCATGGGACTGAACCATACCCTCTGAATGTGGGTGTCAGTGAGGAGACATCGGAAATCTATAGGGCCCCTTGTAGTGGATCAGTACTTATCCCTAGCACAGAAATATACTTTGGGAGCACATCCCTCATGGAGGGATACTCCCTGTATCTAGACACAAGGGGGTGGGTCTAGACCCTATCCCAAAGGATATGAAAGACTCTGAAGACCCCCTATGGAAGGCCTCAACCTCCCTGGGGAGCCGAAAGGTTATGGGATAGGTAGGGTGTTAGTTGGCAGGGCAGGGGAGGAGAGGAGGGAGTAGGAACTGGGAATGACATGTAAAATAATCTTTCTAATTCAAATTAAAAATATAACTTACATTTCATCTGTAGGTGTGTTATCTACTTTGAGTTACTGTTGCAAATAACATATAGATGTTTATGGAGGGATAGTTTTGCTTTGGAATATCTGTTTGATTCACTTACCTTAAAATGTATTTTATGGTATAAATCATGAGTTTCATTTTGGTATTTTCCTACATATATACCACATACATAGTTCATATTACCTTCTACCCTCTTCTTGCATGTATCCCCTAACTTCATTTTTTAAAATTATTCTTCTTTTTAACTTTGTGATTTATAAGCCTTCAACATTATATGGTATATGGAAATGTACCCTTTGGGAGTCTCACTTATTTTGCTTAACATGAAGTCTTCAGGTCCATTATTTACAGTAATGACATAATTTCATTCTTCACTGTGGATGAACAAACTTCATTATATATACAAACCATATTTTCTTCATTTATTTGTTTGCTAATGGCATCTGTATTGATACTAAAATTTAGCTATTACAGATAGTGTCACAATAAACTTGGATGTATACATGTCTTTGCAGGTTTACTAGGAATGCTCGAGTTGGATCATAAAACATGTATTGTTAGAACTCTATGGTGACATTCACAGTGACTGAAATCATAGTGCATATCTACTAGCTGTATGTAACTAATTTTTCCCTGCCTACTTGTCAGTTATTTGTTGTTGTTTGTCTTCTGGATGATAGTCATTCTGAACAGAGTGAGATGGAATCTCAAGATACCTTTTACTTTCGGGATAAAATGACTATTTATTATATCATAGTATTACAACATACTTTCATTACTGGTTAAAGTCTGCAGAACATTTTAAAGCTGAGTGCATATCAGGTAAACTCATCCCTTGGGACACATGGGGAAGCACAATAATCATACAAATTACTTGCCTCCAAATCCATCTATAGGAAGTCTTCCTTTATTCTGAAATTCAAAACATTGAGCTTAGATACTAATGGTTTTAAGTGCAAGGTGCCTTAGGTCAATCCTTGGCCCTGTCATTTTAGGCCTCAATTCATAACAAAACTTCTATATTCATGTTTTAAAATTAAATCTTTTATTTTCTGAGCTTTTATACTGCATGCTCTTTAAAGAGTGTGAACTTTGGGGTGAGAGGTAAATGTCCAATTCGGAGCTGATCACTTTAAAGTCCTTTTCCTCTCCAAATTAATGCATGTTTTATATCTCCATCATTACTCCCTCCACTTTCCTCCTCCAAACCCTTCCGTATAACCTCCTAGGTATTTTCCAATCCATGACATCTTTTATTTCATTAATTATTGTTACAAAGTATATGAATATGCATGCATATGCATACTTATTCAATATATTATGTTACATATTAGTAATATGCATATATTAGTGTATACATATATGTGAATACAGATATATAATATGTGTGTAACCTGCTCAGGTTAAACATAAACACCTTTTAGTTCTATCAAGTGCTTAGTACAGAGGTTGTATATAGTACATTGTTAAAGATTTGCAGAAAGTCGATGGATTTTGATAACATATGCTTTATCCAAAATGAATTAATTGCTGTAAGAGACATGAATAAGAAATCAAAAAATATATAAGTAATTGTATACAAAAGTAATAAAATTAACACCTATACCTTACCATGTCTCAGTCCCAAAGCTCACAAAAGCTACAAATTACAGTGTTATGGTTTTGTCCTCGCCTTCAAACATTTTGTTGCCTCCAACAATGCAAAACAAACAAACCAAGATCTAGCACACATGGAACTTCCTGATACTTTCCAAAGTTGTAAATTCCTTATCAGATTCTATTATAAAATTATCATCATTATTGTCTTTTGTTTCTCTATTAAATATCTGCAGATGACTTATGATTGATGACAATTTTATACTTACTAATTGATTCTTTGTTGATTTCTCTACTAATATTATTAATTTGACAGTAGGAAAATAGAATTTTATGCATTCAGGAACATAATCGATCCCATCTTGAGCTACAAATGGATTTTGTTAATTCATTCTTCTCTGCAGCATTCTTGCAGGTACATACTCCTCAACTTCGACTAGTTCTAAAGAATAAATATCTGATTCATTAACCAAGTTCTGAGTCAATGTTACTTGAAGCAATTGGGAAGAGATGTTCCATTTGGTTCCACATAATATTTTTTATCAAAAAATTAATGGAGTTCCTTGAGTGAATTATTTGTTTGTACTTGATACTGGAATATCACCTTAACTACATTTAAAAACTTACTTAGTACATTTTTCATATAACATATTTAAAGTAAAATCCAATGTTGATTTTTAATACACTTTCTTACTGGCACAGTTTCTAAATATTGCCAGTGATACCATAAGAGCATAGATTCAGGTATGGCGTCATGCTCCGAGAGCCTGCTAAATGATGCTTCTTGCTGCTTATGAGTCCCACAAATTCCCAATAGTAGACTCCATCTGTTACTGCCCAGGACCAAATTTTTTTTTAATTTGTCAAGTTCCAAACTGTGGGTATTCCAATCTACCTGAAAGGATAAATCCTCCATGTAATTTTATTTATATTTCTTTGATTGGTGATGATGCTGATCACATTTGCAATTATTGATAATCTCTGTCTATTCCTTTCTTTCTCACTTCCTCCTTCCATCTCTCCTTTCCCCTCTCTCTGTGTGTCTCTCTCTTCATGACATCTGTGTGGTTCATATACCCATTTATTGTATGGAAAATACTTTTCTTTATTCTTTGTTGACTTCCTATACTGTATTTGCAAGTATTTATTCCTCTCAATTTCTCCCCTTATTACCTTCTCAGTGTTTCCCATACCATCCCACCTAACATTGATATTGAAGGGCACATAGGTCAGTTAAATATGGCACTGAGTGGAAGTCAAGAGGGAGAGTCCTGAGATGGTTACAAAAAAGAGTGATTGGTTGCCAAGATGGAACCAGATGAGGTCACTGTATGAATGGCTCATTTTCACTGTGTAAAGCATAGGGTGCCTAGGCAAGTGACAGGTTGACCTTTAAAACCATTGGCTGGTTGTTTTCCTGCTCTGTGTTTTTTTTGCCTTAAAAGGTGCTTGCAGTGGGGCAATAGATGAGTTCCTGCTTGACTAGACTCCATGCTGCATTTCGTTGTCTCCAGGAACCTGGGAGGCTGGGGAACTGGTGAGCAGCACACTTTACGATTTCTCAGACCTAGCTCAGCCTTCTATGGTTGTGCTAAGACCCTGCAGATATATCTCCTCCTCTTCCTCTTTCTCTTTGTCTTCTTCCTCCTCCTCCTCTTTCTCATCTTCTTCTTCCTCCATCTCCTTTCAATTTTCTGCATTAGTTTCAGTTTGTATTGCCTACCTAGTATTCTGTTTATGTGCTTAGTGTGTGATCATATCACTTAAAAAAATCTGACTTTCCTTCTCCCAGCAGTTATCTAATGCTAATAAATCCTCTCCTCCATTATGATTGAAATATGTATTTACTTTTCTCTATGGTGGGACTTTTCATGGTTAGGACTTGTTTATGCATGTTGTCTCATTTGTGGTGACTTCAAATGTGCATCTGCCTTGAGCTGTGCAAAACAGTTTCCTGAAAGTTATCAAACACTTATGTATTTGTCATTTTTCTTCCCTCCTTTCCGCAAAGATCCCTGAGTAAGACATGAAAGACCAGTTTGAGTCTGATCACTTAGCAGCCTTTCATTCTCTGCACATTGACCAGTTAACTGGTCTCCGATTTAATTACCCTTTACATCAATGAGAAACTTCCCTGGAAATTGTTGAGGATTGCTCAGATCAATAGGAATAGAAATAATCATTTTCAGTTACTTTATTACTACATACATCTAGCAGAGTAATAATATTGGGTTCTCCTAGGTTTTATGACATACCTGAACAAAAATTCTTTCATCGTTTAATAGTTCCAGATATGGTTCCCATTTCAATGAGTGGATTTTTGATCCCAGAAAATGTGTGTTTTATTCCATAACTTTTATACTACTGTTGCACAATCAACCTGTTTTGTCAAGCCAGTCATTCTTGTTGCTTTCAAGATTTGTATCAGGATGATATTCTGGCTTATTGTTATCTTCTAGAATTGTTCACAGCACCTTTCAGCACCATGAATTGCTAGCCAGTAGGGAAGAAGTTTGCAGGAGAGTACCACCTTGACCTTTTTTTGTAGATATTAGTTGCACCTGATTGTAGCTGTAAAATGTTTTCTATATTCTGAAAGGTTCTCTACCATTCTGAACTTTAGGTTTCACTCTGTGAATTGTTTCCTTTATTGTGCAAACTTTTAAGTTTCACAGAATTCCATTTATTGTTTTTTTTAAATGCATTTTGATTGTTTGAGAATTTCATACATGCATACAATTTATTAATTAAATTTGCCCCCTAAACCATTCCCTTATAGTAAGAAATTACCAATACGGAGTCAGGTAGAAATATAAGGGTATTTAATAGGGAAAAGCCTTACTTACAGAGCGAACCAGCCAGCCGGTGGTAGTCTGTACAGCAAGAGGCAAAGAGAAAGCGAAACCGAAAACGCAGTCCCCCTACTCACTCTGACCACGCCCTCACAAGCCCTCAGGTACTCTTGTAGCCAGCCCCTAAGAAGGCGTGGCTACAGCTTCCCCTACATTCCCTCCAATGTGTGCCTTCCTTAACCTTCCACAGTATTCTCACCCAGTTTCATGTATTCTTTTTAAAAACTCACTGTCACTTAGCACTGCCACCATGTGCTTGCATATAGCATCATCTACTGGAGCATGTGTAGCCACTTAGAATTGGCATCACTGAAGAAAACTGAGTGTCCAAGTCTCAAAAACTATCATTTGAAAATAGTTCCTCCTGTAAGGATAGGATTTGAGTAACCAGTTTCCCCAATGATGAGGAGATTTTGTATAGCTTGATTGTGTGTGGGCACGCACGAACACGTGCATGTGCACGCACACACACACATGCATGTGCAGGCACGCGCGCACAGTGACAGACACTATGTGTCAGTGTGGGCAACTTCTTTGTTGTGTTTGGGAAATTTCATTGTATTCCAGTCTCACATAACCTGTACCAGGCTTTCTTGGACTGTCAAATTTCAAATCATGACATGGAGACTTATTACTAGTTATGAATGCTCAGACTAATCTTATGCTTGTCCCACTAGCTCTTATAACTTAAATTAACTTGTTTCTCTTCATACACATCTTACCTCAGGGTCTTTTATCTTTCATTCTCATAGTACTATTTCATTGCTTTTTACATGTCTGTCTGGTTGACGCCAGCATCTCCCTCATTATCTTCCCTCTCATTCTCTTCTTTCTCTCCTTCTCTTGAGCCTAGATTCTTCCTCCTATTAATTTTCTTGCCAGCCCTGCCTATCTATTCCTCAACTGCCTATCTACTGGCTATTCATCTACTAATGGGAAGATTTTCTGATGAGGGTTAAGAGATGCACTAATCTTTTCACTAACGATAAGTACTCACAGGACAGTTTAACACTATGCTCAAAGCAGTACAATAGTAGTATGTTCTTCCCTACAGCCTACAACCTACCTGGATGTGAGTTCTTCAACACATCAACAGTCCCTAACATGCATTCTGTCTTGTAGAACAGGCATCATACCAATCTGGAAGGAGCTGGCTATTCCCATAAAAGAATTGCAATTACTGAGTCAATTACATATCTTTCCATGGTACTTGCTACTGTAGTTGTCAGGTTTCAGACCTGGGTAAGATTGTTGATGAGTTTTGTATCAAAATAATAGTATGCATGGTACCTTATAGAACTACAAGGACCAGCCAGATGGAGTTTTAAGATCATCATGAGCTTAACTCCTTCATAGTCCGTGACTCAATTACATGGTGTCTTTGGCCTTATTCTTATCATCAAGTTCTGGACACCAAAAAGGAGCAACATCTATAGCCTACAATAGACATTTACTGACCAACAATTCCCAAAATGATGAACCTTAAATGGCATTGGTTTTAAATGGATAGCCTATGGAGTTTTGGAGAATCATTGTCTTCCTGTTCTAAGATAAATCAAAACTCTCTCTCTCTCTCTCTCTCTCTCTCTCTCTCTCTCTCTCTCTCTCTCTCTCTCATCATCTGTGTTGACTTTAAGAGACTTCTCCAGTAGGATTTCTCATTTTCTCATTCTTTGGAAGTCAGGGCTTCTCAAACATAAAATTTTGAGGTTCATTACAGAAAGATTTTGCTAATGCCTTTATGTTGAAGGGTTTTCCCTGTGTCTTCTTCTAGCAATTTCACAATTTCAGATCTTGTATTAAGGTCTTCCCCACATTTACTATAAACTTTGTAAATCATGAGAGGCAAGGATCTAGTTCCAGTGTTTTACACTTACATAGAAAGTTCCTCATTTTTTAAGGGTCCAATGTTATGTTTAGAAATTAACAACTTTCCTCCATTTTCCTAATTGTTTCTGCAGAGAACATGAACATGAGTAAGGAGTCACCATTTGGCACTTATGTCTTCCTCTCCTCTCCAGTAAATTTTGCTGGTACATACACTTCTTCCAGATTTTTTCCTATTAGCAACACTTCTACAATTAATTGAAGATCTAGAGAGCTCACATATTGTTCATTATTTATTCAATTCACATAGTTTTCTGAAAGATTACTATAGGCATTGAAGTCTATTTTCTATCATATTCCTAGAAAGAATCTTTAGGTATATTTAAATATGAATATGTGTGTATGCATTTATGTGTACATATGTATGTATATATAATAACCAAATGTGCATGTATTTTCTAAGAAAGACTAAATATAAAAATAGATAATTAGTTATTTACTCTCTAGGAGAAAGACTGGAATGTATTTGAACACAATAATGAAAGATTAGCCAAAAATGGTTAGGGTTACTATTGCTGTGATTACAAAAAGCAAGTTGGGAATGAAAAGTTTTATTTTGATTATACTTTCATAACACTGTTCATCACTAAAGGAAATCAGGATAGGAACTCAAACATGGCAGAAACCTGGAGGCAGGAGCTAAAGTATAGGCCTTGAAAGAGTGCTATTAACTTGCTTTCTCCAAATGTCTTTCCTAGCCTATTTTTCCAGAACCCAGGACAACTAGTCTAAGAATGGCACAATTCATAATGGGCTGGGTATTCTCACATCAATCGCTAATTAAGAAAATACTCTAAAGACATGCTTACAGCTTAATCCTATGGAGGCATGTTTTTAGTTGAGGCTACCTTCTCTCTGATAACTCTAGCTTGTGTCAAGTTGACATAAAATTAGCCAGCACAGATGGTTCCTATGAAAGTGAAGGTAATAACGGAAGGCAATATTCAGAGAATACATCAATCATGATGCTGATATAGTAGACATTGTTCTATTTCATAACAGGAGATATCTTTAGACAGATAATTGGACCCATTTATCCAATTAGCAGATATATGTTTTATTATTGATGTCTAATTAGTGTGAATAAATCACATTCTGGTATATTTCTATTTGAAATTATTGCTGTGAACTAAAAACCTAGAAACAAAGTACTCAGAAATGATTAAATAAGTAAGAAAAACATCTTTGAATGGGAAAATATATCCTAGCTATAAATCTGACATGGGGCTTATATTTATAATATGTAAAAATCAATTAAGGAAGAGACTAATGAAATTAACTACTAATTCTCAAAAGATGAAACACAAATGACTAGCACATGTATGAAAAACTGTTATATACAATTAGTCATCAGGGAAATAAAAAAGAAACTACATTGAGTTTGTTATTCCAGTCAAAATGACTATAATACGGGGGGAAACAGTGAAATGGAAAGAAACAGCAACACTTATAAACTCCTGGTTGGGAAGAAAAATGCTTGAAAACTAAGGAATCAGTGTGGAGTGTGGATCTATAGTATTTCTTTGTATATCATAAAAGCCAAATTGCATAATTAACCTAGGTGTCTATCAGCAAATGAATGAATGAAGAAATTGTGTGTGTGTGTGTGTGTGTGTGTGTGTGTGTGTGTGTGTGTGTGTGTGTGTGTTTACAAGAATTAGCCATATATAAGAATGACATACTATAGTTTTAGGCGATATGGATGCAAATAGCAAACATCATAGTAAGTTAAATAAATCAGACTCAAAACAATCGTGTATTTTCTCTCAATTCAGATCTTGGATTATATGTACATATAGTGCATGCAAGTCTAAGTGGGACTTTTTCCAAAGAATATAGGGGACTATGTGGGGATGTAGAGCAGAAAGGTGATGAGGAGAAGATGGATTGTGGAGATAGGTATGGAAAATTGTTATATATTCTGGTGGCTGAGATGAAATATTAACCCGAGATCAACTCACAAAAAAAAAAAAAACATGGAAGGAAGAGGTTTATTTAAGAAGTGGTTAAAAGTCAAATATCAAACCTTCATAAACATTTGAGTATGCAGTATACCGAGGAAGTGGAATTTAGAATGGATTTTCATTGTAATTTTTGGTAACCAGATTTATTATGTGTGCTTTCACAGACACGTACTCCAGAGGAAACAGAGAAGGGAGATGCAATAGAGTGGTATAGTAAGTAATTACAGTTAATCACGTCTAGAATAGCCATTAGTTTAGAGAGTTTGATTAGTTGAAGAGTAAATTGGTCTAGAGTTTAAGACTCTGGTCTCATTGGGAGACACATATTGTAATGTTCTAAGTGTTTAGAACATAGCCCCATTGCATGGCAGACACTAAAGCTGATTTTTTTGCTCGAAGCCACAGAATTCACCTCTAGTTCACAGTCTTAGTTTCCTCTTTCAAGCAATATGCTTCCTTTTTACAGATTCCCTCTCTTTGTATTGTCTTAATTTTGTTTTTCATTTTTGTAATACTGGAAATCAACCCAGAGCCTTGCACATTCCAGGCTAACACTATATCAAGGGAAAACACACTATTAAAAAGAGTGAGCTTTAATATGAAGTGATTAAAACATAGGCTACACTTTCATTTTCAGTGGTATTGTAGCCAAATTCTGATTCATTAAATATTATTTGTTGCTTATTAGAAATACTTGGTTAAAATAAAGTGATCTAAAAATAGGATATTTCACACATACATCATTAGTTTTATAAGATGAACTCCAATAATTTCCTCCTTGATATGTTTATACAATTCATTACTTTATTGATGAAATATCTCATAAAAATTTGGAACAGAAAGAGGAAAAATTAAACATTTCCACATTTATCACAAATATCACTTTGCCTTTCTTCAGTATTATATGAAGTTTTTTATGCATATTAAAAATAATGGATTTTTTAGTTAGGAAACAGAGTACTGCACAGTATCTAGTTACGATTAAATTAAATAATGTTTTCCTTTTATCAATTCATACAGAATTACTTGCAAGTATACAAATCCCAACATTTCTCACCAGAAAGCAGCTGAAAACAAATGTGAAGGGAAAAACCTGAAATATGAATTTTTCTCCTATGCTACCTTGTGTTTAATGACTATTGTGATGCAACATTGGTATCAATGAAGAGACATTTCCAAAACTGTTGAAAGTATCAGTTGTAAATAACAGGTTTTTGTTTTCTTGACATGAACATTTCTGTAGCTCTCAATCCATCCCATGCTTCACCACTGGCTTTGGTCCTGAGAATTTTAAGACTTCACAAATGTTTGCAGCACTTCCTTCTCCAGGAATCTTGAGTAGGAGGTGACAGAGGTATCTAAAGACTTTACAGATATTACTTATGCATTTTCTAAGATATGAAAGGCAGAAATAAGATTTACAAATTGGTTGTGGCAAAATGATACCGAAGAGGCAAAAGAAAAAATATAAATATCTGAGTTTCTTCCCTTTGACCTCAAAAAATGTTCACACTGTTAAGAATTTTCCTAAACAAAAACAAAGAATCAAAAATAACATCTGGGAGCTAGAATGAAGGCTCAGGCAAAAGAGGATTTCCTGTGCAAGCTTGAGGGCCTGAGTTGAAATCTCCTGGATATAGTCATGTGGACCTGTAAAGCCAGTGTTGTTTGTCTGAGTGGAGACAGGAGCAGTTCTGGGGTTTACTAGACAGTAACCTATCTCCATATTCAGTGACAAACGCTGTCCTGAAGGAATACTGCCACACTGAATCTTCTAGAAGAGAAAGTGGGAGATACCCTTGAACAAATTGCCACAGGACACTACTTCCTGAACATTACACAAGTAGCATAGACATTGAGATCTGCAATTAATAAATGGGACGTCCTGAAACTGAGAAGCTTCTGTAAGGCAAAGGACACAGTCAGTAAGACATAACAGCAGGCCACAGAATGGTAAAAGATATTCACCAACCCCATATCTGACAGAGGGCTGATTTCCAAATTATACAATGAACTCAAGAAGCTAGCCAACAAAGCACCAATCAATGAAATTAAAAAGTGGGGTGCAGAACTAAATAGAGAATTCTCAACAGAGGAATCTGAAATGGCTGAAAGACACTTAAGAAAGTGCTCAAAATCCTTGGCCATCAGAGAAATGCAACTAAAAAAAACCTCACAGATCCCATCTTACACCAGCCAGAATGGTTAAAATCAAAAACACCAATGACAATCTATGCTAGAGAGGATGTGGAGAGAAAGGAACACTCCTCCATTGCTGGTGGGCAACAACCTAGACGCCCCTCAACTTAAGAATGGATAGCTAAAATATAGTAGATTTATACAATGGAGTACTACTCAGCAGAAAAAAGCAATAGAATCTTGAAATTCGCAGGCAAATGGATGGAACTAGAAGAAACCACCCAGAGTGAGGTAACCAAGTCAGAAAAAGACAAACATGGTATGTACAAACTCACATATGAATTTTAGGCATAGAGCAAAGGATTACCAGCTTATAATCCTCTTCACAAAACAAACTAGGAAACAAGAAGGACTCTAAGAGTGAAATGCATGGACCCCAGAAAATGGGAACGGGCAGGATCTAATGAGCTAATTGGGAGCATGAGGGTATGGGACCGGGAGCTGCCAGAATGACAGGATGATACGAACTGACAATCTAGGCAATGGTGGAGTGGATAACCTAAATTCCCTTCCCCTATAATGAGACCAATGATTACTTACGATGCCATCCTAAAACCCTCATCCAGTGGCTGATGAAACCAGAGGCAAACACCCACAGATATACACTGAACTGAATTATTGAACCTAGTTGCAGAAAGGGTGGAATGAAGATCAAAGGGGTCGGTACTAGGCTGGTGATACACACAGAAACAGTTGGCCTGAACAAGGGGGAGCACATAGACTCCAGACAGCTCTCTGTGAGGACAGCACAGGACTGAATCAGACCCCTGAACATGGATGTCAATGAGGAGGCCTCAGCACTCTAGGGGGCCCCTGGTAGTGGATTTGTATTTTTCCATGGTGTAAGAAAAGACTTTGAGAGCCCATCCCATGTGAAGGGATGCACTCTTGGCCTGGACACATGGAGGAGGACCTAAGCCCGGCCCAGGATGACTTGGTGGACTTTGGGGAGCCCCATCGAGGGCCCTACCCTACCTGGGGAGGGGAGGGTGGATGGTGTGGGGGGGGTGGGGGATTGGGGACGATGGTTGTGGGGGAGGCGAGGGGGAAGTGATTGACATATGAAGCAACCTTGTTCCTAACTTGAACAGAAAAAATTTAAAAATTAATAAAAAATATTTTTAAAATGTAATTAAAATCTTAGACCAAACAAGTGGTAGCATTTTGCAATTACTTCCTCTTACTTGCTTTTACATTTGAGAGGATCCACATACAAACTATTCTAGTCTAACTTCTTGTCATGGCATGACAAATGCCAGACAAATTGTAGAAAAAATAAAGTTCATTTTCAAATTAAATTACACCAATCTATATTTTTCTCTGCCCCATTCAGTTTAAATTTTAGTTTCCTCGAGCCAATATTTTATGGCCAAAATCAAAGAATACTATCCAGCATATCAACATGTGTCAATGTGTTTAAAACTTTCATATGGCCTGAAGCAGGATGAAGGCTCTGCTTGCTTGGGAATGAAGAATTTATGAATATTTCAGAAGTTGTTAGAGAACTCTCTTGTCTTACAGATTCAGAACTCTGCTCAGAATCACACAAGGTAAGTAGGTAGATTAGAGAAGGCAGGAGGTGTCTGGAGGGCAGAGGCAATATAGTTGAAGAGTAAAAATAGATGTATTTTTATTAGGTTTGTGAATGTGGCACAATTCCACTCCATATGTGTAGGCTCTTAAGTTGCTGGGCCTTTCAGTGAGGGTCTGGGTAGTGCTGGCATCTCAGATTAGGCACACAATGTTTATTTTTTGCTTTGAGAACATATAAAGGAATTGCCACATCCTTTGTCATTAAAATAGATATTTTGTTTGATTTTGTAAGTTGATTTCTTTCTCTGCACCACATAGTCTTCTTATTTTGTATTTTGATATCTTCCATCCACTAGCTTATATAATATATGTAATTAAAACAACACTATTCATTTCTAGGTAGATTATATTACAGAGAGTTCACTATTTCCCACAGTGAAAAACAAACAAGCAAACAACAACAAAAACCTTCAACATGAAACCTGTCATTACCATCCTTCAAAATAGCACCACCAGCCAACTGGCCTACAAAACACTGATAAAAATTATCCTCTGTACACAGATGAGCAAGGACTTCGATTTTTACAATAAAAAAGTAGATAACAAAACAGTCACCAAAACATCTGCTTTAGTATCAGAGCATTGATTGAAGGCCTTAGGCACCGAGCTTGAGTGAGCATAAAGATTTTAATAGAACAAGAAAAAAATTCTTAAAAATAAAATATCAAAATAACTGTAATAAAATAGCAAGAAAACTTAAA
Source organism: Cricetulus griseus (assembly GCF_003668045.3). Classification (NCBI taxonomy): domain Eukaryota; kingdom Metazoa; phylum Chordata; class Mammalia; order Rodentia; family Cricetidae; genus Cricetulus; species Cricetulus griseus. The sequence goes on from NC_048598.1 coordinate 139,313,073, forward strand.
GGAAAAAAATCAATGTGGTTGACATCAGTTACTAAAAGTCTTAAATTCCCTTATTAAACTAGAAAAGCTGGAAATATTTTAACTGAGGATTCTGAAAAATATGTTAGCTCATTTTCCAGGTGAAACTATGATACCACTAGAGTCCAATGCTTAGTAAAATATGTTTTTGAAAATACTATTATCTGGAGTTGGTATTTTCAACACCATATTAAGTATATAAAGCACATTTCAAGTAAACTATTAAGCTCTGATAATGGCCCTCGGAGACGTACACAAATAGATTTTAAGGGGCTGATGCCTGTCTTTATGATAGTATTTTTAACTCTCCTTAAAATTAATTCTAAGGAATCAATAACTGTTTCAAAATAAAAGTAAGATTTTATTTTACCACTTCCACCAGGGATGCATAAAAGTCTCACCAGTTTGAATTATGTTGTTCAGTTGTGTTTCATCAAGACAACTTTACAATTCCTCATGTACTGAGAACAAAAGCTTTTTAAATGGCAATTCAAATGCATAAGATCAATGAAAGGTGATAGATTTTTGTATCCAAAGCATATTGCCAAGTTACTGGAAAGTCACAGTACAATGGAATCTAGCAATCATGTAGCATTTCCTGAGCATTTAATTTCATATAGTATATTTGAGAAAGAAAACCACAAATAGGTAAATTCTGCAGTTCTTGGAAATAGAAGTTTTCTTTGTTAGGATTCAATTAAATTACACATTTTTATAAAATAACTTTAAGTCAATTGCTTCCTTGGCAAAATATTGAATTTGAGGGATATTTTAGTAAGTATTGGATTATTGAATTTAAGTTAGAAACAAAAGATATTTCATTATATAGTGAAAAATATTATTAGGGCATATCATCCAATTGAAGATATATCCATTTTTACGGTAATTGTTTAGGAACAATTTTACTGTTTATACCAATAAAATAAGCCTAACACTTGGAAGGTGTAGCCAGGGAATGATATTTATGAAGGCTGACATAGGTTTATAAGGATGTTGTATATGAGTGGATAGGTGACAATAATTAACATGCAAACATCCCTACTTCTGTTTATGGTGGATAAACCTGAAATACATGTTTCATTTATGTTTCTTTTACTGAGTTCTTACATGAAAATATGAGGGATTGAAGACATATAATTTTATTTTGTTAAGTTAAGTGTTATCCATTCAAGTAGTTTTTGTAATATGTGAAAGTGGTGGGACACTTCAGAATTATTCTGTCAAGAATGATTGGTTTGTGTGGGTTTTGAAGCAGGGTCTTGTTTAGCAGTCTAGGTTGAACTTGAACTTGTGATATTCCTGTTTCAGTGTGGTGCTATGAAGAAACATATGAGTCACATCTCCTACTTTGGAATTATTAGTGTCAATTTAAGAGCCCAGTTTGGGTGTTAAAAATCTCACTTGCTGCAAAACAATGATGTACACAGATTTCTTTTTTTAATAAAAAATGTATTTACTTAGAAGCATTCAGAATGTCAATAAACACCTGTGACTTTTTTTTCAATTACAGAATGGTATTCAATTAACAGAACAATTATCTTCGTATAAGCTGCATCAGAGCCAACTAAAGATGGAAAAAAAACCCAAAACAAACAAACAAACAAAAAACAGAAAAAAACCCTACCATCCCCATATATAACCAACTTGTGCTGTGCACCAACAAGAACCTGTTTTAAATTTCCATGCCAATTTACAACCCCCAGACTGTACCAGGCAAGTTTAGTGGGTATTGAAAATACCATCAGAACAGGGCTATCTAAAGACACATTCGGTAGTGTGTTAACTATACAAAAAAAAAAAGACACTGTACAGTTTAAAAACAAATCTTCCACAGCCTTACATTTCAATTTTTCTTTAAAAGGAGTGAGTTGTGTACAGGGGGGTTAAATGCTTTATAGACAAAAAAAAAAAAACCAAAAAAAACAAAAAAAAACTGCTCTAGAACCAACTTATTCATCATCATCATCTTCTTCATCTTCGTCTTCCTCTTCTTCCTCCTCCTCTTCATCCTCCTCCTCATCTTCCTCTTCCTTCTTTTTCTTGCTCTTTTCTGCCTTAACCACTCCCTTTTTCACTGCATCAGGTTTTCCTTTAACACTGTAAGCTGCAATATTATTTTTGTACTTCTCCTTCAGCTTGGCAGCCTTATTTTCACAGGGAAGCTTGTCATCTGCAGCAGTGTTGTTTCACATCTCTCCCAGTTTCTTTGCAACATCACCAATGGACAAGCCTGGGTGTTCTCTTTTGATTTTTGGGTGATACTCAAAACAGGACAAGAAGAAGGCTAAAGGAGGCCTCTTGGGTGCATTGGGGTCTTTGAGCTTCTTTTTGGTCTCCCCTTTGGGGGGATGTGGGTTTTCATTTCTCTTTCATAATGAGCCTTGTCAGCCTTTGCTATGTCCTCAAATTTCCCCTTTTCTTTAGCAGACATGGTCTTCCACCTTTCTGAGACCTTCTTCGAGAACTCTGAGAAGTTGACAGAAGCATCCTGGTGCTTCTTGTGTTTCTCTCGACAAGTTTGCATAAAGAATGCATATGAGGACATTTTGCCTCTAGGCTTCTTAGGATCTCCTTTGCCCAAGTTTAGTTGATTTTTGTCTGCAAGGCACAGAGTCGCCCAGTGCCCGTTTGGCTTGCACTTGCCTCGGCACTCCACAGATTTCTTAATATGTATATATCTGGACATGTTTTAAGTGGCATAGTATCATGAAGCTTTTTCTGACAAAGACAGTAGGCCAGGACTATTTCTTTAAGTGTAAATGATGGCAAGCAAGATCAAATAAAATCAAAATCTCATAGTATATTTATTAGTAATAAAAATTAGTGAAAGAGCAGTATGTTTTCTGGAAGTCCATTATCCAAAGAAAAGTTGATCTAACAATTTATTTTGTTTGTTTCTAGAAAAAACAAAATATTTTGAGGTGTTGAGGTATTATTTTTAAAGACATAGCTGTTAGACAATTAGAGAATGGATTTAAGCCAATATATTCTAGTAAGGTAATCTTTTCTTCTTCTTTTTCTTCTTCTTCTTCTCCTCCTCCTCCTCCTCCTCCTCCTCCTCTTCCTCCTCCTTTTTTCTTGCTCCTTTACTTATTTTCAAAAGAAAGAGGGAAATAATGAGGGTTAGAAAGAGTGAGAAAAGTAAGACAATATAATATTACTTAATGATCTTAGTTCAATTAATAATAAATTGATTGTTGAATTAATATTATAACAAAGTTCAAGAAATAGGATGAATAGCATATAAACTGTAAGTTTTACAATTATGTTTTAACAAATATTGAGCATAATTTATGTGAAAATTCATAGCGTGTTAGTTTTATCATACAATTTCACCCATATATATTAAGGTTAGAAGACAATTGAGAGCTAATAATATTGACATTGATACTCATTTTCATTGTAAGCATTTATAAATATTACTGTTGAGAAATAAGTGATATAAAGTTCATAGTAAAATGGGAAAATTAATAAAAGTCTAAAAACTTAGACTCCAAAGCCTGTATAGGAAAAATAAACCAAACTTTCAAGCTCCTCTGAGCTCCCAAAAGGCAGGCCGGGAAATAAGTCTAAACAAAGAACTGGTTACATGACAAGAGGCCTGAGACCAAATAACACACCCAAGCTGTGTCAATATTTGTCTGTCCTAAACAAGATCAGATATACATCAACTCACAGTTGTAAAAATTCCCTGGCCCAGGAGATAATTAACAAACTTATTTCCCCTACAATATCCTGCTTAATTGTATCCTGCCTAAACATGGAGTTATTGTTTTATCCTATGTAACCATGGAAGCTTTGTAATCTAAAGACTTTTCAGTCTATTGAACTTTCTGTCTAAAACGCCCCCTCAGCTGTTAGCTGTAGTCTGCTTGCTCCCAGGTGGGCAGAATCCATGCTGCTGCTTGCCAATAAAAGAAATCTGTGTTTGTGCATTCAGTGAGTCACTTCCTTCGTGGTGGATTTTTGGGGTCCTGTGAACTGGGCATAGCAAAAGGAGTAAAGAATATCAAATTTTAATTATGTATTACTTACTATTACCTTATATAATGAATAATTTGCAAACGTTTTTTGTCCTTTCTAAATTCAATATCTTAAATTTATCATTTTCTTAACTATGCATAAGTTTTTTAGTATGATGGAATTTCATTTATCACTTAATTTCTTTGCCTGTATTTCCAAAGAGAACTGATTTCTTAAGTTCTATACCAAAATAGGATAACTATGAGATGTTCCTTTCAAAATACCTGCAAAAGTTGATTTCAAACCAAATAAATGAGGAGTAGGGTGACAGTTGCAAGAATTGCCTTGGCCTATTGTTTCACATTAAGGAAATGCTTTGAGTATTTTACCCTATATTTTTAACTATTATGTTTCAGATAAAATTAATGTATATAAAAGTAGTTTAAGTGATATTTATGCTGCATATGTGTAATCCTAGCCCTGGTAAAGCCAATGTAAGAAGATTACAGGTTTGAGGCCAGTGTGTGTTGCACAATGGCTTTTATCTAAAAATAAAAATAGTTCACTAAACTAAACAATACCAATTTTCCCCTCAAAAGAAAGGCAAAGCATCATGCCTTCATGGGATGGCTATGCCCATAACTCATAATAAATTCATACACACACACACACACACACACACACACACACACACACACACACACACATTCAACATTTATATGTAAAATATGAATACCATTAATGGTCTATAGAATGCACACATTTAAATACAGAGGAAGAGGCTAAACATTAGAACAAATTTCATTTCATCTTCTCCAAGGCACCCAGTGATATCTGAATAGGGTATTAGTGAATCCTAACCAGTTTCAAGTGGGTTGAATTACTCATTAATTTTCTAAGCATGACAACACAGAGCTTTGTTTCTCTTTGAAAGTTTTAGAAAGGAGCCTTATCAGTCCTGTCAGGTTTCCTTTAACATCTAGGTTAAGCCTCAGATTTGTTTAAATGGAGTCAGTATTGCTCCTGGAAACTACTTGCGGAAAAGAACATCATGTTTCCAAAATGTCAGGCTGTACTCACCCAGATATCTGTGAGCTTGACCTCTGCTTTGCCCAATAAGGTGCAACTCTAACAGCTAATCTGTCTATCTCCAGAAAACCCTGAAAGATTTTCCCTTCTAGTTGTGTAAGTTTCCCTGTGATATATGGATTAATTTACGGTGCTTTAACCTAAAACAGTTATCTAAATTTCTGCTTGGTTGCCTCATAATATATTATTTAATCATCAGGATGACTTGAGAAAAAATGAAATTGCATTGAATAAAACTTTGATAGAAAATATTATAAGAAATGGCAGTGATCTACTGGGTCAACACTAAGAAGCTGCTCTGTGCTTCTCAGTAAAACACTGCTTTTTATCTTTATTTCTTAGTTCAAATTAGGAACAAGCTTGTTTCACATGTCAATCCCTTCTCTCTCTCCATCCCCTTTCCCCACAACCAGTCACCAGCTCCCCCACCCCATCCCTCCTCCACTCCCCAGGGAGGGAAAGACCCTCCATGGGGGCTCCCCAAAGTCCACTACATCATCATGATTAAGGCTTGAGACCTCCCCCATGTGCATGGGCCAAGAGAGTATCACTTCATGTGGGATGGGCTCTCAAAGTCCCTTCTTACACAAGGGAAAAATACTGGTCTAATAATAGAGGGCCCATAGAGTGCCTAGGATTCCTCATTGACATCCATGATCAGGGGTCTGGATCATTCCCTGCTGGTCTCCCAGACAGCAGACTGTGGTCCATGTGCTCCCATTGTTCAGGCCAACTGTTTCTGTGGGTTTCACCAGTCTTGTCCTGATCCCTTTGATCTTCATTCCTCCCTCTCAGCAACTGGGTTCCACAGTTCAATTCAGTGTATAGCTGTGGGTGTCTGCCTCTGATTTCATCAGCCACTGGATGAAGGCTTCTCATGTTCCCAATTAGCTCAGGAGGTCCTACCCATTATTATCTGAGGTCCATGCATTTTTCTCTTAGAGTCCTTCTTGTATCCTACTTCCCTTGGTGATGAGGATTGTAGGCTGGTAATCCTTTGTTCTATGTTTAAAATTCATATATGAGTGAGTACATACCATGTTTGTCTTTTTGTGACTGGGTTACCTAACTCAGGATGTTTTTTTTTTTTTTTTCTAGTTCCATCTATTTGCCTGTGAATTTCAAGATTCCATTGCTTTTTTTCTGCTGAGTAGTACTCCATTGTTTGAATGTACCACATTTTCTCTATCCATTCTTCAGTTGAGGGGCATCTATGTTGCTTCCAGGTTCTGGATATTTTTTTCCAACTTTTTTATTTGAATTAGAAACAGGATTGTTTTACATGACAATCCTATTTCCCTTCTCCCACATGTCCTCCCCTACCTGCCCCCCCAACTAAAACATTATCTGTCACATATCTTTTATGCTCCCCCTGGATGGTGAGGCCTTCCATAGGGTGTCATCAAAGTCTTTCATTTCCTTTGGGGTAGGGCCTAGGCTCAACCCCTTGTGTCTTGGCTCAGGAAGTATTCCTCTATATGGACTGGGCTCCCAAAGTCCACACCTATGCTAGGGATAAATACTGGGCTTCCACAGGAAGTCCCATAGATTTCTGAGGTTTCCTCACAAAATCCCATATTTCTTGGGTCTAGATCAGTCCCATGCTGGTATTCCAGCTATCAGATGGGGAGCAAGAGTTCCCCGATGTTCAGGTCAGCTGTTTCTGTGGGTTTTACTAGCGCTGTCTGGACCTCTGTGCTCATCACTGGTCCTTCTCTGCATCTAGGTTCCAGTTCAGATCGGTGATTAGTTATGGGTTTCTGCTTCTACTTCCACCAGTTGCTGGATGAAGGCATATAAGTCAGTCATCAATCTCATAATCAGGGGAGGGCATTTAATGTAGCCTCTCCTCCATTGCTGAGATAGTTAGCTGGTGTCATCTTTGTAGATCTCCAGACATTTCCCTAGTGCCTGATTTCTCTATAACCAAAAATGTCTCCCTCTATGATGATATCTCCATTCTTGTTATCGTGTATTCTTCCCCTGACTCATATTTTCTGCTCCCTCATGTCCTAGGCATCCCTCTTCCTCTCTCCTCATTCTCGTAGCTCCCTCACCCTCTTTCCGTGCTCCCAATTTGCTCAGCAGATCTTTAACCTCTCCCCTTTTCCAGGGGATCATGTATGTCTCTCTTAGGGACCTCCATGTTTATTAGCTTCTTTGGCAGTGTGGATTGTAGGCTGTTAATCCTTACTCTATGTCTAAAATCCACGTACTAGGGCCAGATGGCTTCAGTGAATTCTACCAGAAATTCAAACAAGATCTAATACCAATACTACTCAAATTGTTCCACACAATAGAAGCAGAAGGTTCATTGCCAAACTCTTTTTACAAGGCTACAATTACCTTGGTACCCAAGCCTCACAAAGACACAACTAAGAAAGAGATCTAGAGGGGCTGGAGAGATGGCTCAGCGGTTAAGAGCACTGACTGTTCTTCCAGAGGTCCTGAGTTCAATTCCCAGTAATCACATGGTGGCTCACAACCACCTTGAATGAGATCTGTTGCCCTGTGCTGGCATGCAGGCAGAAGAACTGTATATATAATAAATAAATAAAATCTTCTTTAAAAATTAAAAAGAAACAGAACTACATATCCCTCATGAACATAGATGCAAAAATACTCAATAAAATATTGGCAAACCACAGAAATACACTGAGCTGAAATCTGGAACCTAGTTAAAGAGAGGGAGGAATGAAGATCGAAGGGGTCTGTACCAGGTTGGAGAAACCCACAGAAACAGTTGGCCTGAAGAAGGGAAAGCATATCGACCCCAGACGCTGTCTGGGAGGCTAGTGCGGGACTGATCCAGCCCCCTGATCATGGATGCCAATGGGGAGGCCCCTGCACTCTGGGGAGCCTCCAGAGGTGGACTGGCGTTTTCCCTGGTGTGTGTGGGGGACTTTGAGAGCCTATCCCAAGTGAAGGGATGCGCTCTGTCTCTGGACACACGGGGAGGGGCCTAGGCCCAGCACAGAAAGATTTGGTGGACTTTGTGGAGCCCCTGTTGGGAGCCCTAGCCTGCCTGGGGAGTGGTGGGTGGATGGGGTGGGGGAGGAGAGATGGGGGTGAGGGTAGGGAGAGGAAGAGGGTACTTACATGTGAAACAAGCCTGTTCCCTGACTTGAATTAATAATTTTTAAAAAAGGGGGAAAGAAAAAAAATATATAAAGAACTCAAGACAAAAGTCATCAATGCAAATATGTGTGTTTTCAAACAGACTTTAGTGACCCCTAAAGGGATTGTGACCCACAGGTTTAGAACCACTGCTTTTAAGTCTATAAAAAGAAAAGTGGCACTCTGATAAATAAACATATAAATGATCAAAAAAAAAAAAAAAGAGAACGCATGCTCCCCAAATGCCTATTGTATATATTTTGTTGGTCAACTACTCTTGGGCATGAGACCTGCTCTGGAATGTTTCTGACATATGTACCCATGGACACCCCATCACTCCATCATGGTATAATGATTTTCCCCTGTATAGAAAATTTCTATTGCATATAGCTTCTTGGTTCTGGGTAGGAATTTGTGTTTTTTTCTCAGCACTGGGACGTTGTCTGCTTTGAACTTGTACAGGTCTTCTGTATGTGGTCAGAATTTCCTGTCAGTTCACATGAGTCATAGTCCTGTTAGGTCTGATAGACATTGTTTCTTGGAATTATCCCCAACTATTGGATCTTCCAGTCTACTGACCTTTTCTTCTTCAAAGCCAAATAAACCCTTTCTCCCCAAAAGTGGTTTTGCTTATGGTATTTATCACAGTAATGTAAATCAAACTAGAATATCCATGATCAGACGCTTCATCCCAGTCATTAATACTCATCATCTCTATATGATGGGCAGGTATTTTATAAGTGGTGGGTGGAATATGCTGCTTCTATTTCCATGCATACATAAAATCCTACACAAAGTGACTTCAAATATATTTATTAAGTATTTTTACTGCTGCTGCTGTGGATCCAGTTACTGTGATGTTGTCAAGCCATTACAAGGGAATTTTTGTCACTTCTTTGTGGAATAAACTCAAATATGATAACATTTAAAAGACAAATTGGGAACATAAAAATTTTACAGGAATCAGATTTTCTTCTTTTCTATGAGATATTGTTCTCAGTCATCCATCAATTGATATATCTTCAATGATTATGAAGCATATTATATAAATATTCAGTATATCCTTGGATTTTGATTTCATTGATTTTTTAAATACCTCAATTTTCTAATGACATTTTGCTCATTAATATCATTGTAATATCAATCAAATCACCTGTATAATTTTCTGTAATAGCAAATGTTCTGCAACCTTTTAAGGTGATGCATTAACCAATACAGCACCAGAAGTCACCCCTGCTGTCACCATTGTTGTCATCTGTAAGTCCTATAATTTCTTCATTTGATTCTCTTACCATAGCTATTCATCTTTGACATGTTTCTTTTGTCAATAACTTTCATTTTTTTCAAGTTTTGATAGGTCACAGAATGTTCTCTGAAATATTTGTCAGAAATTTAGCAAATCTATTAAATGAAAATACTTTCAGGTTGTGTATTTTAGGAGAAGCAAAAGGCAGCTCCCTCTGCCCTACCATCAGACTCCCAGTTAGGTCAGGAGATTCTGGACCTTCCCATTCTCCAGGGTCTACGCTTTTTTCCCTTAGAGTCCTTCTTATTTCCTAGCTACTATGGTGACAAGGATTGTAGGCTGGTAATCCTTCACTCTTTGTCTAAAATTCATAAACCATGTTTGTCTTTTTTGTGACTTGGTTACCTCACTTAGGATGGTTTCTTCTAGTTCCATCCACTTGCCTGAGAATTTCAAGATTCCATTGCTTTTTTTCCCCTGAGTAGTTCTCCATTGTATAAATGTACCACATTTTCTCTATCCATTCTTCAATTGAGGGACATCTAGGTTGCTTCCATGTTCTGACTATTACAAACAATGCTGCTATTAACATGGTTAAACATATGTCCTTGTTGTATGAACGTGCATTATTTGGGTATATGCTGAAGAAAGGAATTGCTGGACCTTGAGGTAGACTGATTCCAATTTTTCTAAGCAAATGCCTTACTGATTTCCAAAGTGGTCTTACAAGTTTGCACTCCCACCAGCAATGTTGGAGTGTTCCTTTTTCTCCACATCCTCTCCAGAATTGATTGTCATTGATGTTTTTGATTTTAGTCATTCTGGCTGGTGTAAGATGGTATTTCAGAGTTGTTTTGAGTTGCATTTTTCTGATGGATAAGGATTTTGATCACTTTCTTTAGTGTCATTCAGACAATTCAGATTTCTCTGTTGAGAATTCTCTAGTTCTTCACCCTACTTTTTAATTTCATTGTTTGGTGTTTTGGTGGCTAGCTTTTTTTTTTTTTTCCAACTTTTTTTATTTGAATTAGAAACTGGATTGTTTTACATGACAATCCCATTTCCCTTCTCCTACCTGTCCTCCCCTACCTACCCCCCCAACTAAAACCTTATCTGTCACATATCTTTTCTGCTCCCCCTGGATAGTGAGGCCTTCCATAGGGTGTCATCAGAGTCTTCTTCTTGAGTTCATTGTATATTTTGTGAATCAACCCTCTGTCAAATGTGAGGTTGGTGAAGATATTTTCCCATTCTGTGGGCTGTGGTTTTGTCTTCATGACTGTGTCCTTTGCCTGATAGAAACTTCTCAGTTTCAGGAGGTCCCATTTATTAATTGTAGATCTCAATGTTTGTGCCACTGGTATTATGTTCAGGAAGCAGTCTCCTGTACCAATTCATTCAAGGGTATCTCCCACTTCTCTTCTAGAAGATTCAGTGTGGATAGATTCATATTGAGAGCTTTGAACCATTTGGATTTAAGTTTTGTGCTTGGTGATACATATGGATCTATCTGCAGTCCTCTGCATGTCTGAATCCAATTGCACCAGCACCATTTGTTGAAGATGCTTTCTTTTTTTCTATTGTATAGATATAGCATCTTTGTCAAAATAGGTGTTTGTAGGTGTGTGGGTTAATATCAAGGGTTTTAATTCCATTTCTTTGGTCTATCTGTCTATTTTGTGCCAAATACCAAGCTATTTTCAGGACTATGGCTCTATAACAGAGCTTGAAGTCAGGGATGGTGATGCCTCCAGAAGATCCTTTATTGTACAGAGTTGTTTTGGCTATCCTGTTTTTTTTATTTTTCCATATAAATTTGAGTATTGTTCTTTCAAGGTCTGTGAAGAACTGTGTTGGGATTTTTAATGGGGATTGCTTTGAATCTGTAGTTTGCTTTTGGCAAGATTGCCATTTTTAATATGTTGATTCTATCTATCCAAGAACATGGGAGATCTTTCCATTTTCTGGTATCTTCTTTAATTTCTTTCTTTAAGGAGTCAAAGTTTTTACTCCACAGGTCTTTCACTTGTTTGGTTAACGTTACCCCAAGATATTTTATTTTGCTTGTGGATATTGTGAAATGTAATGTTTCTCTGATTTCTTTTTTATTGGATTTATCATGTGTATATAGTAGGGCTAATGATTTTTTGAATTAATTTTTGTATCCTGCTGTTTTGCTGAAGGTGTTTATCAGCTATAGGAGTTCCCTGGTAGAGGTTTTCAGGTCACTTAGGTAGACTCATATCATCTGCAAATAGTGAAAGTTTGAATTCTTCCTTTCCAATTTTTGTCCCTTTGGTCTCCTTTTCTTGTCTTACTGCTCTAGTTAAAACATCAAGTACAATATTGAAAAGATATGGAGAGACAACAGCCTTGTCTCGTTCCTGATTTTAGAGGAATCACTTTGAGTTTCTCTCCATTTAGTTTGATGTTGGCTGTTGGTTTGATGTATATTGCTTTTATCATGTTCAGACACATTCCTGTTATTCCTCTTCTCTCAAAGATATTTATCAAGAAAGGTTGCTGGATTTTGTCAAAGGCTTTTTCAGCATCTAGTGAGATGATTGCTTGTTTGTATTCTAGTGACAGAGAACGGGATGGTGTGAATTTGAGTAGAAGGGAAATTGGAAAGACTTGGGAAGCTTTGGGGAAAAGAAAACTGTAATAAGCATAGAGTGTATGTAGAAAATTTATTTTCATGTACTTTCTTTACACCTTTTAATTAACAAAAAAGTTTTCTTCATGTCTGTAAAAGGATACAATTCATAAAAAGTATTTGTGTGACTCAGTTGGGGGGGGGGTTAGAAAGAAACAGAAACAACCAGTAGGTACAGTGTCTTAGACTATAGATGGTATCAATCAAATAACCTTTGGCTATGTTCTTCCTGCCACAAATATGCCCAACTTAATTTACACAATCATAAAAAAGATTTCCCCAAATCAGCCAAAAATCTGCATACTCCTATAAATATTTATTTCTTTCTGTACATTTATTACCTAAGCCCAGAAATGTTGATGAAAATTTCTATAATCTTAAAAGAATATATAGCTTACATTGCCATTATTTGTCTTGATCTCTCATAATTTGATTTTATACTGAATTTTTTAATGTTATGGTCTTTGAAATATCTCAACAATGATTTAAAAATATCAGTGCTTCATCTTTGCTTTTAATTGTTAACCTACAGTTGTGCTAATAGTTGACAAATATTAATAGCAAGGACCATCCTCCCACATCTCAAAAAGTTTGAAATTAAGTAAAATAATAAAAGGGAAAGTCCTACAACAATAAAAAGAAACATTTCAATGACATTTTGGTTAGTTTTTTATCTTTAGTGAACTAGAATTTTGCATGCTAATTAAGAAATTCAAAATTCTTAATTAAAATCTTAGCAAACAAAATAGAGTTCCAGATATTACAAGCCTGTTAAACATTCACAAATTTCAAGTAATCGAAAGGACAAAGACCACTGCTTTTTACTTAATGTAAAATTTAATATTATTTCCCAATATAGTACTTAATGCATTTAATATAGCTTATTGGCACCTATTTTCAATTAACTATTAAATATATAATTGTTTTCAAGTGCTTAGGCTATATATATATATATATATATATATATATACCCTAAATATTAATATATGTTAATATATAATATATAATAATATATAATATAATAATATATAATGATATAATATAATATACAATAATATAATAATATAAATATTAATATATATTAATATATATTAAATATGGTCAGTACCAGAGACTTGGGATAAAGACCAAGGATAAAACAAAACAGAACTGGCAAAAAATTAAATAAATGGAGGCAGGCAATAGTGGCACACACTGTTAATCTCAGTACTTGTGAATCAGAGACCAGTGTATCTATGTGAGTGTAAGCCCAGCCTGACCTATAGAGTGAGTTCCAGAACAGGCCAGAGATGTTGCTCAAAAAAATTAAATAAAATAAGTAAAAGTCAGTAAAATGATTGCTAATAATATTTCATTATACTCATAGACTGGAGCCTAGCCCAATCATCATCAAGGAGTCATGAGTCTGCAATTGATGGAAACAGATGCAGATATCCACAGCCAAATATTAGGCTGGCCTCTGGGAACCCCACAGTAGAAAGGAAGGTAGGATTGAAGAGCCAGAGGGGTTGAAAGCGCCACAAGAAGCTGACTCACAGAACCAACTGTGACAGATCAACCAACAGATCATATGGGCTCACAAAGATTAAAGTGATAACCACAGACGCTGAATGGGTCTGAACTAGGTCCTTTGCATGTTCCTAATGGTGGAGGGGATTGATGGATATTCATGGGAGGCTTGATCTTTGTTGTTGTTGTTGAAGGGAAATGGAGGAGGACTGGATGTGCAAAATAGGGGAGGCTTGTCAGGGGCATACTAGGAGTAGTGCAGAGAGGGAAAACTGCAGTGGGGATGTAGTGTATGAGAGGTATATATATATATATATGTGTGTGTGTGTGTGTGTGTGTGTGTGTGTGTGTGTGTGTGTGTGTGTATTTACACATTTATTAAAAGATACACTTATTAAACATAATTTGTTGGTTGGTTTTGGTTTTTGAGACAGGGTTTCTCTGCATAGCTTTGGAGCTTGGAGCCTGTCTTGGAACTTGCTCTGTTGACCAGGCTGACCTCAAACTCACAGAGATACACCTGCCTCTACCTCCTGAGTGCTGGGCTTAAAGGCATTTGCCACCACTGCATGGCCTGATAATTTGGTTTTATTTTAAAGACATGGTTATTATTATTTTTACTCTAATCTCGTAATGAAAACCAATTTTAGGCAATTTCTTTAAAAGTTACTTTATATTTTTCTTTTCTTTACTTACATTAGTTACTATATTTTTGGAGCCAATAAAAGTTTCTCCTCCCTTCCTCCTCTCATCCCAGTCCCTGCTCCAACCTTTGTAACAGGCACCCATCCACTCTTCTTCTTTCTCTTCAGAAAAGTAAAGTCTTCCCATGTACATTAGCCAGCCATGTAATATCAAATTGCAGTAATATGTACCTCCTCTCCTATTAAGGTTTGACAGGGCAACTCACTCTGAGAGAAAGAGTCCCAAAAGCAGGTAGCAGAGTCAGAGATAGCTCCTGCTCCCACTGTTAGGAGTCCCACAAGAACACCAAGCTACACAACTGTAACATACATTCAGAGGGGCTAGGTCAGTCCCACACTAGCTCTATAGTTGGTGATTAAATCTCTGTAAGACCGTATGATCCCAGGTTAGTAGCATCTGTTGTTTTCTTGTTGTATCTTTGACCCCTCTGACTCCTAAAATCCTTCCTCCCCCTCTTCCACAGGATTCAGTGAGCTCTGCCTGATATTTGGCTCTAGGTATCTGCATCTGTTTCCATCAGTTGCTGGGTGAAGCCACACTAATTACAACTGGGATAGACACCAACCTAATTCAAGTACAATATTGAAGATATATGGAGAGAATGGACAACCTTCTTTGTTCCTGATTTTAGAGAAGTAATGTTGAGTACTTTCCATTAAGTTTCATGTTGTTTGTTGGTTTGCTGTATAATGCTTTTATTATGTTTAGGTATGTTCCTGTTATTCCTGCTCTCTCCAGAACCTTTATCATGAAGGGTTGTTTTATTTTGTAAAAGGCTTTTTTAGCATCTAATGAGATGATAATATGGTTTTTCTTTTTAAGTTTGTTTATATGGTGGATTACATTGATTGATTTCCACATGTTAAACAATTCCCTGCATCCCTGGGATGGAGCCTGTTGATAATGGTGGATGATATTTCTGATGTGTCCTTGGATTCAATTTGCCAGTATTTTATTGAGTATTGGTCTTTAGTTCTCTTTCTTAGTTGTATCTTTGTGTGGATTGGGTATCAAGGCTATTGAAGCACCATAAAAGAAAGTTTGGCAATGTCCCTTCTTCTTCTATTGTGTGGAACAATTTAAGGAGTATTGCTATTAGCTCTTCCTTGAATTTGTTGTAGAATTCTTCACTGAAATCATCTGGCCCTGGGCTTTATATTGTTGGAAGATTTTTGATGACTGCTTCTATTTCATTAGGGTTTACTGGTATATTTAAATTGCTTATCTGTTCTTGATTTAATTTTGGTAAGTGATATCTCTCCAGAAAACTGTCCATTTCCTTTATATTTTCGAATTTTGTGGAGCACAATTTTCAAAGTATGGCTTGCTGATTCTCAGGATTTCCTCAGTGTCCATTGTTATGTCCCCCTTTTCATTTCTGATTTTTTAAAATTAAACATGCACTCTCTCTCTGCCTTATGTTAGTTTGGATACAGGTTTGTCTATCTTGATGTTTTTCTGGAAGAAGCAACTCCTTGTTTCATTCAATCTTTATATTGTTTTCCTGGTTTCTACTTTATTGACCTCAGCCTTCGATATGATTATTTCCTGGAGTCTACACCTCTGTGATGAGTTTGTTTCTTTTTATTCTAGAGCTTTCAGTTTTGCTATTATTTCTCTAGTGTAACTATTCTCCAGTTTCTCCATGTGATCACTTGTTGCTATGAACTTTCCTCTTAGCACTGCTTTCAAAATGTCCCATATGTTTGGGTATGTTGTGTCTAAATTCTCTTTGAATTCTAGGAAGTCTTTTATTTTTTTTCTTTATTACATCCTTGACCAATGTATGGTGCAATTGCTCATAGTTCATTTTCCATGAGTTTGTTGTACAATTTGTGTTGTTGTTGAATTCTAACTTTAAACATCATGGTCTGATAAGATAAAGTGGGTCATTCCAATTTTTTTATATTTGTTGAGATTTTCTATGTTGCTGAGAATGTGGTCCATTTTAGAGAGGGTTCCATGTAGCACTGAGAAGAAGGTATATTCTTTTGTGTTTGGATGTTCTATAGATGTCTGTTAATCCCAATTGGATCATAACTTCTGCTAGTTCCTTTGTTTCTGTCTCATGGTCCTGTCTATTGCTGAGAGCTGGGTGTTCAAATCTCCCACTATAAATGTGTGAGGTATTATGTGTGATTTAAGCTTTAGTAATGTTTCTTTTACGAATATGTGTGCCTTTGTCTTTGGGGCATTGATGTTAAGAATTGAGACTTCATCTTGATGGACTTTTCCTGTGATGAATATGAAATGACCTCCTTCATCTCTTTTGACTGATTTTAGTTTGAAGTCTATTTTGTTAGATATTAGGATTGCCCCATACATTTCCAAGGCCTCCTCACTGACACCCACATTCAAGGGGTCTGAATCAGTTCCATGCTGTTTTCCCAGTGATCAGTCTGGGGACCAAGAACACTCCCTTACTGAGGTCAGCTGTTTCTTTGGGTTTCGCCAGCCTGGTTTTCACCTCTTTTCTCATCACTCCTCCTTCTCTATAACTGGATTCCAGTTCAGTTCAGTGTTTAGCTATAGATATCATCTACTTCCATCAGCTGCTGGATGAAGGCTCCAGGATAGCATATAAGTTAGTCATCAATCTCATTATCATGGGAGGGAATTGTTTTACATGTCAGTCCCAGTTGCCTCTCCCTCCCCCCCTTTATTGCCCCCCCCCCCGACTAATCCCATCCCATTCTGCTCTACATGGAGGGTGAGTCCTTCCATGGGGGATAGAAAATGTCTGTCATACTATTTGGAGAAGGGACTAGAGGCTTCAATATGTGTCCAGGCTGAGAAAGTATACCTCTATGTGGATGGGAACCCAAAGTCCATTATGTACTAGGAATAAATACTTATATACTAACAGAGGCCCCATAGATTGCCCAGAACTCCAACCTGACATCTGTGCTCAGGGGTTTTGGAATAGTTCTATGTTGGTTTCTCAGCTATAACTCTGGGGTCCAAGAAGTTCCCTTTGTTCAGGTCAGCTATTTCTGTGGATCACCCCAGTCTGGTCTTGACAACATTCCTCATCACTCCTCCCTCTCTGCAACTGGATTCTAGAGTTCAGCTCAGTGTTTAGCTGTGGGTGTCTGCTTCACCTTCCATCAGCTACTGGATGAAGGCTCTAGGATGGCATATAAGGTAGTCATCAATCTCATTATGGAAGAATGGTTTTTAAGGTAGCCTCTCCACTATTGCTCAGATTCATAGTTGGTGTCATCTTTGTAGCTCTCTGGACATTTCCCTAGTGACAGACTTCTCTTCAAAACTATAAAGGCTCCCTCTATTATGGTATCGCTTTCCTTGCTCTCCTCTATTCTTCCCCTGACTCAAGCTTCCTGCTCTCTCAAGTCCTCCCCTTGCCTCCTCTTCTCCCCTTCTCTTTCTCCTATCTCCCACCCCCTATGGTCCCAATTTGATCAGGAGATCTTGTTCCTTTCCCCTTCTTCAGGGGCAATATATGTCTCTCTTAGGGTCCTCATTAATTCCTAGCTTCTCTGTCAGTGTGGATTGTAAGCTGGTAATCCTATACTCTATGTGTAAAATCCATATATGACTCGGTATAAATCATGTTCATCTTTTGGTGACAGGGTTACCTCACTCAAGGTAATTTCTTCTACTTCTATCCATTTTCCTTCAAATTTCAAGATTCCATTGATTTTTTTCCTCTGAGTAGTAGTGCATTGTATGAATATACCACATTTTCTTTATCAATTCTTCAGTTGAACAACATCTAAATTGGTTCCAGTTTCTGGTTATTACAAATAATGCTGTTATGAACAGAGTTGGACAGATGTTCTTGTTATGTGAATGTGCCTATTTTCAGCATATGCCTAAGAGTGGAATTGCTGGTAGACTGATACTTTGCCTTTTCCTGAGGAAATGCCATACTGATTTACAAATGCCTATACTAGTTTGCCTTCCCACAAGCAGTGGAGGAGTTTTCCTCTTTCTCCACATCCTCTCCAACATAAATTGTCATTGGTGTTTTTTATTTTAGCCATTCTGACAGGAGAAAGATGGTATCTCCGAGTTGTTTTGATTGCATTTCCCTGATGGCTATGGATGTTGAGCACTTCCTTATGTGACTGTCAGCCATTTTAGGTTCCTCTATTGAGAATTGTCTACTCAGTTCTGTGCCTCACTTTTTAATTGGATTATTAGGTGTTTTGGTGACTGGCTTCTTGAGTTCTTTGTATATTTTGGAAATCAGCCCTCTGTCAGATGTCGTGTGGGTGAATATCTTTTTCCATTCTGTGAGCTGCTGTTTTGTATTGCTTACTGTGTCCTTTGCCTTACAAAAGCTTCTCAGTTTAAGGAGGTCCCATTAATTAATTATTGATCTCTGTATCTGTGATACTGGTGTTATGTTCAGGAAGCAGTCTCCTGTACCAATTCTTTTCGAGGATACCACCTATTTTCTTTTCCAAGAGTTTCAGTGTGCCTGGAATTATGTTGAGGTCTTCCATTTAGACTTAAGTTTGGTGCATGGCAATAGATATGGTTCTATTTGCAGTCTTCTACATGCCAGCATCCATTTATGGCACCACAATTTGTTGAAGATGCTTTCTTTTTCTCATTGTATGATTTTAGCTTCTTTTAAAAAAGCAGGTCTTTTTAGGTGTCTGGGTCCACATCCAGGTTTTCACTTGGATTCCATTGGTCTACCTGTCTATTTTTGTGCCATTATCAAGCTCTTTTCAGGACTGTAGCTCTATAGTAGAGCTTAGAGTCAGGGAAGATGATGCCTCTGGAATTTGCTTAATTCTGCAGAGTTGTTTTGGTTATCCTGGGTCTTTTTTTCACATAAAGTTGAGTATTGTTCTTTTAAGGTCTGGGAAGAACTGTGCTGGGAATTTCATTGAATCTGTAGATTGCTTTTGGCAAGATTGCCATTTTTGCAATGTAGTTCTCACATCTCCAACAGCATGGGAGATCTTACCATTTTCTGATATCTTCTTTAATTTCTTTCTTTAAAGACTCAAAGTTTTTGTTATACAGGTCTTTCACTTGTTTGGTTACCAGTACCCCAAGGTATTTTATGTTTTTTATGGCAATTCTAAAGGGAGATGTTTCTCTTATTTCATTCTTAGCCAATTTATCATCTGTATATAGTAGGGTTTTTTATTTAATTTTGGTAAGCTATATCTCTCTAGAAAATTATCTATTTCATTTATATTTTTGAATTGTGTGGAATGCTAGTTTTCAAAGTATGAACTGATGATTTTCTGTTTCCTCAGTGTCCATTGTTATTTCCCCATTTTTCTTTCTGGTTTTCTTAATTTTCATGTTCAATCTCCACGTTCTGATAAGTTTGGAAATCAGTTTGTCTATCTTCTTGATTTTCTAGAGGAATCAACTCTTTGTTACTTTGATTCTTTGTATTGTTTTCCTAATTTTTACTTTGTTGATTTCAACTCTTAATTTGATTATTTCCTGGAGTATACTCCTCTGGTGTTAGTTTGCTTCTTTTGGTTCTAGAGCTTTCAGTTATGCTTTTAATTCTCAAGTGTGACTAATCTCTAGTTTCTTCATGCAAGCACTTAGTGCTATGAACATTCCTGTTGGTACAGCTTTCCAAGTGTCCCATAAGCTTGAGTATGTTGTGTCTTCATTCTCATTGAATTCTAGTAAGTGTTTAATTTCATTTTTTAAAAATTTCTTCTTTGACCCAGGAATGGTGCAATTGCACATTGTTCAATTTCCATGAGTTTGTAGGTTTTCTGCAAATTGTGTTTTTGTTGAATTCTAACTTTAAAGGATGGTGGTCTGATTTGATACAAGGGATTATTCCAATTTTTTTTATCTGTTGAGACTTTCTATGTTGCTGAGAATGTGGTTGATTTTATAGAATGATGCATGTGGCACTGAGAAAAAAAGGTATATTCTTTTGTGTTTGGATGGAATGTTCTATAGATGTCTTTTAAACCCAATTGGCTCATAACTTCTATTACTTCCTTTGTTTCTTTGTTAAGTTTCTGTCTGTTGGTCCTGTCTAGTGATGAGACTGGGCTTTTGAAGTCTCCCACTGTAAGTGTGTGAGGCTTTATATGCGATTTGAGTTTTAGTAATGTTCTGTAATGAATATAAAAGGACCTCCCTCATCTCTAGTGAAGGTTTTTTAGTTTAAAGTCTGATTTGTTAGATAATAGAATTGCTACACCAGCTTGTTTCTTGGGTCCATTTGAAAGGAAAATCTTTTGCTAACACTTAACTCTAAATTATTGTCTGTCATTGAAGTTGAGATGCATTTCTTGTATGCAGCAGATGGTTGGATTCTGTCTTCTTATCCATTCTATTTGTCTTGTTATAGGTGAATTAAGGCCATTGGTATGGAGTGAATTTAAAGACCATTGATTGTTCATTTCATTTTGTTTTGGATTTCCTTCTGGTGGTGGTTTTTCCATTCTTTTTTCCTGCTGTTGGAAAAGTGGGGATATCTTTTGCCTATGTTTTAGTGGATGTAGGTAACTTCCTTGGGGTGGAATTTCCTTCCAGAAATTTCTGTAGGGCTGGGTTAGTGGATATATATTGTTTAAATCTGGTTTTGTCATAGAATATCTTGTTTTCTTCATCCGTAATGATTGAAAGCTACTCTGGCTATAGTAGTCTGGCCTGGTACCCATGGTTTCTTACTGTTGGTAGAATATCTGCCCAGGACCTCCTGACTTTTAGAGTTTCTATGGAGAAGTCAGGTATGATTTGGGTAGGTCTGACTTTATATGTTACCTAGCCTTTTTCTTAGCTGCTCTTAATATTCTTTCTTTATTCTGTATGCTTGGGATTTTGATTATCATGTGGTGTGGGAATGTTTTGTTTTGGTCCACTCTATTTGGTGTTCTGTAAGCTTCTTATGCTTCCATTGACATGTCTTTCTTTAGGTTGGGAATGTTTTGTTCTATGATTTTGTTGAATATGTTTTCTGCACCTTTGAGTTGTCCCATATTTCCTGGATATTTTGTTTTAGGGTTTTGTTGGACTTAAGAATTTCTTTGGTCAATGAATCTATTCCTCCTAGTGTATCTTCAATGCCTGAGATTCTTTCTTCCATCCCTTGTATTCTGTTGGTTATACTTGCATCTATAGTTCCTGATGAGTTCCAGCATTCCCTCAGTTTTTGTATTCTTCATTTTCTATATTTCAGTTTTCAGGTCTAGAACTGTTTGAATTATTTTCTTCATTTTTTATTGTTTTTTGGCTTTGTTTAAGAGATTTGTTGATTTCTTATATTTTTTATCTTCCATTTCTTTAAGAGATTTTCTCATATCCTCTTTGAGGTCCTTTATCATTTTTATGAAATTTTTTAAGGTCATTCTCTTCTGAATTTGGATGTTCAGGTCTTGCTGGTGTAGAATCTCTTGACTCTGGTTGTGTCATATTGTATTTTCTGTTGTTGGATTTATTTTTATATTGTCTTCTTCCCATCCATTCTTCCAGTGGGTGCAGGTAAAATTTCTTCATCTCGCAATGGGGACAAGCAGGTCCAATACTCTGATTTTTGTTCTCTACCCATGGGTAGAAGCTTGCAGTCTCTGGGTGGCCTTGACCTAAGGGATGGTGTTCTCAATGCACAGTCTGCAAGCCTCAGGTGTCTCTGAGCAGGGCACTAGTACAATTTCTATATTTGACATGCATTTTTTATTTCTTTGTTTGCAATTTAGATATTTTTCCCAGGATATCTTCCACTCTGAGAGTATTTTTAAAACACTATAAAATTTGCTTAAAGTCAGGGCAGTGACATTTTCATAAATGCTTTATTTTATTCTTTTGTTTTGGTTTATCACATCATATTTTTATCATTGTGTCTTTTTTCTTTTTTGTTTTGTTTTTAAAGATTTATTTCTTTATTATGTGTACAGTGTTCAGCCTTCATGTATGCCTGAATGCCAGAAGAGGTCACCAGATCTCATTCCAGATGGCCATGAGCCACCACATTGTTTCTAGGAATTGAACTCAGAACCTTTGGAAGAGCAGGCAGTGCTGTTAACTGCTGAGCCATCTTTTCATCCTGTGTTTTTTTCTTATGCTACAATGATTGGCTAATTTCTTCATGTGTAACCCCAACTCATTATCTTGACATATCTGTAAAATATAAAAATAATACATAGTATTGTTTTTGTTTTTTGAGACAGTTTTCTTTGTGTAGCTTTGGAGTCTTTTCCTAGCACTCACTCTGGAAATCAGGCTGGCCTCAAGCTCATAGAGATCCACCTGCCTCAGTCTCCCAAGTGTGTGATTAAGAGCATGCACCACAGCCACCTGGCTCATGTTATTTCCATAAGATTCTTCCCCTTTTGTCCTAATTTGGCTTTAAGAATATTTTTGTAGACAGTCTTTTCCTTACCACATGCTCTGATCATCCATCTCATAATTCATATATTATGTGCTAAAATGCTGTTCCTTTTTCATTCTTGTTTCAATATTATAGACAATTTCATACATGCTTACTGTATTTGTTATTTGTACCCTACTTTCCCTATTTTCATCTACTTCCATACACCCCTTCTCAAATTCATAATCTCTTCTTCAAGTATAATAGCCAAACCCTCACCTTGTGATGATTACTTTGTCAACTTGATATGATATGCATTTGTGAATGCAGTGGAATACATTATAGATTGAGTTGGCCTTGTAAGGAAATGTAAGGGGTTGTAAGGAAATGTCTTGAGTGCATAAATTGATGTAGGAAGATCCTCCTGAAAGTAACACCATTCCTTGGGTGGGGAACATGAACTGTAAAACAATTGAGAAAACTTTCTAGGTGCCAACATAGCTGCACTCATTTCTCTCTGCATTAATCACTGTCATGGATGCATGGTTGTTTTCATGATGATTTCACAATATGGATTTTATAACATTGGACTAATTTTTAGGAAGAATAAAGGGATATTTTGGAAATCAGACTAGAAAAATTTATTAAAATTAGGGAGTCAAGTTGGATTGACTCTTGCTAGTGGGATCTGGGAAGACAATAATTCAGAGAGAAACCAAGAGAGTGAAGCCCTGGCTTATGAGGTTTAAGAAGAGAAAGGGGATTTTGCAGGGATCTGAGTTTAGTATGTTTGTGTCATATTTTGGTTGAGGATACGGCTTCAGTGTGCTTATGTCCTGAAGTTGGGAGTATTGAATTTAAAGACAGTGAATGTTTTAATTTTTTTAAACTTTTTAAAATTTGAATTAGAAACAGGATTGTTTTACATGACAATCCCAGTTCCCTTCTCCCTCCCATTCTCTCCTACTCCCCCCCCCACAACTAAAACCCTACCTATCACATATCCTTTCTGCTCCCCCTGGATGGTGAGGCCATGTTCCTAGAATCTGGATCAGTCCCATGCTATCAGTCTGGGGAGCAAGAGTTCCCTGATGTTCGGGTCAGCTGTTTCTTCTTCACTAGCTTTTTTGGCAGTGTGGATTGTAGGCTGGTAATCCTTACTCTATGTCTAAAATTCGCATATGAGTGAGTACATACCATATTTGTATTTTTGTGATTGGGTTACCTCGCTCAGAATGGTTTCTTCTAGATCCATCAATTTTTCTGCAAATTTCAAGATTCCCTTGTTTTTCTGCACTGAGTAGTACTCCATTTCATAAATGTTCCACATTATCTCTATCCATTCTTCAGTAGAGGGGCATCTAGACTGCTTCCAGTTTCTGGCTATTACAAATAGGGCTGCTATGAACATCATTGAACATATGTCCTTGTTGTATGAATATGCTTCTTTTGGGTATCGGCCTAAGAGTAGAATTGCTGGATCTTGTGGTAGACTGATTCCCATTTTTTTGAGGAGTCGCCATACTGATTTCCAAAGTGGCTGTACAAGTAGGCACTCCCACCAGCAATGGAGAAGTGTTCCCCTTTCTCGACATCCTCTCCAACATGAACTGTCATTGGTGTTTTTGATTTTGGACATTCTGAAGGGAGTTAGATGGTATCTCAGAGTTGTTTTGATTTGCATTTCCATGATGAATAAGGATGTTGAACACTTTCTTATGTGTCTTTCAGCTGTTTTAGATTCCTCTGTTGAGAATTGTCTATTTAGTTCTGTATCCCTCTTTTTAATTGGATTGTTTGGTGTTTTGGAGACTAGCTTCTTGAGTTCTTTGTATATTTTGGAGATCAGCCCTGTGTCAGATGGGAGGTTGATGAATATTTTTTTCCCAGTCTGTTGGCTGCCATTTTGTCTTGCTGACAGTTTCCTTTGCTTTACAGAAGCTTCTTAGTTTCAGGAAGTCCCATTTATCAATTGTTGACTTCAGTGTCTGTGCTACTGGTGTAATGTTCAGGAAGCAGTGTCCTGTGCCAATTAATTCAAGGGTATTTCCCACTTTGTCTTCTAATAGATTCAATGTAGTTGGATTTATGTTGAGATCTTTGATCCATTTTGACTTAAGTTTTGTGCAAGGTGATAGGTTTGGGTCTAACTGCAGTCTTCTACATGTCTGCAACCAGTTGTGCCAGCACAATTTGTTGAAGATGTTCTCTTTGTTCCATCATATAAATTTGGATTGTTTGTCAAAAATCAGGTGTTAATAGGTGTGTGGGGTAATATCAGGGATTTCAATTCTATTCCCTTGGTCTACCTGTCTATTTTTGTGCCAGTGCTAAGCTGATTTCAGGACTATAGCTCTGTATTTGAGTTTGAAGTCAGGGATGGTGATGCCTCCAGAATTTCCTTTATTGTACAGGGAAGTTTTGGCTATCTTTTGTTTCTCCATATAAAGTTGAGAATTGTTCTTTAAAGGTCTGTGAAGAACTGTGTTGGGATTTTGATGGGGATTGCATTGAATCTGTAGATGGCTTTTGGCAAGATTGCCATTTTTACTATGTTGATGCTACCTAGACAAGAGCATGGGAGAACTTTCCATTTTCTGGTATCTTCTTTAATTTCTTTCTTTAGAGACTCAAAATTCTTATGGTACAGGACTTTCACATTTTTGGTTAGTGTTACCCCAAGGTATTTTATGTTGTTTGTGGCAATTTAAAAGTGTGATGATTCTCTGATTTCTTTCTCCACCAATGTGTCATCTGTATATAGTAGCGATATGGATTTTTTGAGTTAATCTTGTATTCTGCCACTTTGCTGAAGGTGTTTATCAGCTGTAGGAGTTCCCTGGTAGAGTTTTTCAGGTAACTAATGTATACTATCATATGATCTACAAATAGTGAGAGTTTGACTTCTTCCTTTCCTATTTGTATTCCCTTGATCTCCTTTTGTTGTCTTATTGCTCTAGCTAGGAATCAAGGACAATATTGAAGAGGTATGGAGAGAGTGGTCAGCCTTGTCTTGTCCCCAATTTTAGAGGAATTGGATCAAGTTTCTCTCCATTTAATTTAATGTTGGCTGTTGGCTTGCTGTATATTGCTTTTATTATGTTGAGGTATGTTCCTGTTATCCCTGATTTCTCCAAGGCCTGTATCATGAAGGGGTGTTGGATTTTGTCAAAGGCTTTTAAATCATCTAGTGAGATAATCATGTAGTTTTTTTTCCTAAGTCTGTTTATATGGTGCATTACATTGATGGATTTTGGTAGGTTGAACCATCCTTGCATCCCTGGGATGAAGCCTACTTGATCATGGTGGATGATTTCTCTGATATGATCTTGTATTCGATTTGCCAGTATTTTATTGAGAATGTTTGCATCAATGTTCATGAGGGATATTGGTCTGTAGTTCTCTTTCTTAGTTGTGTCTTTGTGTGGCTTAGGGATCAAGGTTATTGTAGCCTCATAAAAAGAGTTTGCCAATGTCCCTTCTGCTTCATTTTGCGGAACAATTTGAGGAGTATTGGTATTAGCACTTCTTTGAATTTCTGGTAGAATTCTGCAGTGAAGCCACCTGGCCTGGTGCTTTTTTTGGTTGGGATATTTTGATAACTGCTTCTATTTCCTTATAGGTCTGTTTAAGTTGCTTATCTGTTCTTGATTCAATTTTGGTAAGTGATAACTGTCCAGAAAATTGTCCATTTCCTTTAAATTTTCAAATTTTGTGGAGTACAGGTTTTCAAAGTACGACCTGAAGATTCTCTGGGTTTCCTCAGTGTCCATTGTTATGTTCCCCTTTTCATTTCTGATTTTGTTAATTTGCATGATCTCTCTCTCTGCCTTTTGGTTAGTTTGGATAATGGTTTGTCTATTTTGCTGATTTTCCTGAAGAACCAACTCTTTGTTATATTGATTCTTTGAATTGATTTCTTTGTTCAACTTTATTGATTTCTGGCCTAAGTTTGATTCTTTCCTCATGTCTGCTACTCTGGGGTGAATTTGCTTCCATTTTTTCTAGAGCTTTCAGCTGTGATGTCAAATCTCTGGTGTGGCTATTCTCTAATTTCTTCAGGTGAACACTTAGAGCTATGAACTTTCCTCTTAGTACTGCTTTTAAAGTGTCCCATAAGTTTGGGTATGTTGTGCCAACATTTTCATTGAATTCTAGGAAGACTTTAATTTCTTTCTTAATTTCTTCCTTGACCCAGGAATGTTGAAATTGGGTGTTATTCAATTTCCATGAGTTTGTAGGATGGATTATGTCTTCGTATCCAATCTGTTAGCCTGTGTCTTTTTATAGGTGAGTTAAGACCATTAATATTGAGGGAAATTAAGTTCCATTCAGTGTTTATTCTTGTTTGTTTTTGGTTTGTTGTTGGTACTGGTATTGTATGTGGATTTACCCTGCCTTTTATTTTGTGTTTTTGTAGAGTGGGATTATCTATTGCCTATGTTTATGCGAGTGTAGTTAATTTCCTTAGGTTGGAGTTTTCCTTCCAGTACTTTCTGTAGGGCTGGATTAGAGGTTACATATTGTTTAAATCTGGTTTTTTCGTGGAATATCTTGTTTTCTCCATTTATAGTGATTGAAAGCTTTGCTTGGTATAGTAGTCTGGGCTGGCATCCATGTTCTCTCAGAATTGGTAGAATATCTATCCAGGTCCTTCAAGCTTTCAGAGTTTCCATGGAGAAGTCTGGTGTAATTCTAATAGGTTTGCCTTTATATGTTACTTGGCCTCTTTCCCTTGCTGCTCTTAATATTTTTCTTTATTCTGTACATTTAGTGTTTTAATTATTATGTGATGAGGGGACTTTCTTTTGTGGTCCACTCTATTTGGTATTCTGTAGGCTTCTTGTACTTTCATTGGCATGTCTTTCTTTAGGTTGGGAAAGTTTTCTTCTATGATTTTGTTGAATGTTTTCTGTTCCTTTGAGTTGGGTTTCTTCACCTTCTTCTATACCTATTTTCCTTAAGTTTGGTCTTTTCACGATGTCCTATATTTAAGCAGTTCATTTTGTCACCGTTCATGAACTGATATTTTTTGGCAGGGAAATTTCAAGGATAGATATAATTCAGGGTGGTGCAAAAAATTGTTATTGATAAAGTAATCAGTACCATTGCAGGGAATCTTCATGTATTTCCCTGGGGCAGGAGGATCATGTATACTCAGGAATGGAAAAATAAACAGATACAGTTGTGGCCTAATTGTGTCAGGCTACATCACACGTGGGCAACATATATAGAAGTTGGTAATGTCATAAGAATATTCTATATGATCCTAGCCCTGTAAAATTGTCAGAGTCTTTAAGAGTATCTGGGGTGTAAAAATGTGTGGTAGTGTGTAGAGAGGCTAAGAAACAGTGATGGCAAAGCCTGAATTGTGATGGAAATACCTAGAGCTGGAGATACCAGGACTGTGAGACTTTTTTTTTTTTTTTAAAGAGTGACATGTGTGGAGTGGAGATAGTATAAAACAGAGAATTTGCATGCTACAAGTGTAAAAGCTGGAGATGTGAGCCTTCTCAAGCTGTTTGATCATAGAAGGTACCCCAAATAAACATAGCAGTTGCAGAATTATGTAGTTTCTGTTATGGTCCATGAGAATTCCTATAAAAGACCACCAATCATGTATGCAACAATCAGGACTGTTGTTTGTTTTTTTCTTTGCTGTTGTTTTCTTTTCTTTCTTTTGTTGTTGTTTGCTTGCATTTTGAAACAGGGTTTCTCTGTCTTGCTTTGAAGCCTGTGCTGGAACTCCCTGTGTAGACCAGCCTGGCTTCAAACTCACAGAGATCTGCCTGCCCCTGCCTGCTGAGTGCTAGGATTAAAGGCCTGTACCACCAGCCCAGCACTAAGAGTGTTTATTAATAACAAAACTGCCAACAAGTTAGGTTGGTGCAAGGTGACAACCTGAGAGACATGCAGGCCTCCTTTTAAGATGGGTTTGGAGAGAATTCCTGGGAGGAGAGATTAGCCTGAAGGCTGTAGGGTTGGGGGGAAGATTTGTCTAAGGGCTGATTGATGAGTGTCTCCTATGGTTAGGGACTTTAATGAGCAGGAGGCTGTGCAGCACCTGCTGCTTGGTTGTCCCTGAGTTCTGACTTTCCTGAGAAATGCTTGCTCAGTTCCAACTACCCCAGTAACCTGAAAACTAAGGTGTGGTCCCTGGCAGGGGCTATTAGGAACCTGTCATGACTCTTGTCTGGCTCACTGGCAGTCTTAATTTTATGCTGGAAATTGTTTTTGCTTTAGTATGATTTGTGTGTGTGTGTGTGTGTGTGTGTGTGTGTGTGTGTGTGTGTGTGTGCTTTGGTTCTTCTATTTTAAATAAGAGTGCTAATAATGTACCTTAGCTTGTTTGGGATTTTTAAAGGAGATATCAATTAAGAGTTCTCAGACTTTAAATTTTAGAATTATAAAGGAGTTCATAGACTTTTAAAACTTTGAGGTATAAATGAAACTTTGGAAACAATGAGTAGAAGATTATGCCTTAAAGACATATGTATTAATTTGTCATGGGATTGAGTTGTAATGATTAATTTTAATTATCAATTTGACCCAACTATGAATCACCTGGCTAAGATTCTCAATAAAGAATTTTTCTCTATCAGATTGGCCAGATGATTTTTTATAGTTTTAATAGACATGAAAGATTCAACCTGAAAGTGGCTAGTCTAAGCCTAATCCTAACTCTTACCCTAACCAACCCTAACTATGATCCTATTCCTAATTGAATACAAAAAGTGCTCACTTACTTCTGTGAGATCCCCTTGGTGACTGAAATCACCTCTTGAATATCTTCTTTTGCCCTTCTGATGTCTAATGTTTTGAATCACTTATTTGACAGCATGAAATTATTGCTTTTTCATAACACCTGTCTTCCAAATGCACTTCTAATTGGTATTGTCTTGGTTTCTTTTAGTCATCCTTGTCATATAATTCAGTGTCACAAAGTTTTATCTTATCTTTGTAGGATAGTCTACAGTTGTTTACAGTTCTGTCCTAGAAGTTAAGAAAACTTTCCATAGCCCTTTCTTATGCTACTTTGGGAAATCAAGGCATGGAGTAGGCCTGTGGACATAACTGTGAGACATTTTCTTAATTGTTTAGGTGAAGTGAGAATGTTCACCCAGAAGAGAGGTAGATTCAGTCCATTGGCTGGACCACTAAGAATGAGGAGCTAGCTGAGCATGTGAATGCCTGCATGCATCACATCAGTCTGTTCTTCTGTCTGAGAAAGTAACATAATTCTCTCAAGCTTGCACTATTTTGACTTCCCAGTAATCACTGTCTGTAACCTTGAACTGTGAACTAAAATAAATGCTTTCTTCCAAAAGCTGTTTTAATCAGGGTATTTCATCACAATAATTGTAAAGGATACAGTAAATAAAATATACAATTAATTAGAAGCAAAATATTTGAAGCAAAAAATTAGAAGCAAAGCATTTTTTGGTAAAAGTGTTTTTGAAAGGTGTGCCAAAAATTAATTTTTTGTTATGAGTTACTTTAAAAAAAGAGTTCACCTAAATTTTTCTTTTCTTAATATGAATTTATTTACTAACATCTCAGGTTGTTCAAATAGTTGCTTCTTGGAGAAATAGAAAAGTAATTAGACTTGGATCTGGGAAGACGATAATTCAGAAAGAAACAAAGACAGGAAGCCTAACTAATGTAACCTTCATGTGTGTGAATATCCTATATTGAATTATTGATGTTTGTTAGTCAATTTTCCTATCTCAGTGTCCCAAATAAACCATAATTTGGATGTCTTGATATCAGAACAAAAATATTGAGTGTGTAAATACAATGTTTCTGGAAGAGCCTTACTCCTCCAAATTCTGCCTTAAAATCCTCCAATATAATTTCATAGATATGTTAGTTTTAGCTTCCAGCATAGATATTCACCAATTTTATAGATTATCTAGCAGAGTCTGAGCTGTCAGTCAGCACTGTAACTGTCTTGTCCCTCAATAACCCAACATCATAGACCGTAGCCTGGCCCTTTGAGGCAGAGACCACAGATGTATAGCTCTTGCATGGACTTGGTGATGCACCAATTTTTCAAAATAGAGCTATACATTAAGTCCCATGCTTCCATCAGATTACCAGGTACTAACTTAGGGAAGGTAATTTGGGGGTTTATGGGTTACATAAGTAAATAAATATTCTCCAAGGATTTTTAAATCTATTTAAGCTACTCACTAGTTTCCACATACATGAGTTAAAAAAATCTTTGAAATTTTATCATTATTTATTCTTTTGATTATTTTCTTCCTTGGAAACTATACTTTAAAGGATGCATAATTAATTTGTACCCTTCAGTCAAAAGACATGAAGGTCAACAGAGAGGAGAAACCATATAACCTGAAACAACATGTGTTCTACTTGGTAAAGTATGAAAGCAATTGCTAGGTCAAATACCAGAAGAAGAAGAAAAAGTAGCATGTGCATAATTGCTCAGAATCAGGACAAAATGGTTAACACATAGGAAATACAACATGCTAATAATTTCTATCTGGTTTTGCTGAATGTATCCCAAAAGCATGCCTCATGACTTCACCTCATGACCCATAATAAAAGACAGGTGGTATTTTAAAAGGAAAACAGATAATGCCTTAACAACTAAATCACTGTACTATACTAATTAGCAATTATCTCTTTACAAATATTATCTACTTATATACTTTAGATAAACTACTTTTGTGAACTGCAAGTAAGGAATCCAAAGAATGCAAATATTATGCAAAATATAGTTTAAGCTGCATTTAATTTGTGTTAGAAAATAAATAAGTAGGTAGTATCTTATATGGACTTAATGGGTAAGATTTAAGTCACAAATAACAAAAGTGAATTATTTTTTGGTTCCAGGAAGAGTATAAAACATACCTTTGAGGCTAAGGAAATAAATTTCCATATCAAGTTCTGAAACTGTATTATAAAAATTGGTTAAAATTTTTCTAATATAAAACATAGTCCA
Organism: Cricetulus griseus; assembly: GCF_003668045.3. Taxonomy (NCBI): domain Eukaryota; kingdom Metazoa; phylum Chordata; class Mammalia; order Rodentia; family Cricetidae; genus Cricetulus; species Cricetulus griseus. Next base: position 139,344,619 of record NC_048598.1, read on the forward strand.
TTGGGAAGAAACAGAAAACTGTTAATAATTCCTTTTCTAATAAAAACAAAGAATGTGTTCTGAAGGGATAATAAATACAAAGCTGCCCAAATGGAAACCAAAACACTATGGTTTACAGACCTAAAGAATCAGATATAACCAGGAGGAAAAAAATAATCAAAAAATAGACATTCTTTGGGGCAAAGAAAGTGATAATAGTATCAGAAATGAAAATAAAGTGAATCTAACACACACACACACACACACACACACACACACACACACACACACACACACACACACAGGTCAAAATATCTTACTGACAATGACAATGAGACAAGTATGACTTGAAAATGCTCTTTTGAAATCTGCTGTGTAAGATTGCTGAAATAAATTTTCCAAACTATCACTGGCATTTAAGTACTTCTTATGGTAAAGTTTTGTAGTATTATCTAAAGTATTTGTCAAAAAGATAAATGACAAATATAATCCTCATGTGTAATGATTGACAGGATTTACAGAATCCTTCTGAATGATCAATGAATTTATTCAAACCAAAATAATTGTTTTAAAATCCATAGATAGTGAAGTATAACTATACTGGCAATGAAGCAAGAAGAAACATGTTAGAAATAAAATAAATATTATTATGTTGCCATGTCTTTGCTACACACACTGTATACAGCACATTCATAGAATAGCCAGAAAGGAAACTGATTCTTTTTCTTCCTCCTGCTAAATTCTTCTGTATTACTCTTTCCCTACTCTGTTTAAAAGAAATACACTTTGGTTATAATTCAGTTAATAATTACCTGGTGTGTGTGATCAGAGTCATAGTTTCTTACTAAATACTATGGATATGTATATATAGATTGAATCAACATTATTTTAAGATACTGTCATTTTCTTCCTAGGATGATTATTGGGGCTTTGTTTAGGACCAGTCATAGTGGTTTAGTGATAATCTCTCACAGGGGACAATTTGAATTTTACACAATACATCTGGGAGGATTTAAGGAGTTATAAAAACAATATTGAAGAGGTATGGAGAGAGTGGACAACCTTATCTTGTTCCTGATTTTAGAGGAATCGGCTTGAGTTTCTCTCCATTTAGTTTGATGTTTGCTGTATATTGCTTTTATTATGCTTAGGTATGTTCCTGTTACCCCTGATCTCTCCTAGACATGTATCATGAAGGGATGTTGAATTTCGTCAAAGGCTTTTTCAGCATCTAGTGAGATGATAATGTGGTTTGTCTTTTTCAGTTGTTTTTATGGTGGATTACATTGATGGATTTTCATATGTTGAACCATCCCTGCATCCCTGGTATGAAACCTACTTGATCATGGTGTATGATTTTTCTGATGTGTTATTGGATCAGAATTTCCTTCATTTTATTGAGTATTTTTGTATCAATGTTCATGAGGGAGATTGATCTGTAGTTCTCTTTCTTAGTTGTGTCTTTGTATGGTTTGGGCATCAGGTTACTGTAGCCTTGTAGAAGGAGTTTAGCAATGATTCTTCTGCTTCTATTGTGTGGAACAATTTGAAGAGTATTGGTATTAGCTCTCCTTTGGATTCCTGGGAGAATTTTGCAGTGAAAGCATCTGGCCCTGGCCTTTTTTTTTTTTTTGCGGGGGGGGGGAGACTTTTGATGACTTCTCTATTTCCTTAGGGGTTATAGATCTATTTAAATTTTTTAACTGCTCTTGATTCAATTTTGGTAAGTGATATCTATCAAAAAGACAAATGACAAATATAATCCTCATGTGTAATGAATGACAGGATTTCCAGAATCATTCTGAATGATCAATGAATTTATTCAAGCCAAAATAATTGTTATTTTAAATTAAATTTTCCAATTTTGTGGAGTACAGGTTTTCATAGTAAGACCTGCTGATTCTCTGGATTTCCCCAGTATCTGTTGTTATATCCCCCTTTTCATTTCTGATTTTGTTAATTTGCATGTTCTCTCTCTGCTTTTTGGTTAGGTTGGATAAAGGTTTGCCTATCTTGTAGATTTTCTCAAGGAACCAACTCTTTGTTTCATTGATTCATTGTTTCTACTTTATTGATTTCAGCTCTCAATTTGATTATTCCCTGCTGTCTACTCCTCCTGGGTGAGTTTACTCCCTTTTGTTCTAGAGCTTTCAGGTGTTCTTTTAATTCTCTAGTTTGGTTATTCTCCAATTTCTTCATGTGTGCACTTAGTGCTATGAATTTTCCTCTTAGAACTGTTTCAGAGTGTTGCATAGGTTTGGGTATGCTGTGGCTTCATTTTCATTGAATTCTAGGAAGTCTTTGATTTCTTTCTTTATTTCTTCCTTGACTCAAGAGTGATTCAATTGGGAGCCCATTCTACATGGAGGGATTGTCTCTCAATCTGGACACATGGGGGAGGGCCTTGGCCGTGCCTGGGAATTACACAACAGACTTTGGAGATCCCTCATGGAGGGCCTCACCCTCCCTGTGGAGCAGAGTGGTGATTGTGGAGTACAGGTTTTCATACTAAGACCTGTACCAGGGCTTGAGGCGGTTGGTGGGGAGAGTGGAGGAGGGGAGGGAGAGGGGGTTGGGATTGACATGTGAAGCAAGCTTGTTACTAATTTTAAAAAATTAAAAAGAGTTATAAAAAATCTTTAAATTTTGGAAAGAAAGAAAAATATTGAACATATTATAATGTTATCATTTGAAGAATTTGGAATAGACTCGATTACCCAAAATGATGTTGCTTAGGATTAATTCTATATTCACAAGGCAAAAAAAACAATTCTTACATATTAAAATTATTGTTTCTGGTGAGAGAGGGGTTGGACTTTTCAGGAGTAGAGGAAAGTAACAGAGTGTATATCAATGCCTAATTAAAAACATCAGTGTGTATTGTCCTTACTTTAGGAGACTCTCTTCTCTTGCAATGCTCAAGAAGGCTTCAACCACTAATTTACTAAACCAGTATTAACTGTAATAACCATCAGTAAACATTTGTCCTTATATCTATAGTTAAGTGTAGTCCTCACCACTTATCAAAGAATGTTCTTTTTATAACAGATACCACTACAGAAAACCACAACCAATTATAATTCATCGTTGTGAAGCCTAGTCCAAACGGATATGGCTACAAAAAACTCCTGAACTTTAGACTCAGGAAGCGCTTCAGAAAATGGAGCAGAAAAAAAAAATGTAAGAACCAAAGAGTCAAACAAATTATCACCAGTGTGACTGTCTAAACATGAACTGAAAAAGGATGACATCAGTTAACATGCCAGTGCATATAGGAAAAGTCTGCAAGGCCCCAAAACTATACAAAGAAATTTAGGCAAATGAGGATAGGTGGGAATGAGAGAGAGGTTCTTCCCAAGGGAAGATCATATCAATTGATTGTCCAATACCAAATGGTCAGTCCTTAAAATGTACATACAAGTAATACTATAATTAATGAACAGAATATATTTAGGAGAATACACACACACTAATGCAATAACAATTAGTGAATAAGGAGGCCATGAATGAAGGATAGCAGAGAGTTATATATGGGAAGCTTTAGTTGGAATGAAGGAAATGAAGAAATATTATAATTATATTATAATCTCAAAAATAAAAAAAGAAATCCAAGAAAATTTGTTAAAGAGAAGAAAGTGAAAATATTTCAGATAAGAAATTAATGAAGGTAAAGACTTAATGCCTCATAGTGGAAAAGGTAAATATTTTTGGGAAGTTTGTGAGAATAAAACAGATGCCAATAATTATGGGTTAAGTAGAGTGATCAAGAAATAAGGTTACAAAGTATGTTGCAAGGTATCAAAGGCAAGATTTGTCAGGTAAAAGACATGTAATATTCAGTTTTAAGTGAGACCTTTGCTATACAATTCTTTAATATTCTTGAGTTTATTTAAAAAAAATAAACTTTCAATTTATTGATAAAATATAATGAAGAAATGAAAAAGTGAAAAATGATGACATTTTTAAAGTCAAAAATGGCCATACAGAACTCTTCAGAAATGGAACATGGATCATGCATTTGCAAGGAACCTCTTTTATGATAATCTCCATACAAATGATAGTAGAAGGCTCTGTCACCAATAAGTTGTTCCAAATAGGCAAATTTCATTTTTACAATGTTAATGAAGAAGTGACTACTGCTATATGCCTAAGATAATACACTACCAATAAAAGACTGAGATTTAAAGCAATTGAGTCATTATAAAAATGAAAAATTCTCTTTTAAATATTTTAAATTTCAAAAATGATGTTACTCATCTTATTTTTCTTGACTCATGTAAAATATCAACTGCTGTATTATTTAATACCCATGTATTCTGTTTGGCTGACCTCATAAAAGATCTAGTAATAAAATGTGTATCTTTGAAATAGATATAACAAATAAATATTGTCACAAATGTATACAGAGGACTCTATAAATTAATTTGTTTGTGTTTCACATAAGAAGAGGCTAAGAGGTTTTATGATGAATTTTGTATAAGGTTAGTAATTTATATTCTCTTCAGGCATTCTTTTGTTTATATTGGCTCACAAGAAGAGCTTAAAGTTACAGAAAAGAAGGAGATTATTGGGCAACATAATACAAAGGGCAGATTGTTTGTTAAATGGTTAACCCTTTAAACATGCATACAAGTAGCTTTATGTGGACACAGCAGGTTATATTTAGGAATGTATGTCTATATACAAACACATATAAGCATGCAAGAACAATGAAAAACAAAGACCATGAATTTGAAGGAATGTGTAGAGTAGTGTTTGGGAGTGTTTAAATGTAGGAAAGGGAAAAAGGAATGTTGTAATTAAATTACAATCTCAAAAATAAGCCAAAAAGCCCAGTGGTGGTAATGGCATGCATCTTTAATCTTGGGAGGTAGAGGCATTTGGAACTATATGAATTTGAGACCAGCCTGGTCTACAGAGTGAGTACCTAGGACAGGCTCCAAACCAAACCAGAGAAACCCTGTCTTGAACAGCAAACAAAAAAGTGAAAATTTGATCCTTTATGAAATTTGAATTCTCCTATAAGTTCATCACTGATTCTTATTTAAATAATATGAAAATATAGAACTTGATAAGACATGGAATTACTCAAAAATGCACTTAGCTCTAAATTATATAATGAAGTCAGAAGGTAAATATTCTTTTATTGTATGAATTAGTCTTCATGAATACTGTCAAATGCAAAATTTCATTATATATCTAATTTTCCACAAATACATTCATAGAAGTTATGTGCTATATAGATAGGAAAGTATAACACAGACAGTAAATGATGGAGAACATTGGGATGGAAATTGAAACCTCCATTGGAATTTTTAGAGCAGAGAATATAGGATTTATCTATTTGCTGACATGACTGAAGTTGGGTCAGAAGCAATAGTCACAACGTTTACTTAGAGCAGGTGTTTGAAATTAAGCCAAAGTAAGGAATTTGGGGGTAGTAGAAAAACAGGAAAAATGATTAATTTTACTAATTGTATGTTCTTACCTCAGGTATTCTGGAGAATATGGACTTCTTTCATTTTTTTCAATGGTTTGTGAATGCTTATGCTTTGCTGCAGTTACATAAGCTCTTCTAGCCATAAGATTTTGATGACAATCTTAAAGTATTTTTTCCTGTGAGAGAAGATACTAAACATCAACAAGTTTAATGTGGAAATAAAATAATACAATATACTATATTTGAAATTTGTGTGGTATGCTTTGAAGCATTAAGAATTAATTACTAAAACATAATAATTATGTGATTAAAATGTTTATTTTAATAGGAAATATAATCATTTGCTAATAAGATTTGATATAAACCAAAAAATTATATGTGTGATATTCATGCTTATTACAATAGAATGTGAAAGAAAAGCATATTTAAATTTGTGTTCATAATTTTAACATTTATGATGGAAGTAAAATTATTTTTAACAATAGCTTCTTGCTTTGGGAGGTAAAATGCTTTGGGAGTAACCCATCACTGCTTAAAGTAAATATGAGGGCACTTTTCTAATTTTATTGTCAGAACATTCTGATTATGAATAAATTTACCATTAAAATAATAAGCACTCGAATGAAAAGTAGTATTTATAAAAATCCCAATACTGTTCAAAGTCCGAAGTCCAAAGCATCCTCTGGGGCAAAAATTCTTCCCTGTGAGCCTTTGTAGAATTAAAATAGAAAATTACAGACTTCTAATACACAATAGTATGAAGGGCACATTCTTACTTAAAGAGGAGGAATGGTCTGATGGTATGAAAAGTTCAATACAACACTCAAAACAGAATTATTAAAATCTATATACTGAGATGCCTATGTGGTACCTGGGGCTCTTAATATTATCTCAACTTCAATGGTCTTGGGCTAAACCTTGTTTCCAGTTTTGCTATTTATCAAGTCAGAATAACTAACACACACACACACAAAAAAAAAAAAAAAAAAAAAAAAAACAAAATAAAACCCACCTAGTTCCTATAGCACCAGAAGATGCTAGACAATGTACCATGAGAAGGAAGAAATTAATATTGTTATGAAGATGTGACATATATAAATCAGAACAGTAACTGACATGGAAAGATATCCCTCAGGGTTCTGTGGTGTCATTTACATCTCCTTGGAAATCAACAGCTATCTCATTTAACCTAAGGCCCTCTCAACAGGAGGGAAACCATGCCTGGTAAAGTAAAACTCACGAACTATCCATGACTAGTGAATGAAGCAAAAGTTCTTAGAGGAGAAACTATTACTGAACTTTCCTAAACCACTATGATTCCCAATTGAAGTTTCTAAATGTTTTTCCTTATGCCCACATAAAGGAGGCAGAAAACCATTAATATTGAGGGAAATTAAGGAGCATTGAGTGTTAATTCTTAGGGAAATGTCCATCAATCTACAAGGATGATACCAACTAACAATCTAAACAACAGTGGAGAGGCAACCTTAAATGCCCTCCCCTGATAATGAGATTGATGACTAACTTATGTACCATCGTAGAGCATTCATCCAGCAGCTGATGGAAGTAGAAGCAGACACCCATAGCTCAAAACTGAACTGAACTGGATTTGGGTTGCAGAGAGGCAGGGGTGATGAGCAAAGTGGTCAAGACCAGGCTGGCGAAACCCACAGAAACAGCTGATCTGAACAAGTGGGATCTCATGTTCCCCAGGCTGATAGTTGGGAAACCAGCATAGGAGTGATGTGGGTGTGAGTGAGGAGGCCTTAGAAATCTACGGGACTTCCTGCAGTAGATCAGTATTCATCCCTAGCATATCCAATGGACTTTGGGATCCCATTCCACATAGAGGGATACTCCCTCCGCCTAGACACATGGGGGAGGTCCTAGGCCCTATCCCAAAGGACATGGCAGACTCTGAAGTTTCCCCCATGGAAGGCCTCACCCTTCCTGGGAAGCAGAAATGGTATGGGATAGGTTGGTTGTTTGTGGGGGGCAGGGAAGGAAAGGAGAGAGAGAGAATGGGATTGACATGTAAAACAATCTTTCTAATTTAAATTTTTCAAAAATGGAAAAAAGAGGCAGAAAACTTGTAAGAGTCAGAAAAATTGAATAGTTAATCTGATTTGAGAGTGTCTTCTAGACATGACCATGAAGCTATACACATAAATTCTTGAAAATATGGCAGTCTAAATAATACTTGAGCAATGACATCATCAAATGTCATTGCAGAGTGGATGGGGATATCTCTCCATCCCTAGAGGAAGAACTACAGGCAATTAAGAGGAGACAATTAGTCTTCCTCAGACGTGAACTCCTAAGTTCCTATCCAATCATAATGGCCATCCCTAAGATATAAACATATATGCAACACTGAACAGACTCAGTAGATTGCAATCATATATTATTATATCAATAATATTTAATAAAAGGAAGTCAATTTATTTGATATGTCACCAACAGTACAACAGAAGACTTGAAGAGAATAGATGGAGATGGAATTAATGTAATTCTGTTTTAATTAAAAATAGATTGGGATTGTCATGTAAAACAATCTTGTTTCAAATTCAAATAAAATATCTGCAAAAAATAGAAAATATTTATGTTAAAATGTAAATAATAGAAAAAGACAACAAATGTTATTTAGGGTGTGGGGAAAGAAAAAACACTCATTCACTGTGTATGGGAGTATAAACTGCTGTGGTCACTAAAGAAATCAACATGAAAGTACGCATAATACTAGAAATAGTTCTACAATGTTATTCAGATATACCATTTGGGGTATATTCTCAAAGGATTCCATATTCTACTATAGAGATACTTGCTTATCTAAGGTCATCACTTCTCTGTTTACAGTTATTAGGACATGGAAACAGCCTATGTGCCCAACAACTGATGAATGAACAATCAAAATACAGTACTTGTTGTACACACAAAATTAATTCAATTGTAAAGAAAACTGAAATAATGAAATTTGTCACTAAATAAATGAACTGGAAAATGAATTATTGAGTAAGGTAACCTGGGCATAGAAACACAAATGCTGCAAGTTCTTACAAATATCATATCCTAGCATCAAATCTTTAGAGTTGCTTGTTTAACTTTCTGTTCTTGTAGAATACAGAAAACTACTTTAGGATAGAAAGACATTAATGGAGGGAAGATAGTAGAACAAGGTGATATCAATTGGTAAAAGGGAACAACAACAAAGTAGGTTTAATTGGAGTGGAGAGTGGGATGATTGTGCGAAGAAAGAGTCTTCTAAGGCTATTTAGGTACTTCAACTTGACTGGATCAAACATAGATAAAGTATTGTTTGGGAGATTCAAATCTCCCAAATATTGATGATTTTTAGCAAACCTGTTCATGACCTACATCAAATTAGGAAGAGAGAAAGGGAGTATTTCTTCTCTCTCTCTCAAACAGAGAGTTTGGTTGTCCACATAGATTTCTCCAAATGAATGAAAATTGTAAAGGTATATTCACCTGATGTGAACATTCACAAAAGTATCCTTTGAATAAATGGAGACTTCAACTCTGAAATATGAGCTCTCTGTCTCTGTCTCCATCTCTCTCTCTCTCTCTCTCTCTCTCTCTGTGTGTGTGTGTGTGTGTGTGTGTGTGTGTGCACACGCCTAACTGTCAGCCTGTTCTTCCTACTAACTATATCTTTCCCAGTGAATTCATAAGGAATTGGTTTAGTGACATGGAGTCACAGTCATCAAAACCAATATGACTATGCCCAGGGCAGAGGTTTATCTATCCACACTGCTGTAAAAGACCACAGTACATTCATATGTGGCACTGATTGAGAAAGCAAAAATTTTCTCTTTCCCTGTTTCAAGCTATAATACCAGTCTTCTGCCCCCAGAATCAAATATAGATTGGATTTCATGTTATTAAATTCCATTCTCAATCCCTTTGACTCAGGCAGAAATTGCACTAGACATTTTGGCCAGACAACCAGGTTACTGTACACCCATATATCTTGTAATATGTTAACTCTCATAATTGCATGTCTGTTAACCACTTAAAATTTGTGTGTGTGTGCACACACTCATGCACATGTGTGCACGCATATCCAATTATTGTTTCAAGAAGTTAAAGACTGTGTGTGTTTTCCTTTGTTATTCTGTATCATTTGTTTTTAATCAAAGCCTTCCCATGAACATGTAATTCACTAATCCAGCTAGACTGGTCAGTGAAGTCTAAAAGTCCTCCTGACCCCATCTCCACAGCACAAAACTTATAGGTATGTCCAAACTCCCAAATCTTTTTCTTTCTATTTAGGGACAATTTATTCAAATTCAGGCCCTTTGGTTTATGAAGCAATCACATTTTTGCTTAAGCCAAATACTTAGCCTAAATACCATATAATATCTTCAGGGTGATAGATGATAAATGATAGCTAGATGTATAGATAAGTTGATAGCTGGTACATACATACATACATACATACATACATAATACATAGAAAATTGGTAGATCTATTTTTGTTTTTCTGTGAAATTCCAAAAACTCTAACTGTTGATATTGATTGGATGGCTTCTGACAATATTGGAAATGTAATGGAAATTAGAAAGGAAGAATAGGAAGCAAGGTAGTAAGCTAGAGAATAAAGGTTTCTCACATTAAATTGAAAAGAAATGTAAAATGGGAATAGAAAACAGTGCAAAATACACCAAAAGATTAGAAAATAGGTCATACATATATGAATATATTTCTAAAACTTGAGACCCAATTGTGCAAACTGTTTTATGGAGATCCACAGAGACCTACATTTATAAAACAAGGGAACTCCTGAAGGGAGCATCAGAAGAAGTCAGAAGTTCAGTGTTAATCACGCTGACCATGTTGCATCTGTAGATAGCAAGTACCTTGGCTCCTTTTCAGGTGTCATGATAATAGAAATTGGAATAATAAAGGTCAATGTGTGGCATCTGATCATCATAAATCACTGGAGAAGGATTCTCGTAAAATGTTTCAGAATAAAATGGCAACCAAAGGGTCTCACCTGAAAACAATTATACCAATCAAGTAACATGAAACAAATTAGAAAACAAGTAGACTGGAAATTGAAAAGGGAGTGGAATTTACAAAACAAAAATACATTCAGAAGTGATGATCAGTCAATTGAGAATAGTGACACCTTTTAAGTTATCCTTTCAATGTGTGAAGCTAAGACTTGTACAAACCTTTGAATAAATGCCCCTCCACTTCTTCCCACCATATCCATGACCCCACATCTGGTGGATACCTCTCACTGCATCAAAGGCTGCGCCAGATTCCTGAAAGTCAAGTTCCCCACCACCCCACCCAACACCTGCCTGACCAGCCATCATTACCCTGCATGCCCCTCCTCTCCTTGCCACTTGATCCCTTACCACACATCTGGCAAAAGCCTTGTACTCCACCGGAAGCCAGACCAGAATCCACAATCCCAGGTAAGAATTCTCCCCACCCCACCCCTGCCTGTACAACATAACCCCAACTGCCCTCCCTATCCTTGTCAATGTGTCCTGGCCGACACCTCTGGAAGAAGCTGCCTCTTCAACCAGAGGCCAGGTCAACATCCTGAACCCCACATACCACTGCCCTCACCCTGCCTTGCTATGCAATGTAACTGGAACTCCTCATCATTTTCTTGTCACCATATCCTGGCCCACACCTCTGGCAGAAGCCTTTTACCCAATCAGAGGCAAGAAAAGAATTTTGAATGCTAGTGACCAAGTCAACTCCCAGAAAACCAAGCAGAAGCCTCTTAATCCCCCAGAATCCAGGCCAACATTTGAACCCCAGAAGATACCCAGACAGATCAGAGGCTATACAATACATAGTCAGAACTTCAGTACCAAAATTGGGTAGCAAACTCCTATTCCACCAGAAGCCATCCAGGACATTAGAATTCCAGTTCCCAACACAAGCAGAGACCTTCTATGCAACCACAGGCCATGGCATCCAGAAGACCAGAGAGGAAACAGAAACTAAGTAAGAAAATACTCACCCAACATAGACAAAACCAGAAATTGGTACCTACACCTCTGAGAGGGGTAGATGGCAGGAAATAGTCATACTAAGGGCTGTAATTAATAAAATTTAAACAAAACAATAAAAGAATCACTGAAACAAAGAGTTGCTTCTGTACACAGAGAAAAATATTGGGGTTCAAACTTCAAGCTGAAGATCAGAAGAGAAAATCAGTCAGCTACCAGCTCTTACTCTAACTCAGACTGAAAGTTAGGTGATCCTGGCTCCACCAAACCTCAGACTGTAATCCCAGACTGCTATGCTCTCCTAAACAAGGCTGGAGAATCCTGAGACTGACTGCTAGCTCTGAGACCTTGTTCCTGTCTTATATATCTCACTAAAGCTGGGATTAAAAACATGTGATCCCAGTGGCTGGGATAAAAGGACTGAGCTCTGTTATTCTTCATTTTTGTGTAGGTTATGGTGGCCTTGAACTAACAGAGATCCATCTACCTCTTAATCCTGAGTCCTGGGATTAAAAGTGTGTACCACCACTGCCTAATCTCTATAGCTTGAGGCTGACTTTGCTTTCTGAATTCTCAGGCAAGCTGTAATAAATCATAAATAATATATCACCACATGGTTCTTTGAGAAAACCAACAATATAGGCAAACACTTAACAAAACTAAGTAAAAGGAAGAGGGAGAATATTCAAATTGACAAAAATATGAAATCAAAGTGGGGCATAGCAATAGACATTAGTGAAATCCAAAGAATTATTAGATCATGCTACAAAACCTGTACCACACAAAATTGGAAAATCAGAAATAAATGGACACTTTTCTTCAGATATGCTACTTACCAAATTTAAATCAAAATTAGATAAATAATTTAAATATACCTATATCCCCCAAGGAAATAGAAGCTGGCATTAAGATCTCCTAACCAAAATAAGCCCATGGCCAAATGGTTTCAGTGTAGAGTTCAATCAGACATTCAAAGAAGAGCAAATATCCATGCTCTTCAAATTATTTTTTAAATAGAAACAGAAGAAATACTGCAAAATTCATTTTATGAGGCCATAGTTACACTGATATACAAACCATAGAATGATTCAACAAAAATGACACCATACAAAATAGGCATAAATAATATAAAGTATTTTGGTGTAATTCTAACCATGCAAGTAAAAGACATGTATGACATGAACTCAAATCACTGCAGAAAGAAACTGAAGAAGGTATCAGAGTATGTAAAAATCTCATGTTCATGGATTGGTAGGATTTACATAGTAAAAATTTTCATCTTTCCAAAAGTAATCTACAGATTCTATTCAATCCCTATTACAATCCCAATATAATCCTTTACAGAACTATACTCAACTTCATATGGAAAAACAAAAATCCAGAACAGCTAAAACAATCCCGTGCAAGAAAAGAACTTCCATCCCGAATTAGAAGAAACCATCTTGAGTGAAGTAACCCAGTCACAAAAAGACAAACATGGTATGTACTTACTCATATATGGATGTTAGATACAGAGCAAAGGATTACCAGCCTACAATCCACACCTCCAGAGAAGCTAGGAAACAAGGAGGATCCTAAGAGAGACATACAGGGTCCCCTGGAGAAGGAGAAAGGGACAAGATCTCCTGAGCAAATTGGGAGCATGGGGTGTCGAGAGAGGGAGTAAGGAGATAGAGGAGAGAAGAGGAGGGGTGTGGAGGACATGAGGGAGCAGGAAGATTGAGTCAGGGAAGAATAGAGGACAGCAAGGAAAGAGACACATCAATAGAGGGAGCCATTACAGGTTTAAGGAGAAATCTAGCTCTAGGGGTATGTCCAGAGATCACCAAGGATGACCCAAAACAAGAATATAAACAATAATGGAGAGGCTACCTTAAATGTCTTTCCCCTATAATAAGATTGATGACTACCTTAAATGCCATCCTACAGCCCTCATCCAGTAGCTGATGGAAGCAGAATCAGACACCCACAGCTGAACATTGAGCCAAACTCATGGAATACAATTTTAGAGAGGAAGAAGTGATGAACAAAGCAGTTAAGACCAGGATGAGGAAACTCACAGAAACAGCTGACCTGAACAAGGGGGAGGTGATGGTCCCCAGACTGACAGCTGGGAAACCAGCATAGGACTGAATCAGGACCCCTGAAAGTGGCTAGTCTCTCAGCCTAGACACACAGGGTAGGGCCTAGGCCCTTCCCCAAATCATTTGACAAACCTACTAATCCCCCATGGAAGTCTTCACCCTCCTTGGGGAGCAGAAGGCAGATTGGATGGGGGGTTGGTGGGGCACATGGGAGCATGGGAGGGAGAGGAAACTGCAATTGATATGTAAAATAAGATTGTTTCTAATTAAATAAAAAAATGTCGGAAAAACAAAAGAATTTGCATCCCAGATTTCAAGCTCTACTTCAGGGCTATAGAAGTAAAAACTTCATAGTAATGAAATAAAAACAAACATTTGGATCAATTGAATTGAAACAATGTCCCAGACAGGAATCCACACTCCTCTTGCCATCTGATGTTTGACAAAGAAGCCAAAATTATACAATGGAAAACAAACAAACAAACAAAAGACACCTTCTACAAATGCTACTGGTTTAACAAGAATGTAAATAGAGCCTTATCTCTCACCCTGTACAAAAAGCAAGTACAAGGGGCTCGAGGACCTCAAGATAAACCCACATACAGTGAATCTGATAGAAAAGAAAATGGTGAATGCATTAGAAGAGGAGACACTTCCTTAATAGAACACACATAATTCTGACACCAAGATGGATAAGTAATGAAAATTGCCTCATGAAATTAGAAAGTTTCTATAAGTACAAGGGTACCATCAACAGGACAAAATGGCAACCTACATAAAGGGAAGATATCTTCACCATCTTCCCATCTGAAAGAAGGCTGATTTCCAAAATATATATATAAAAAAAACTCAAGAAACTAGACTTCAAAAACAATATAATCCAATTTAAAAAATGAGGTACAGATTTAAATAGAATTCTCAAAAGAAGAATCTCAGATGGCAGAGAAATACTGAAAGAAATGTTCAGCATCCTTAATCATCAGGGAAATGCTAATCAAAGTGATGCTGAGATTCTATCTTACACCTGTCAGAATGGCTAAGATCAAAAACACAAATAAGAACACATGCTTATGAGGATGTGGAACATGCCTCTACTCATGGTGGGAGCATAAAGTTGTACAGACACTTTGGAAATCAATGTGGTAGTTTTTCTGAGAAATGCAAATAGCTCTACCTCAATTCCAAACTATACCACTCTAGAGCATATACCTAAAGGATGGTTAATCATACCACAAGACACTTGCTCAACTATGCTCATGGCAGCCTTATACATAATATTGAGAACCTGGAAACAAACTAGATGTCCTCAACAGAAGAATGGATAAAAAAATGTGGTACATTTACATAATGGAGTATTACTGAGCTTTTAAAAACAATGATATCATGAAATTCTAAGGCAAAAAATGGGTAGAATTAGAAAAAAGATAATTTTGAGTGTGGTAACCCAGACAAAGAAAGACAAAAATGACATGTACTCACTTATAAGTTGTTATTAGCTGTAAGGTAAAGGGGTTAGGGTAACACAGAGATTGTGGGAGTGGGCAGTGAATAACTCATCCAGCTCAAGACCCATGCCAGGAAGGGGAGCCCTCCACCTCCTCAACACTGCCTGTAGTACCAGAACCCAGAGGCTGGATGGCCCAGAAATCAAGGATAGAACCAAATACAACTTGCAAAATGAAAAATATCAATGTAATGTTACCTAATGAAATTCCGCTATACTCATAGATTGTTGCCTAGCCCAATAGTCATCAGAGAGGTTTTATCCAGCAGCTGATGTAGGCAGATGCTGAGACCCAGAGTCAAACATTATGCTTGGGGAATATGGCTGAAGAGAAGGACTGTGGGAGTCAGATGGGTCAAGCACATCACAAGAAAACTCACAAAATCAACTAATCTGGCCTCATAGGAGAGAACAGAGACTGAACCAACAACCAGGGAACCTGTGAGGGCCTGACTGACAGTTGTGTAGTATAAAAGGCCTTTTTTTTTTAGGCCACCAACCAGTTACCAAATTATGACAAGAAGACTTGTTAGTTATGAATGCTCGTGAGAGAAATGTCAATGAGTGTAGAATTTTGGGTTAGAATAAAGTGTTTGAATACTGTAAGTAGAAATTTAATGAGTCTGGGTGTCTGATATACTTGGGAGACCTGCTGCTTTCAGAAGAGAAAGGAGGAGCACAGGACTCGGGTGTGACAGAAGAGGGGACGTTCTGGGTAGGGATTGGGAGGAAAGGATGGAGGGAGGGGAAACTGTAACCTGGCTGGAAAAATTAGTTAATTAATTTATTTCAATAAATTAAAAAAATAAAAATGACAGGACCAGACCAAAGTAGCATAATGAGAGCAGTAAATAATGCAAAAAGTCAACATCTTAACAATTATTCTATCAGTTCTTTAAAATTATGATTTTTAAAATTTTAATGCATTCATTTTTGTCTCCAAGTACAAAGATACTCTAGAAAATATTACATAAGATCCCGCTGGCAATTAAATCATTTGTTATGTCTTGCATTTTCCATAACCTCTGTATTTCCAGATAGTTTAGACAACCAAAGTCTTTGAAAATTTAGTAGAGACTGTTTGTTTATATAATTTGGCCAGCTTCCCACATTGTTAACATGCACATCACTATGGTACACTCCTTAAAATAATAAATAAGTAAATAAGTAAATAAACATCATTATATCATCGTGTTAAAAATATAAACGATATACTGCCTTTGTAGGGACTCCTGTTTGGTTTCCAGCATCACATTTTGGGGTTCAGCACTGCCTGTAAATCCAGCTCCAGGGGATCCATGCATACTCACCGCTCCAGAAACATGCAATTAAAAATATAAAACCTTTCAAATTCACCAGGACATGTCTTCTCAGTTGAAATTTCCTTCCCCTCAGTTAGCCCACTCTATTTGTAGTGATGCTTCACCATAGTCACAGTTGCACCTCCAACAGTCACCACAATGCTTCACATATGGACTGCAGTTTCACCATTACCTGCTGAGTGAAACAGCATGCGCTGTATATGTTTCATACACATTAGACTGTGAATTCTGGTGTGGGGAGAGTGAACATGCCATAATCATTTTATTTCCCAGGGCACTTAGTACTATGTCTTGCACACTTATTTTCTAAATACATGTGAAAAATAAAAATACATGGACTTTTATTTAAATTTCTTAATTTTTGTAAAATGTTAACTGTTTTTAGTAAATATTTTGTGTATTATCATAAAATGTTATATACCTTCATGTTAAAAAAAGAAATTAATAAGTCCTTTTTGGGATCTTGGAAGACAAGAATACTGGGAAAATATGCAGACACCTGACCCATGAAATATCTTAGAATAAGAATGACACTATCAAAGTAAGCTACAGGCTATTATGCCAAGAAATATGGATGAATTTTGCACATTTCCTGAAAAAAGGAATGAAGATGAATTTAAGGGACTGGACTAATATCTTTGGTGGAGGAAATTCCATGAAGACATAATGTTCAGGCTGTGGCATAGCTGTAGCTCACTGCTCTTATTCAGATCCACAAAGAAAACAGAACAGAAATTTATGAGAAATGTGAGGTTTCAAAAGTTGTGTTATGAGGTTTAAAACTCCACAAGAAAAGAATGCAGAAGACAATATATAATTGCAATGATAAGTCCCACTCTTCTTATTGGGACAAGAGGAAAGATACCCTGGAAGCAAGACTCCATTCCTCAAGGAGTAGGTGAAGATGATGAATAATGAATAAGCTTAGAAAGCTATTTTTTCTAGATTTTGTTATGGATATATAAATTCAACTTCTGTATATTAAAGTTTCAAGAATCATTTTTTACATTAAAAAGAATCATCTGTGTTATTCTGTTGTGTGCTATTTGCACACTGTGTGAAGGTGTACTGCTGCATGGCCAAAAGCTAGGCAGGAGGTATAGGTAGGGACTTCCGGGCAGAGAGAAGTAAGCACACTGGAGAAATAGCAAGAGACATGGGGAGGAAACAGAAGGTGCAAGATGGAAGACAGATAATGGAGCATGATATAAAGCAGATTAATATAAATGGGTTATTTTTGTTATATGAGCTAGTAGGACAGCCTAAGCTAAGGTGAGCTTTCATAATTAATTAAGAAGTCTCCCTGTCATTATTTGGGAGCTGGCTGGCATGACAGAGAAATAGTAGCTACATTATGTTCCTTTTTTTGAAAAAAAAAAAAACAGTAATCAGAAACACTAACCACCAAATACATTTGGTAAGTTAATCAACTTAGAAAATGTTGGGTTTTATTTGCTTGGTTATTTTCTGGGGTTTTTATAACCAGACTTTTTCCTTCTTATTAAAATTAAAGCAAATAATTGGATTATTATAATTATTAACAAATTTCACTGTTATATATAATTGATGCTTTTTAAATTTATTTTTAAAAGTTTAAGTTTTGAAATTAAAATTTATATGAAATGAGAAAGCCTGAACCAAGAGTATGCCAGGGATTTTCTATCTGGAAGTAGACAGGACAGATTAAGACACAGATACATACAGCTGTGGTCAGGGGCAGGGAACATCTCAAGTTCTCAGCAAAACATTACACGACTCCTTTCATTAGACTGAATTGCAGGGGTCAGGGAATCTTGTTCTATGGTTTCAGGGAGAGAGCTGCTGAGTCCTGGTAGGTAATGTGTGTCTAGGTCAGAATTTCAAGAAGGAGGCCCTGTGATAAATAAGACAATAACTAAGACATGTTTCCAGTGCTTTCCAGTATTTTTATTAGGGTCTAATCACAGTATTGAGGGGTTTTATAGCCCAAAGTTAGAAACTCTTTCAAATTCCTTCTCCAAACCAGTTTTTCAAATGTAAAAATCTTATTGACATGTCTACAATAGCAATGCCACCTCATCTACATACAATTATTTTTAGGGATAGTCCTTTTTCTTTGATAAATGACATAAAGAAAAAAATCATTAATTTTAGTTGACCTTATAAGGTTCCAGTTTATCAGGGCAAGGAGTAATGGTGGCAGCAAATATAGGTGGTGTCACATGGCATCTAAAGACAGGAAGCAGAGACCAAAGCTGGTGCATTCTCTTTCTCCCTTTTATTTTTTTTCAAGGACCCCTAGCTAAGAGACAAATGTGACTACATAAGACTACAGATAAAATACAATGTGATATCTCAAGGGAATGGCAGAGAATAATACTATCCTTAAATAAGAATGTATGCCTGTCCCATTACAAGTCAATTTACATTACTTAATTACATCTTATGGGGAAAAATGACACTTAGATATATAACTCATGAAACAAAACTAATAATTAAGATTATCTTCATGCTGCTCCCTTGCTAGATATAGTATACTGAAAGATAGATAGATATTTCACTACATGCAGTATAACCACATATCCATAAATCTCATCCTTACCAGAAAGCAAGGCTGGAGGCATTTTACATACGTTTTAAGACTGTATAGTGAAAGTTATGTTAGGTGACAGAAATCACATACTAACTTGGACATTAAAGTTTAGAATAAAGTACTATATTATGTTAATATTACTTTTTTAAACATATTTTACAAATGTAGTTTCTTAATATAAATTTATTTTTGTAAATTTGTGGATGTCAGACATCTGAAATACATTTTTCTCTGCCATTGTCAAAGGAGTGGCAGGCTGGTTGTTTCTGAGATCTTGAGGACACAGCTTGTGTCTTGCATTATTTAGATTCTGGTTGTTGCCAGTATTCTTTGATTTGTGGCTCTATCACTGTAATTTCTTTTTTATTATATTTTCTTCTCTTCTAAATGCAAGGCTTCCCTTGCTACTCTTCTGCATATAAGATAAAGCAGTTTACTTGGCAGACATGTAACAGAATGAAAAACAAAAATGTCTCCAGAGGTGAAGATTTTCTGGGAGTCTTACATTTCTCTATTGGAATGATGGGGGCAGCTTCTTATGGTCTCAGGGCTTTATGGTGGCACTGTTGTTTAGTTGCCTAAGAATGGTCCAACGGATTGTGGTTTTGCTTCCTGTTGTGATATACAATTTGTAAAGACATAGTAATGGGGAAGACAGGTGCCAGAGTGTTCAGGGTCTCAGCAGAAGCAAAGCAGGGTCTCAAGCACTACAAAATGGTTTGACAGAACACATGTACTTTAGCTACAACTCTGCTGCCTGACATGATTACTTTTATGTTGTCATCCTCTGATCCAATTTATCCATGTCAGTTTCCTCTATTTGCAAATTACATATAGTGATTTTGCAAAAATAACACTCTTTATGTCTCTCTTTGCCTTCCTCCATCTTTGCCTACATTTCTGTCTTTCTCTGTTTATCTCTCTGTCTTTATCTCTTTCTCTCTCTCTCACTTTACCTCAACATCCACTTAATATTAATAACAAATATATTTAGGAAATTACATATAACATCTTTTTAATCAGTGACAAATCATTCATATCCACCTATTTAAGTAGACATACCCCAACAAAACCTATATGAATGGCTATATCACAGAAGGAAGAATACAATGTAACCAAATAATGTGTTGAACTGAATTTAACATACCAATTTGGGGAAGCAGTTTGACTTAAGATGTTAAGAGAACACAAGTAGACATGACTTGTAAATCAATCATACTTATTTCCATTTAAAAATAAATGACTATGAGAGCTTTTTGTGTCTTTACTCAGCTCTAGATTTTTCTGGTGAGTAGGTAGTGATTTCCAACATTTCACACATTTTCCAAAATATGAATATGGATTTATATTACTGTTAATTTGATTTTAAATGTTATTGCATTTGTGATTAATTTCCTACTCCTCTCTTCTAATCATCTCAGTGTGAAGAAACAATAGTATATGTGTATTTAAACTTTTTAAAATAGTGTTTTCAATTAATTTATACATAATGGCTTAATTTGAAAGTTTAGTATTTGTCTGAGAATACACTTAAAAAATATGGCAACTGGTTTTGACGTCGTAATATGTTTTGATTTGTCCAAACTGAGACTGTCCAATGAACAGTAATTTATTTCCACATATTGACACAGCTTTAGTTTGATCTTTTCCATTTTATTTTTGTCGTTTCCTCTTCTACTTCACTCAATTTGAATGGTTCTCTATATTTTTTTTTACTTACATTAATTTGCTTTTGGGATGATGATAAGAAATTTTCTTGTCTTTTTTATTTAAATTAGAAACAAGTTTGTTTTACAGATCAATCCCAGTTACCTCTCCCTCCCCTCCTCCCCTGCCCCCCACCTACCTACCCCCTATTCCATTCCCTATCTACTTCCCAGGAAGGGTGAGACTTCCATGAGGGATCTTTATTTACTTAAGAAATTTCTTCTTAAGAAATTTTCTTTTAAACGTAGTTTCTTAAGTAAGCAAAACGATAATCTTCCTAGGAAATAAAATGTTAATTCAAACAGAAGATTATTTCTGTTAGAGACATACTAAGTCCTCAAAGATTCTCACTCACTTGGAAAGCATCACACCTGAGCTAAAGACTTGATGCCTTGCTACCCATTGAAACAACTGCATGAGTTAAGAGCAGTGGATGCTTGTAAGCCAAAACCAGGACTTCATGACTTTGCTTTCTGTCCTGTGAACCATAATTCTTCAGAGAGTCAAGGCTCCTAAAAAGAGAATTTAGACATGCTCACACCAGAAATAGTACTCATAAGCATACAATAAACACATGATAGCCTGTTGAATTCATACAAATTTATAAAAAAAATGTTTGAGATTTCAGTTAGGGCCTCTAGGATTTGGAAATATGTATATGAACACACTTCAAATTACAAGTTTTCTGTTGCCTCATTTATTATTTGTCTTTCTGAGCACTACATGTTGATTTGACAGTATAATACTTGAGTGTATTTCCCATTCTTTCATATTAATTTTCACACACACACACACACACACACACACACCATTCTGCTCACCTGTCACATGAAGACTTCACTAGATAGTATTCATCATGCAAATCTGGAGTCTAGTTAGAAATTGTTATACTGGAAAACATGAAGTCAGATTTCACCAGAAGAATCATGAGTTTTTTCCCTATCTTTATAATTGTTCAGTGATTTTGCTTCAGCTTTAATCTGATGCTCTACCTGAGCACATGTGCTTGAAATATCCTATTCTGTGTGACATGAAAATTTAATTCTACAGTGCTTTCTGTACATGGTTGAATAATTTTATCATTCTGTACAAGTGCAAAGTTGCTTTGAGATATTTGAAAGAGTCACACTAAAAAAACTTCAGTTTTCACAAACAGTATCTGTTATTTAGAAATTACTGTTGTATTTGCTTGTGAGTTTTAGATTTCTGTGCAAAAACTATATGGTTAAATGGTCTTACAATTGTATTCTCTTTGAAGTCTTAGGTGAAATTGCAAGTGAAGTTACAGAGGATATAAATAATAATCAATTATTAGATAGGTATTTTAAAAGCTGTACACTTTCATGTTTTTTACTTTGGAGTAATCCTATGTAGTCAACTGTATTTCCATAGAAGTGGATATAAAAGAATTGTGGGATGGAACACAGTAAGGCCCTAATTGTACATTTTCCCCAGTTTTCCTGTGTTCATTAATACAAAACCTATGTCGTGTCCAGAGGACACAAAATTTTAGCACTCCTCCGCATCCTCTGAATGATACATCCTTTCCATTGACTTTTCTACAATGTTCCTTAAGACTTGAGGGTTGATACATGTCACAGTTATTTTTAAGCATTCACCACGAACTAACATCCATTGAATAAATAAGCCTCCCTGGCAAAGACAGGAAGCAGCACTGAATTATTTGCAAAAATATACATATTTGGAAGGCAATTTGACAATAGGCCCTTTAGAAAACAGCAGTAATAAGTTCTTCCTAGTGCACAGGAAATCCTTAGTTGTCACTCTTGATACTATGTTGGCACTTGAGTTTGCACTCAACTTGAATCCCTTCGTATTTTATGTTGAGCGTGCTTTTAATTCAATTAGATGCCCCCAAACTAGTCATGGCTACTCCTGTTCCAGAGGATCCTTTGGCCAGTCAAGTTGTTATTATAGCTCTGGAATCCAGCTCTGGGTACTTTTACTCTCATTCCTTCCCCAGCAGCTTGCTTAGAATCTCCTGGCTTTATAAAATCCACCTAGCGGGAGGAAGCTTTCAGCTCATTGCCAGCTTGCTTTCCCCAAGCCCTTAGATTGAAGTGGGTGGTGTTTTCCTTGATCAACAACTCATAGAGATAAATATTATAATTGGCACTAGAATTTATGTTTAGTATGATATGGCTTTTGCTTTCTGAAATGCCAGATTTCAACAGGTCAGAAAAACTGGAGAGGAGTGTGACATTGTCACAACTGCATACACACACAGGAGAACTTTCTGAGGGCCAAACTTAATTCTCTATTTTATTTTCTTTATATTGGTTGTTCTTAGTCTATTCTTTCTCTGTTTTTTTTCTTTTACCCTACTGTTTTCCTTCTTGTTGTTCTTCCCAGTTGTTCTTCTTCTACATCTTCCATGATTGTTTCCTACTACACCTTTCCTGATTTTTCCTTTTACATCTTTTCTGATGTTTTACTTTCTTAGCTTTCCTTTTACTTTTTTTTAAAAAAATATCTTTCTCCTATCCCTTCTATACTTCCAAAGGAAACGATTTCTATGCAAGAAAAGATTACCTCATAACCACAAATTGCATGTTTTCCAAAAACATATTCAAATCTTTACATGAGAAAAAAATCACATTAAGGTCACAAGTTATATGTTTTTGTTAGAAGACCCCCAAATAGCTAAATATCTTTCTTTGTATTAATTTTCCCACCATAACATCTTCACTTTCCAAAACAATGATTCTTTTGAAGTTGATTAACAAACTTCAGGCAAGCTAAGTATATTTCAGCCAGTTCCCTTTGTGCTGGTAGGCAGTTGTTTGCCATTTCAGTGTAGCAGATTTCTATCTGATTTTCACTCTGGAAAACCTTTAAGCAAGTGGTCAGCTAACCATCAATTTTTCTTTACACACAATAGGGTCATTTAATTTTCTTTGACAACATTGGTTTTTTTTTTTCAAGGTTCATACCAGGGTCTGTGGTTAATTCTGTAAGCTACATGACCAAGGAACTCAAGCTTAACCTTGGGTCTAGTGACATAATTGCTTTCTTTGATCATCAGCCTATTTTTCCACAGGCAAAATTCATGGGTCTATAATGATTGAAACTTCCTTGTTCTCATTTTTTGACCTCTACAATTCTCATACCTAACAAAGGAGAAGGTAAGTTTTAGTCCATTTTTGCGTTTTTAGATATTTTTATTGGAATTGGTGGAATAATCTAAAACATTTCCCTAGTCATCTTTATTGTCTTATTCACCTGTACCTTTTAGTACACCTGAATCGGGTGTACTAAACCACCTGACTCAGGAGGTTTAATTAAATCATAGAATTAAGTATTATTGCTCTTATAAAAAAAAAGATCTTCATTATGATCTGCAAGTAAACTGCCCTCTGGGCAGTGAGATTTTCTCAAGAAACAATTAGATTATACTAGATACAGTGGATCCTTTCACATATCCTTTCACACATCCTTTCACCACACCAAGTACAGCAGGAACATGGCAGCAGCAAGCAGGAGGAAGCTCAGCAGAAGCAAAGGACATGCTGGAAATAATCCTGCCAGGGCTTTGCCTCTAGGATGTAATCTGATTAGCTTTGCAAACCACTGGACTGTATTCTCAAAGCCCCATTGTTGATTATGGCTCTTCTATCATGGCCACCAGAAAGCTTCTAGAAGAAACATTATCCACCCATGCATTGGGGCTCTTGTTTAACTTTTCTTTGTATTTATAAATTTTATTTAAACTAGAAACAATCTTATTTTACATATCAGTCCCAGTTCTCTTTCCCTCCTATCTTCCCATGTCCCTCACCTAACCCCGAATCACACCCCCAGTCACTCCCCAGGGAGGGTGAGGCCTTCCATGAGGGGTCATCAAAGCCGGTTACATCATTTGGGGCAGGACCTAGGCCCTCCCACAGTTTCAAGCCCAAAAGGAATGGGCTGCTAAAGTCTGTGTGCTACTGATAAATACTGGGTTCCACTGCCAGTGGCCACATACACTGCCCAGAACTCCCAACTGACACCCATGTTTAAGGGGCCTGGTTCTGTACTATGCTGTTTCCCCAGATGTCAGATTGGGGTCCATGCAGCTTTTGCTGTGGGTTTCCCTAGCATGGTCTTGACCCCTTTGCTCGTCACTCCTCTCTCTCTACAACTGGATTACAGGAGTTTGGCTCGGTGTTTAGTTGTAGGTATCTGATTCTGCTTCCATCAGCTACTGGATGAAGGCTCTAAGATGGCATTTAAGATAGTCATCAATCTCATTATAGGGGAAGGATATTTAAGGTAACCTCTCTACTATTGCTTAGATTCTTAGTTGAGGTCACCCTTGTGGACCTTCGGACATTCCCCTGTGCCAGATTTATCTTTAAACCTATAATGGCTCCCTCTATTAAGGTATCTCTTTTCTTGCTCTCCTCCATTCTTCCCCCTGACTCAATCTTCCTGATCCACACTTGTCAGAGCACAGTCCGAGAATTTAGCTTTGTGGGGAGATTTTAGAGTGCTTGTGAGATAACTCCAAGATAACAAGACAAGAATTTTGTGACCTCTGTTTCTTCAAAACATGTAATTGTTTTAGAATTTTTTTGACGCTTCCCAGGTATAGCAGATAGGAGTGAGGTTACTTAAGATTATTCATTAAAACTGGCTATTGTTATAAGTATATATGCCTGTGTGGAAAACATGTTTTTGTCTCATATAGGGTGTCTGTCATGGTGGGCTTAACTTTTTGTCATTGAGCATTTACCCATGAGACTTTTCTTAACACTCAGAGCATAAATTGTTTGATGCTCTGAATAACATTGGCTATTTCATGAGACTTTAGTCCACCTCATTTATTGATTCCATTTGCCCAGGTCCCACCACCTCCAGAGCAGTAAACACCCACTTACACATTTCCATTCCAGTATACATTTTGTTTATTTCCAAACCACACATGCCTCCTACCTTAAAGCCTCTTTAATATTTCCCCTCCAAGGTTCTTTTCTAGCTTACTCATTCCATTGCCACTCCATGTGTATAGATGGATATATGTGGATTTGCATGTGTTTCTGTTTTTTTTTTTTAATTTTTTATAATTCTTTTTTGAACATATCCATAAAGCAAGGCTATGGAAATGACAAATGGCTAAAGTGCTTGGACCCTGAGTTAAGAGTCCCCAGCATCTATGTAAAAATCAGGCACGGTGTAATGCCAGTGATGGGGCTTAGAGACAAGCAGATTTTAAGAGCTTATTGGCCAACTAGGCTAGCCAAATCAATGAGAGACTCCGTATCAAAACCTGAGGCAGAAAGTGAGGAAGACTAGGGCCTGACTCCGTGGTTAAGAGTACTGGATCTTCTTCCAGAAGACCAAGGTTCAATTCCCAGTACCCAAATGGCAGCTTACAATTGTCGGTAACTCCAGTTTTACGACACCCAACATACTCATACAGACATACATGCAGACAAATCCCCCAGAGAAGGGGAAAGTGACAAGATCTCCTGACCAAGTTGGGAGCATGGGGAGAGGGACAGGGAGCTGGGAGAAAGAGAAGGGGATGACAGGAAGGGAGAGTAGGACATGAGGGAGCAGGAAAATAGAGTCAGGGGAAGGATAGAGGAGAGCAAGATAAGGGATACTATAATAGAAGGAGCCATTATAAGTTTAGAGAGAAATCTGGAAATAGGAAAATTTCCAGAGATCTACAAGGATGACTCCAACTAAGAATATAAGCAGTAGTGGAGAGGCTAACTTAAATGCCCTACCCCTATAATGAGATTGAAGCCTATCTTACACACCATCCTACAGCTTTCTTCTAGTAGCTGATGGAAGCAGAAGCAGACACCCACAGCAAAACACTGAGCAGAAATCCTGGAATACAGTTGCAGAGAGGGAAGAGAGATGAGCAAAGGGGTCAAGACCAGGCTGGTGAAACCCACAGAAACAGCTGACCTGAATATGGGAGATCTGTGGGTCCCCAGATTGATAACTGGGAAACCAGCATAGGACTGATCCAGACCCCCTGAACATGGGAGTCAGTGAGGTTTTGGCAATTTATATTGCCTCTGGTAGTAGATTAGTATTTATCCCAAGAATATGGGTAACAATAAATCTTTCTGCTGAAGCTGCTGGAGCCCTGTTCCATGCGAGTGCTTTCCACCAGCCTCCTGAGTTCCACCTGCTGCTTTAGGGCTCGAAATAACACACAGAGTCTTATATTAGTTTACAATGCTGCTGGCCAATTGACTAAAATTTCTCATATGCTAGCTCAGTCCTAATTATAAATCATAAGACTTATGGAGGATGCTGGCAGTAAGCACCCTCTCTTGCCAGAGGATCACATGGCAGCTCCATAGCAGAGAGCAGGAGAGAGAAGAAGCATAGGAGAGGACTATTTCCTGTTTGTCTTTCCTTATGAGACTGCCTGCTGTGTCACTTCCTGCCTGGACCTCAAGTATGAATGGACTTTGGGAGCCCATTCCACATAGGGGGATAGTTTCTCAGCCTAAACACATGGGAGTGGGCCTAGGCCCTACTCCAAATGATGTGACCAACTCTGCAGATCCCCCATGGAAGGTCTACCCTCCCTGGGGAGCAGAAAGGGGATAGAATAAGGGGTTAATAGGGGAGGAGGGGAGGAAGAGGGACCTGGGATTGACATATAAAACAAGCTTGTTTCTAATTTAAATAAAAAATACAAATAAATAAATAAATAAAAATTAAGAAAAAGAAAGTGAGGAAGATACCCTAGGTCAAAACCTGTGGTCTGTGCCAGTCTGCCCATGCATACACATACACATACACACACACACACACACACACACACACACACACACACACACACACCATGCAAACAGACAAAGAGAAATCAGTAAAACAGTTTCATGTTGTAGCTTTAGAAATCTAATGACTCCTCAGGTCACAGGCTTTACCATTATTTGTAGTTTTTTTAATTATTGCTTATTATCATGTTTTGCCTTTATTGTTTTCAGTCTTTGTTGCTAAGTGAGATAACTTGAGGAAGTCTAACTCTTTCTCCAATGATCCCTAAGTTACCTTCCTGGTGTTCTCCAGTGTATCCTCAGTGCTCAGAAGGAGAGTTTTTATATGTTGTCTGTTTACTTTATAGTAGTATTTCTCCCACTGTTGCTTTAGGAACACTGGTTTGAGGACTCCCATTTGACAGCTTGATGGTTTCAACATAATTCTTATATTTCAAAGCAGAATTCTCCAACATTTATAGAGAATTTCCACTACAATAACAAATAAAGTAATTGTATTCAAAATATACCCAAAGGATTGCAGTGGAGTTTGCTTTTGATGACCTGAGAGAAATTATGTTCTGATGGTGTTAATGAATCTCAGTGTGTGCCTCCAGAAATATTTATGAGCAAAAATTGCAACAAAGCCAAATTTAGTAGTTTAATTTTGTTAAATAAAACTTGTTATCTCATAAATCAAATTCTGTTAGAAAGTACTTAGATATAGACAGAAATACATTAAAATATTTTATTATTCTTACACAACTTTGTTTGATATATATGTATTAAGTCCATAATGTTTCACTATTTTCACTGTAATTAAGGCTATTTTATATCATCCTATATCTTATAACTTACTGCAATTAAGTTATTTATTTTATATCTTTGTTCAAAATATCAGTTCATAATTTTATATCTTCCTACTTTTGAATAGTTAGAGAAAATCTGAGCAAGTTGTTGATGGCTCAGCTCCTTTCCTCCCAACAAAGTGGCTTGGCAAAGTAATCATGTCCACCTGACCTTTAAAATGTAATACTCCAGCAACTGCCAAAGGCCACTTCATCGTTTCCTGAAGTCGCTGCGCTTTCACAGGAGCTGACATTTATGAAACTGCTGGTGCACTCTGGTGACATCCTCATAGCTGAGATGTCATACGAATCTCTCTTTATCAAAATAATGGATACAGAAGTGTTTTAGAGACTATCACAGGTATATGAAGGCAAAAAACATTTCTTCACTTAGTTAATTGAATATTATAAGAATAAAATTAATTCCACAACTGTTTTCTGTGAACACACAAATTCATATTCATTTTACTTATTACAGTGATCATTTAGGTGATGGTAGGAAAAATTGCACAGGAAAATGTCACCAACAAATAGGAAATAGTTCACAATCCATAATCATTAATGCATTTTTTACCTTCCTTATATAACTTCATTGACCATTTAGCAAATCAACAAAAAATCATAAAATGTTTTCTCAATTTTAGTATCTACATCTAGAAAAATTTATGAATATGTTCCTATAACTTTAAGAGAAATTATACAAAATTAATGTATAAAGGCTTTAGATAAATATCTATGTATGTGAAATTTTATTTTTGTTTTGTTAAAAATTAAAATGCTCATGAAGATAATAATAAAACCTTAACAATGGCTTATTACCTGCCACTTATAGATCTAAAGTTTGGTATTCTTAACATTCCAACTTGCTGCAAACTGCTATGGGAGTAATCTATTTCCTGCCTTTCCATCTCTTATCCCTTTTCTTTGTAGTCTGTTTTCCCCAAAAGGTGTTTTTAAGTTTTTTAAAATGACAGTCAGATTATAAAATCTTTATGATGAAGAACAAAAAATAGTCAAAACATGAAAAATAAAGAGAATATTGGACCTTTTACAATATCTTAACTCATTCCTTAGTTTCATTTAACAGTAATCATGAAAGTGACATTATACATTAGCTAGACATAAAAACTAAAATAGTTGATTTAATCACATAGTGGATTGAGAGAAGGCAAAGATAACTGCAATTATAAAATGAATATGTGTAATATCTCATTGTGTAAATGTACTGTATTTTCATTATCTGTTCATCAGTTGATGAATATCTAGAGTGTTTCCAGTTTCTGGCTATTATGATAAGAGCAATAAACATAGATAAGAATCTCTGAGGTTGTATGTATGTCTTTATCAAACCCATTCCCTGACATCTTAGGGTGCTATGCAGAAGAGGAGACAGAAAGATTATAGGAGTCAGAGGGGTTAGATAATGACAAAGAAATAGTGTCTTTCAGACATAACAGGATTGACACTCATAGAAATTCACAAAGACTGTGGAAGCAGTCATAGGACCTCCAGAGGTTCAAGCTAGAAACTAGCACTGAGAGGGGGAAGTGGATACATGGTCCCATCTCTAATCACAAGGATATTTTAAATTAACAACTACTTGCAAAGGAAAAATTACTTTTCTCCAATGGAGAATCACTGGGATGTAAACCACCCTTGAGGGCAGACACTATGGCCAGAAGTAGATGGCCAGCACAAAATGAACTTAATGTTAATTTTCTAGACTTAAGGGAATATTATGTCTTACTCCTCTTTTGATTGAAAATTATGGTTGGTTTCTGATTTTGCATTTTGACTCATTTTGTTTGCATGTGTGTCTTTGTTCTTGAGTTTTTCTTTCTTTTGTGTTACATTCTGTTTTTTTTTTAATTTGCCTGTTTGTTTTCTAAGGAAAATGAGAAAGAACAGGCATGGAGTTGACTACATGGGACATGGGGTAGTTCCAAGAGGAACTGGGTAGGGGAAACTATGATCACAATATATTATATTTTCAATAAAATATATCAATAGAAAACTTAAAGGAAAAAAAATATAATTACAAGAAAAAAATCAGAGGAAAGAATGTTGCTTGCTCTATAACTCATGACATACCAAAATATAACTTACTGCCTTGTAGAACTATATGTAAAGTATCTTTTTAGACTAGAAAGATGATTTAGTGTTTCAGATCAATTGTTGTATAGTGGTATGGACACAGAACAAGTCAAATATCCCTCAAATGACTGTAACTTAAGTTCCAAAGGATCTATTGACCTTTTCTAGGATCAGCATGCACACAGGCATGTATACAAACATATAAACACAAACACATACATCATGCATGCATGCATACACATTCACACACATGCATGTACATATACCACCTAAATAAATTATTTATAATCTTTATTGTATGAACAATGTTAACAAAATTATCTGATATCATTTTACTTAAAATGCCATTCATCATATATAAAGTTGATACATTTTGCACATTAAAATTTCAAGGAAATACAAAGATAATCATAAATTTAGAGAACACATTTGTGAATTACTCTAATATGTTCTATACAAAACATATGCAATACTTATAACTGAATAAATGAACTAACCAAATAAAAATCTTTAGGAAATATTGCACTCAAAAAGGAAATACCTATAGCAAATGGTCACCTAATATGAGTACTCAAAAATGAAGTTCAAATAAGAACACCTAAATTATGTCTATAAACAGGCAGTAGGATGATGTGGGACACTTGAAAGAGCATGTGGTTTGGGGAATGCAAAAGAGTAGGCTTTTAAAGGCACAGCTGATCAATTTTTGGTAAATTCAAACACATGCTGTATTATATAATGAAGTTCATTCCGTACATTTGACCAGAATTAATGAACCTTTGCACTATCCAATGGCAAAGTGATAGATAGTATGTGGGAGGGCAAATATTAGCCTACAGATTCAGTGTAATATCCATCAAAATTCTAAAGCAATACTTCATAGATCTAGAACAGTTCAAGAATTCTTAAAGAGAAAGAATACATCTGGAAGTATCCCAACACCTGACAGCAAATTATACTACAGCTCTATAGGGACACAAAAACAGAGAGGGAGACCAATGCAAGAGAATAAATGACCTGTACATAAACTGATAAAAGTAAGGCCACCTCCTTTTGAGAAAGGAAGCAACAAACAAACATAAACAAATACAGTGGGGCACAAGCAGCCTTTTATCAATGATGACAGCAAAATTGGATATGCATTTGCAGAAGAATGAAATCACATCAATGTCTTTCACCCTGTAGAAAATCATCTTGAAGTGGATAAAAATCCTTAATTTAAAACCCAAAACACCAAAGTTGCCAGAGAAAAATATAATAAATTATCTTCATGATCTTTGGATAGGCAGGAACCTTCTGAAAAGAATACCAATAGCACATACTAGGAGATGGGACTATATCTACATAAATTTCTTTCTGAATATCAAACAGATAATTAGCAGAACCAATTGATATCACACACACACACACACACACAGACACAGTCACTCATTAAACAGTGTAAAGAAATGAGCAGTGACTTCTCAGAAGAAGAAATTGTATTAGCAAAATGTTTAAAAGTGATTTATATCTATAATTGTAAGGGAAATATGAATTAAATCTACTTTGAAATAATACCTTACCCAAGACAAAATGGCTACCATCCAGAAATTTTACAACAAATGTTATAAATGATACAGGGAAAGAAGAAAGAACCATTTGCTGCTGTTGCGGAGTACAAGGTAGCACAACCTTGAAATCAGTATGAAGACTCTCTCTGCATCTGTTGAACACATTAATGATAACCTCAGAGTTACCAGTAATGCATCACTGTCACACAAGGAAATAAATTAAAAAGCACTTTCCCTTGGTGTAATATAAATGGAAGTGACTCAAATTTATTAATACTAAAGCATACACTTTCTCTCATATGTGTATTCCAGACTACAAGGTAAGCATGCATATACATAAAGAGGTATGGGTATGGGTAAAGCATAAAAATCTAGAAGGGACACCGAGAAAATGCATTATTAGGCATTAGGAATGATGGAGAGTGGGCAAAAGAAAACATGGGGTAGGAAACAAGAAAACAGTCTGAGGCATGGAGCCTACTAGTGGAGTAAAAGATAGCAGGAGGATAGGGAAATGAAAAAAAACATAAAAATACACTTTGTTCAAATATGTCAAGATATTCTCAGTATATAGTGATTAAAATAACACACAATTGTTAATAATTTAAAATGTAATGTCAGTGATAATGAGTAGTTTTTAAGTGTCTTGGAATTATGTGATTGA
Source organism: Cricetulus griseus (assembly GCF_003668045.3). NCBI lineage: Eukaryota > Metazoa > Chordata > Mammalia > Rodentia > Cricetidae > Cricetulus > Cricetulus griseus. The sequence continues at coordinate 139,377,110 of NC_048598.1, forward strand.
ACAGCCTTTGGGGAGACCAATCTTGAAGAAAATAATCCACAATTATGCATGATGTATACAAAACATAAATGTAATGATAAATCAGCAAAAGGCAGTATACTATGCTGAGTTGTTTAAACATATAGTGATTAAGTAACTATATTAAAAATGAATTTTTGCAAACTGATTATATTCTTCTTAATAATTGAAACAAAACTATTCCACAGAATTATAGCTTCCCATAAGCATATTTACAATGTATTTTACATGCATTTATTCCCTCAGGGGGAGAAAATTCTACTTACTGTTGAAAATGGATGTTTGGGCATTTGTCAGTTTTCTCATTTGTGTTACTTGTTGATGTATATTTTTCATAATTTCAGATTGGTATATTTATAGACATATTAGGAAGTTGGTATTGATTATCTATGCTTGTAGTTTCTTCATTTTATTTTTTAAGGTTGGTTTTATTTTTATTTATGTATGTATATACTATGTGAGTAGATGCCACATGGTTGCAGAGACTGGAAGAAGGCATAAAATCTACTCACCTGGAGTTATAGGCAATTTTGAGCCACTTGATGTGGGTGTTGGAAATGGAATTTGTGCCCTCTAAACAAATAACAAACACTCTTGGCTGCTGAGGTGTCTACAGCCCCAGTTATCTAACTTTAATTTTCTGCACTGTTTTTTAATAACTGTTTTTTAATATCTACTTACTTGCTAATGTTAGCACCTTGTTTTATAGTCAATAATTTATAATTTGCTAATTTCCTTGAGTTTTTGTCTTTTATTGTTATAGGGTCTACCTAAGATTTTTAACATATTTAGTTAGTATATCTTTTATATTTTCTGTTTGTCCTAATTTTTTTTAACTTTCCAGGTGTAATGTCCTTAAAATGTTTGAGCACAATAACAACAAATTTGGAGAACATGTTTGAATTGGGAATTGTTGGGAAGAAAGCACCCCATATGAAGATTTTAACACTTAGGATTTCTTCCTTCCACATAGTAGACAATATCCATATTGGTAATTGAGTTTTTGAAAAAAGCACATGATTTACCAATTAATTGTTGACAAATAAAGATCATAAGAATAGAAAGTGAAACTCCAAAGCCAGAGATTCAGAAGTCAGTTTTTTTCACAGAAACGGTAGAAGTGGGAAATGTAGGATATTTTTGAGCAAAAGTAAATTTTTAGAGGAGATGAATGATCTGGAACTTATTTCACAGTTCAAAGTGACAATATTTTAAGGGTCATATTTGTGGGTGTCATTTCTAAGTCTAGGTAGTATTCACACTATTAACACAAAAATATTAACCATATTTTTAACAAAATGTCAGGCTTCCCCACTGTAGACTTATTTCTTTTTTCTCTCTCTCATTTTGTGTACACTTTGATAGGTGGCAAGTTAGATACAAGCAGGCCTGAATGAAATCAGGTCTAAATCCCTCCTCATACAATAGCGTTGGTGCTAAAGGACAGGCACAGCTGGACTTTAATTAATGACCAGAAGGTTAAGACCCGAGTCATTTTTCTGGCTGTTGGAGGAAAAGTGACCTCCAAGGCTGACATGATCTACCAAGTTGCCTGAAAATTAATAAATAACTATTTGGACTGAGTAATATGAAGTCCTATTCTTCAAAAGATCATTGTATACTAGGAGACAACCTAGTAAAACAAAACAAAGCCTGAATAAGAGTATCCCATTCTGGGATATACAACAGAGAGCTCAGAGCCATTAAAAAAGCCAAGGAGAGTTAGTCTAAGCATACCTGGACATCACCTATTTGGTTCAAAGTTACTCCAGAGAAGGTTTTTGTTACTGTTGTGGCTCTAAAAATTAGTGCGCAGTCTGCCTAGTGTATAGATTGGGACAATGGTCTGTCCACATCACAGAGTGGGCTGTGCTTACTTTGCAATTAACTCTCCCATTTCTTTTTTGAAATATTTCAATAGAGTACACAAGAACGGAGGAAACAAGGGAAAAGGAAGAGAAAAGAGTAGGTCTGTGTTAGAATGGGCTGGGATTCGTTGGTATAGTAGATAGAGGAGAAGGGAGAATGATAAGGGAACAAAAGAAAGGGGCAAGAGTGCTTGTCTCAGAGGGACAAAGTACTGCCTCTGGATAGAGAAAAGATAGGCAGGGCACATAGATATATGGTGATTTATAAGGGTAAAGGGGGAAGTCCCACATTAGGGTGAGATGCTTAATTTTCCCTGGGCATGTTAACTACGCAAGCCAAACGGGGCTTTTGATTGTTGGACCACAATATTTGATAGCTCGATCTTGGTAATCAGCTTCAGGAGGAGGAAGTGGTCAAATAAAGGAATAGACCTTGGTGGCTATCTTTAGTCATGTAGTCTAGTGTTTTCTAGCAGGACAGATGTGATGGGAGAGAAGGGCAAGACCGGCTAGACCATGCTTGCCACACTTGAACTGGCCAGAGTCCCTTCACTTCATCACTCAATCCTGCAAGTAGCCCCAATAAACTAATTGGTTCACCAAGTTCAACTTTGGTGAAAGCATTTCTTTTCTCTGCCATTAGCTTTCTATCTGGGTTCCAGAGACATTCATTCACGTCTCTCCAGTGTTATAGGAGTCCTGGGCTAGGGGAACTGCTGAGTTCCTTCCACAGGACAGATAAAAGTTTAAATGTCCTGGAAAGAGGATCCAACAGAAAGAAAGCAAAGTGAAATTGGGAGAATGATGTGGAACTGAGCAACTCCAGTCACAAAAATAAAACAGAACAATTACATACTTTATCCGACCAGACAAACAATTCCCATCAAGGGGATGAGAAGCCACTGTAGAGTTGGAAATCCTCAGTGGGGCTCTAGGCTCAATGGAGCCTCGCAGTTTCCAGAGACCCTCTTCTCCCTGATTGGTCCTGTGTATCCACCCTTGGATACCTCCCTGTCACTTGTTGGAGGTTAACAGTTTGTAACAGTTAACATTTCCTTAACTTTTGGGGAAAAATACCTCAGGGTCACAGAGAAGCCCATTTTGAAGAGACACATTGCCTTTGTTCCTGGTTTCTCTGACACCCCTTCCACAGGAAATCTCTTATACAAAATTACAATAAAGAGAAAAGTATAAAATGGGAGAAAATACTTTCAAACTATACATTCAAATAAAGCTTGAATTTTTAGATTTACATCAAATTCTATATAATAACAGTAAACAAAGGAATGAATAAAAACCTTCATATAAAAATAGAAAGGGGGCTGGATAATTGGCTCAGTGGCTAAGAGTACTGACTGCTCTTCCAGAGGGCCGGGGTTTGATTCCCAGCACACACATGGCAGTTCACACCTATTTGTGACTCCAGGGGATCCAATATTCTCACACAGACTCACATTAAGGCAAAAACACCAATGAACATAAAATAAAAATAAATAAATTACTTTTTAAAAAAGTAGGAGGGGAACCAGCTATGTGGCTCAATGGTTGAACACTTATACTTGCAAATGGTTCTGTGTTGAGTGTTTACCAGCTACCTCTGAATTGGAGTGGTCATGGAAATAAACACAAATAAAATGAAAGTCATAGGAATGTCCAGCAAATACATGACAGAAAAGTTCAACATTACTATCATGAGGAAATGTAAATCAAGATTATAATGAGTTATCATCTCCATTGTAAATGGTATGTGTATTGGCAAAAGCACAAAAAATTCAGACAAATAACACAATAAACAAAATAAAGTCACCACCCACACATCCAGATAAAGCTGGGTGAATGAAGAACAAAAGGAATTCTTGCATGCTGTTCCTGAAAATATTAATTTATATAAATATTATAGGAAGACATGGAATTTTCTATACATTTAAAGTAAAACTGTTACTCACATTCAGCATTCTGTGGGCCTAGTCAGTATATGGTTGACAGTTGGGGAGCTTGGGCAGTTTATGGGGCCCTGCTGCCAGTGGAACCAATATTTTTCCCTAGGGTATGAATGGACTTTTTGGATCCCATTCCCTATGGAGGACTGACAATTGTGACAGTGGACTTGTATGAATGGGGAGTTTCTTCACATTTCAAAGATAAAAGCAGAAAGTGAGGACTGGACTATGTACTTGGTAAGACACTTCAAAGGTAAATCCCTGTCACCTTATGTCCCGAACCTAACACCAGTAGCACAGTCACTGAGGTCAACAATTAATAAATGGGACCTCCTCAAACTGAGAACCTTTTGTTAAGCAAAGGACACAGTCAATAAGACAAAATAGCAGCCCACAGATTGGGAAAAGATATTCACCAGACCTACATCTGACAGAGGGCTGATTTCCAAAATATACAAAGATCTCTAGAAGCTAGTCACCAAAACACCAAATAATCCAATGAAAAATTGGGATATACAAATAGACAGAATTCTCAATAGAGGAATCTAAAATGGCTTAAAGACACAAAGGAAAGTGCTCAAAATCCTTATCCATCAGGAAATGCAAATCAAAACAACTCTGAGCTACCATCTTATTCCTGTCAGAATGGCTAAAATAAAAAACACCAATGATAGTTCATGCTGGAGTGGATGTGGAGAGAGGGGAACACTCCTCCACTGACGATATATTTTCTTAACCATACCTTATATTATATAATGCATATATGTATTGACAAAGCACAATAATATGCACAATTTAGTGTTTTAAATTTTTAACATTTTTAAGGAGAAAAGAAAACCCAACATTTTTATTCCTATGAATAATCACCCTCATTTTACCTACTATTGAATGTTCTACTTTTGGCCAGAAATACCTCATAAAAATCTGTAGGGCAACTTTCTGTTGTTATGGCTCTTGTAATCTTTTCACTTCCTCTTTCATGATGTTGGCTGAGTCTTTGCTGCTGGCGTGTGTTGTAAATATATCTGTTATGATGGAGCACCACACGAACACTTCTTTTCAGTTGATCCATTGTGTTCTTTTTTCCCCCAATGGTCTGCATGTGTTCTAAACAGAAAGGCCTAAATAAGACCCGAATGAGGATAACAATAGATGTGCTAACATTGAAGAGGGCAATCTCATATCACCAACCCTACACAGAGAACTCCATACAGCAAGAACTTCTGAAAGCAGACAAGAGAAATGTTCTTCAACAGGGAGTGGCCCCCAAAATTGCTTTGTAATACCAACATGTGGTCACCCCTGAAAAAATGTAAGTGTAAACAAAATTGTGCATATTCGGAAGTTTGTATTCATATTTAATAATACACATAATATTAATTAGTAATATATAATATGTATTCCTAGATTGTGCACACACATACACAAAGTAATTAATAAAGACCATGAACTTAAGAAAGGATAAGTTAGTAGTTGGAATAGATTGGAGAGAGGAACAGACTTGGGGAAAAGATGTAATTATATTGTAATTTTAAATAATTATCTTAAGTGACAATTTAAAAATATTATAAAATTATTATAAAATACCTTGCAAATAAATACTAAAATCACATAACAAAGTCAGCCAATCCCAAAGTTTATACAACTTAATAAATGTTTATACAGTTAGAGTTGGCGTTTGGAAACAAAGCTGTTAAGCTTCACATAAAATTTCACAGCATCATTATCAGATGTATTTTATATACTTATCTACCAACAAAACCAAAAATGCCAAGACAGAATTAGAAGTGGAAAACCTATTACATTTCTTTCCTCTTTCATAACTGATGTTCATTGACTTCATTAAGAAACACTGTTATTAAAAAAATTTCTGTGAAACTGTGGTTTTATCAAATGAGGCAAACATAGACTACAATTCAATAATGCTGCCATTTACTGCTACATTAATAAATTATCTTAAACAAACACCCCTTTTTCTTAGTTATGCTTCCTGGAAAAGTTGATTTATCTTATTCTATCAGGTAGCACTTCCCAGAGTGACCTGACCCCTGCCACAGAAATTATCAATCAAGAAAAGGCACCACAGTCTATCCCATAGGCCAATCATGTGGGGACATTTTTATAATTAGTATCTCCCTTTCAGAATGAATCTAGCTTATGTCTAGTTGACAGAAAACTTGCTGGCACATCTTCTGACCTTATAAGAGACACTATATCCTAGAAAAAGAAACTTTCATTATATATTACTGATCACAGCAGAGATAATTCTAAATTCTTCTTCAGCAACATTGATGGGGAACAAGGTCATGTAACGTCATCTGGAAGGAACCAGTTAGGCCCTAAGGTAGAGCAAAGTTAATCTAAATTTTATATTATAGCTTCATAATGTGTTCTCTCTTTGTGTTCTCTCTTGATCACTAAGTTCCATTACCATGTAAGATTTTCTTCAGAGCCAGGATTTCTTGTCTTAGTTTCTTTCCTTAAACAACTTCACACAAAATTGATTTGTCTTCAAAATGTCACTTAACTTGCCTGCATACGGAGATTTTGATTTAAAAAATAACAAGTATAAATACTGAAGTATAATCTCCAAACAAAGGCAAACCTTCATAGCTTCCTCTATTTAACTGGAGAGATAACTGTTCCTATGGGACTATTCACACAAATTAAAACATATTTAATTAAATTATCAGTGAATCTGACAGCATTTATTAAAAATACTATCTCTGTCTTGGAATACAGATCAGTTTGAACTCAGTCATACTGGAAACATGGAAAATTATATTGCTCTGTTTCCTGACATCAAGGTGACATGGTACCTACTGCACCCATAATACTTATTGATGTATTTCTGTCAATGAAACAATCAGGCTAAAACAGGTCACATAAATTCAGCAGAATGCTGTTTGGCTATATAGGCTTGAGCCACAAAAGCCTGGAAACTTTTCTCCTGGTTTGGCATGTAAATTTGGGGTCAGGTTTTCACATCCTCTTATATGAACCCTCAGTTAAAGATTTGTTAGAAAGGCAATTGTTTCTTTCAGGTCATTTTACTCACAGTCTCAATTTCTTCTGTTCCTATGTGATCTTGCAATGACTGCCACAACAGCTCAACATCAGCAAGTACACAAAGAACTCATGATGCTGCATGTACTGTGGTCATGAGTGATCCTTCTGTGGGGAAATGTGGAATTATGGCCCTTTGCAATTTGTTCACATCCTAACCATTGAGACCCTAACCAAAAACGGGGACTGGATAACCAAAGGCACATGGAGGAAGTGGCCACTGAGTCTTGAAATTCCAAAAACTAGCCAAAAAGAGAAATCAAAGCGCATGCAGAAATTAGTGTGAAAGGAAAAGTTAGTAACTTCAGAATCCTGTATTTCCCCAATTCCAAACGTGGAAACAGAGGAATTAAAGTCAGTTCCAGTACTTATGGTTTGGGTCTGAAGGATTTTAGATAAACACAAACATAATTAATACAAAATTATTCTACAACAGAAGAATGGCACCACCACATTAATGAATGGCCTCATTAAAAGTGTAGTAAAGCAAAAGTCCAAGTGGTGGGAAGTTGATCTCAGCAATGAGGGTAATTTTTAAGGGACTTAATGTATTATTTCTTTCCAGGTTAATGGTATTGCATTTTTAGTTGTGACTTAAGTTGTCTGGAGTGCCACATACATAATACATTGCCATGAGAGTGTATTTATTTAGAGGTTTCATTTTCAGCATGATATTTTAAATTTTATTTTCATGTTATAATTAGAACATTGCCTTCTTTCCTTTCCTTCCTCTAAACCCTATATGCCTACATTATCTTTCCTTCAAATTCATTGCCTCTTTAGTCACTAATTATTATTACCTGTGCATATATGCGTGTGGTGGAGAGAAAGAGAGGTAGAAAATTTCTAAATATAAATAGAACACATTCAGTCCATGTTACCTATGTATGTTTCAGAGTTGAATCACAGGCCCCCTTTTTAATTTAAAATGTAAACCTTAACATTCTGATCAGTCAGCTTTGAATGTTAACCTCTTGCATGTCCTATGGCTAAGCAGAAGGCAGAATCCTCCATGGTACTTTCTTCATTCTGATGTAGAATTTTCCCTTTTACACTTTTGTATGTATCTAGTACACTATAGCACAGCAGAATGAGTCTATGTCTTTTTCTAGAAATTTGTAGGAAATAATTCTGATATGTTAGATTTGGTGTTAGTATTATTAAATATTATCAAATAAAATGATTTCAGTTATTACTGAATAAGGTAGGTCATGCAAGGTATTGTTCTGTAAATTTGTCATTTTTGACAGCAGTTGCATGGGCATCAGGAAGATAATGAGCAGAGCACAGTAAATGAATTTCTTAGATTTGCTTCCAGTTTCTTGTAAGGCTTATTATGTGCCTGTAAATTCTTGGGTAACACAATGCCTTTCTCAAAGAAGCTGGGAGTACATAATGGCCATCTTTCTCTGTGATATTGTAAAGGTCGTAGTGACTGGGAGAAAGGTGTGAAGTGTTTAAGTCTATGGTGACTAGGAATACCATGCTATTTGGAAATGCCTGCCTACCCAATTTTTATTTTTATTGGAAAACGGCTTTGGTTGGGACTGGAGGCAGCAGATGCATATGAGCTTGTATAGGACACAGGCTGCTGAAGAAGTTCTTCCACATTGAAGAGAACTCCAAGGCAGTGAGAGTGAGCTCAGATTGTTCCATGAGTTCAGAGTATGATGGTGAGTACTCATCAAATAGCCATAGCAAGTAAATGCACAGAGGCACACATGACAGGTTTTTCTACCAGCTCAAAGTAAGGGTATGGACCAGAGGATATTGTAGCCGGTTCATCAAAGCAGATAGAATCTTACTGATTTTTGTCTTTGACTCTGGCAATTATTATGGTTTCCCCCAATGGGAATCTGTGGGAAGATATGAGACCTTGTGGGCTCAGGTTGGATTGTTGTCTTTGTTTTGCTGAGCTCACTGACTAGGGAACAAGTTACCTTTCTTCTGTCTACATTTAGCCCTGTACTTCTGGGCAATCAAGTTGAGCCCAATGCAGACAGAGAGATACTATCCAGAGATGTAAGCATGTGGAAAAGGTTTCAGAAAACAACTTTCAGTGTGAGTCCTCTTTTCATTACATCGCATTCCAGGAATTGGGTTCAAGTCACAGACTTGACAGTAAGCATTTTTAGCAATTGTGCTCTTTCCAAGCACCTCAGAGATGGAGGTCCCTAAGAACCAGAAACAAGAAAAAACAACAAAATCCCTGCTGGATAAATAGGCAATAAAATTAAATTATCAGAGGTAGGTATAACAATGCTCATATATGATTTAAGATGATATATAAAAAATGGTATTTGCTAAATAAACACTTGTTTTCAGATCTCCAGTGCCCAGTGGTGTGTGTACCAATTCCTGAAGTGTTGGGAGAGCAGAGGAAGGTAGATTCTGGAAGTGTGTTGGCTATCCAGTGTTTAGCCAAACTATGAGCTCTCTATTGAATGACATAAGCTGTCCTTAAAAAAAAAAAGGTGGAGAACAGTACTGGAAAGACACCTGACACTGACTCTCTATCTGCATATGCACACACATGCACACATTCATGTACCCATAGTAACACATATACGTGACTCCCCCCACAGACACACATGCCCACCCACTCTTATTTTATGAATAAGGATGAGAGTGTTTATAAAATTTGGTTTCAGTCCTCATGTATTATAGAACTCAAATGTCTAATTTTGTAAATGTTTTCTGACTTCTGCTTTTCTGATATCCACTTACCACTATTTATCTAAAATAGGTCACCAATGGAAGAAGCAAAGAAGTGACTCCATCAAAGTGTGGCTCAGTGAGTTTTATTGGATCATTTCTAGAAGCTTCATGTATAGCATCATGGAACTTACATTTATTGACAATAGTCAAAGAAAAATCTCACAGTAACCATTAATTGTCTATACATGTTGGGGGAGGGTGTAGCTTCCTGAGACTCTTTCTTTAGCAGCTACTAACTGCACATAGATCTTGGGGAAGTGTAGGATTTACTGAGACTTTTCCTTAGTAATTCTAACTTCTATATATGTTTGTGGGGTTACGTAGCCTCCTGAGCTGCTCCTCCTCACTACACAGCAGAAAGCCAAGGGGTTCAATCTTGCCCAGGTCACCTTTGAATATTATATTTGGCTATGACTGTAGAGGGCAATTGATATGTCATGCCAGAAGATACACTTATGCAGACTAATAGAGTAGATTGGTAAATGTTCTGTAGTCAAATGGAATTTGTATAGAAGGCAAATTTAATGAAAAATAGAGGTTTTTATAGTTATCGTTTCCAGCACAATTGAATATTAAGATTATGTCAACATAATTTATCAATATCCTTCAAGATTATATTTTAAAAAGTATGCATTGTAAAAGTACAAGTTGCTAATTTACACAAAGTGAAAAGGCAGTCTATATAGTATTCTCTAGGAAAAAGTATTCTTATTTCTCCCACTAATATTTCAATGGAGGTGTTTTAATGTTATACCTTTTGGAACTAGGATCTACTGTTGCATGAATACCACCAGAGATGACCACTCAGGCATAGTTGATAGCCAGCTGAACATCTTTACTTCAGTCGGTTGGACTTCACACAGGTATTTGGATCTAAAGTGTATCACTGAGTGTCCAGTGCACAGGGATTTTAAAGGCAGAAACCATATCTTAGCTTGAGTTCCTAGCATAAAGTTGTATAATTTCCATGGAATTCTCTATCAGGGAGATCAAATTCTCGTTAAACCTGAAATGGCCTCAGGAAGAATACAAGATGGAGGAATCTTTGCTGTGCCTTGCATTTTCACACCCTAAATGTATATATATTGATGGGTTGGGTTTTCTGTAATGGTGTCCATTTTTTGCAAACAAAAGTTTTCTTGTTAAAGGGTGAAGACTACAATTACCTGTGAAAGGACAAATATTTATAAATTTATTTTAGGGATTATCCTGATTTATTAAATTAGTCTTTGTAGATTTTCCTCCAGTAACCATAATTTTACCAGCATTGTGTAGTTAGTAAGATTTCCAATGCCAGGAATAGACAAATGGTCAGCCATGAAAACATACATATGAATAATTATATGGAATCAACAGGTTATAGTTATGAATACGTATGCTTACATAAACACATATTTGCATATAGTAATACTTGATACATTGATGATTTGAAGGACAATGGAAAGGAGTAGATGAGAAATCTTGGAAGGAAGTAAGGAAAGAGAGAACTGTCGTAGTTAAAATAGAATCCCAAAATAAAATAAAAACTCTGTAATAAAAAATGGATGACAAATTTTCCTTACCACCTATAAAAATGTTTGGCCTGTCTGCAGCTAACAGTGCTGCTCTCTTTCATATTGAATTAATTAATGAATTTATTTTTGTTTATTTACTTTCCCTATCTTTTTATAGTTTCATGGAACATTGTTTAAGATTAAATATCTATCATGAATAAATTTTGTCATCAATTTTCATATAGCCTAAATAAAGTGAAAATATCATCATTTATTTTCAAATTCTAATTTTGATGTAATTGTACCACTGAAAGAACAACTATGCCTTTCTACCAGTTCCTCAGGCATAAAATATATATCAAAATTGTAAAAGTAATGATTTGTGGTTTTCAGTAAAAATATATTACTTGATATACAATGAGGAAAATAATATTTAATTGTATTAATTTTTTAAACAAAAACATCATTTAAGTACAATGTACAGAGAATTTCAGTTTAATCCTACCATATATAAAGGATTCATACAGTTTCAAAAGCAAAAAAAATCAGATATGAATAACTTTTATAATATCATAATCAGATAAATGACTTTGATCACAGTGGTACCATTTAAAACATTTTAATTCCATTCTTTTTTGATGTAGTGTGAGCAACATATGCACATTGGAATAAGCTGATTGCTATGTATACTGTACTGTTAGGGTATTTGTTATGCAAGCTCATCTTATAAAATATTTTCTCTACTAGACATTGTTAGACTTCTTGATGATTTTCACTACTTTCTGAAGAAGTTTGCCTAGAGTTTTATCTGGAAAATTTGTTGCACTTCTTAATTTGTCTGTTTGTACAGCATACTTTCCCCATGCTCAACTTGCTTCCCTCATTGCCTCTCATATCCAAATTTAAACTTATTTCAGCTGGAAGTAATGTGTTTAATGAATTACCTATTGGGAATTAGGTAAGAAATAAATGGAAAAATTAAATAAAAATGAAAAATTGACAAAGTTGGCACTTTGCCTCCATATAAAGAATGATTATGTGAACTGGTTAAGCAGTTAACATGTAGTTGGGTGCCAATGTATTTGATGTTAATGCTTTTATGTGTCACTTACCTTTACTTGTGACATGTTGTACATAAAGTGCCTCAGATTCTGATGCTAATATGTTCCTATGGCAATGAAGAAAATTTAGTCTTACCTCTGTTTCTTATTTCATCTATTAAGTTCAGAAGTTATCCTTTATTAAGTCACCATGGACTTTAATAGAATACTATTATCAGGGTTTACATGATCACTATTTCTCCTCCTGATATTATTATAGTGATCACAATTGCGATTGAAAACTATAATCAGATAAAGTAACAAAAATTAAATGTGACTATGAATGAGCTACTTACTCAGTTGCAGATATACATAGTTTTTGGAAATAACAATTACAAGTTTTATGTTTATTATAAGTTACTATATCTTTAAGAAAATGTGAATACAGACACCAGTAGGCAGCTAGGAAACCAGCATAGTAATCAGCCCCACTGAACATCGGTGTCAGTTAGGAGGCCTGGATAGTCTATGGGGCTACTGGCAGTGGAATCAGTGTTTATCCCTAGTGCGCAGACTTTGGGAGCCCATTCCCTATGGAGGGGTACTTACTCAGTCTATATATATGGAGTAGTACCTAGGTCATGCCCCAAATGATATGACAGGTTTTGCTGACGCCCCATGGGAGGCATCACCCTCCCTGGGAAGGGGTTGAGGGTAGGATGAGGGATTGGTGGAGGGAATGGGAGGATGGGAAGGAGAGGGAACTGGGATTGGTAAGTAAAATAACATTGTTTTTAATTTAAATAAAAAGCAGAGGAAAAAAGAAAGTGTAAATAATAAGTTATGCAAAAGTTAGAATTTGTCATGTGACTGCAAATCTATTAAGAAACTTGTTGATGACATTCCAGGAGTTGAATTTCTGAGAGTGATTTGTGGAATAAAAAGTTAAACCAAAGAAACACACTCTGGCCCTGGGATCCAAGCCAGTGAAAGAAATCCACCGTGGCCATGAAACTAGAGTCAAAATGCCAGGGGCCAGTGAATAAAACACAGTTTGGCCCTGAAACAAGAACCAAACCTGCCCCTCACCAACTGAACATGAAACCAACCAATCCCTAAGCACAAAATTTAGCACCCTGACCCTGAACATGGAGCCAGTGAAAGAAACACAACCTGGCCCTGCAAGCAGAGCCAACTCTGCCCCTGACCAACTGAACACAAAACAAACAATCCCTGAGCAGGTAAGCTAGCTAAACTGAGCTTGTCCAAGCTCCAAAGGATGGACATCTGACAAATTCCCTTCCTGAAAATCTTCTCATTGGAAAACTGCCATCCCCAAGAGTCCCTGTATAAGCCCTTCTACCTCTTCAGTTATTAGCTGTTCTTCTCCACCCTGGCAGAAGCAGCCATTCTTCTGGAGTCCTCCTCCCCAAGGAAATTTCTCTCTTGAAAGAGTTTTGCACGAAAATATTCTTTCCCTGACACAGAGCAAAATCTTTCCTGGATTATTCCCTTAGGGGAGCTGAGCAGAATAAATGGATACTTCTGCTGGAAAACTCACTTTTGAGAGGACTAGAAGTAACAAGAGTCTGTATAGCCAGAAGAGATTGCTATATTTCTGCAGGGGTAAAAGGGAGTAACATCTTGGGAGAGATCTGAGAAGAAATGGATGCCCCTTGGGGGAAGCTTGCTTGGCTTGGTGGAGCAGAGCTCAGCTATAAAGGCTCTTTCTCAGAGAGGAGCAGGATTGCCACATCCTGCAGGGAGACCATCCCCCACTGCACCCTGGTACAGCCTGAGTTCCTAACAAGTCATGATACTTTTCCCTTCATGGCTGTAGCTATAGCCTGACTTCCCCACAAGTCTGATACCTTTCCCTCTGGAGCTGTAACACCTGCCATCATTTTTCTGCATTGGAAATGCAGACATTACATTAAATAAAGATGATATATTCTTGGTAGCCATCCTCTGTTTTAGCATCTAACAAATATTTGATGTAATTAGAGTTACTTTGGGACAACTAATAATTCCAGTGTTATTGTGGTATACCAGGAATTCAGATGCTATTCAAAGCCCATGTTTGATTTTTACCTGATCTCTTACACATTCCTTCATTTTCCTATAAGCTCCTTTATATGTTTGGATTTGGAAAGATCAAATAAAATACATATGTAAATGAGTTTGGGGCAAAGAAGGAACAAAAAGACAGTTTCTCATCCTTTGTAAACAATTCATGTAAATAATATGATTGGCAGCAAAGGGCACCAATCTGGAATCCCACGCCTATACAATGGCTCACAATGATTTATAACTCCAGTCCAGGGTATCCAAAGTCATCTTCTGGTCTTCTTGTACAACTGGTTAGTACATGGTTCACATATTTTATGGACAGACCAGTCATATACATAGTAAATAAATATATACATAAATGCATGCATAATCTCACATCCAAAATCTCAGAAAAATGTATTTAAATTCTCTGGTAAACCCCCCCCCAAAAAAAACCAAAATGATACATGTGGCTGATGAGATGGTTGTCTTTCACATGACCTGTTTTTGGTTCCAAAATCAACATTATGGATCACAATAATTTTGAACTCTATTTTCATGATATTTGACTCTATGTCCCAACCTTCAAAGCACCAGGCAAACAATGTGATGCCTAAAATATGCAGTATATATGTGTAGATATCAACCGTATTATATATATGTAATATATATTATTTTATATATGTGTATATATAACAAATAATAAAAGCAAGTGTGAATGCGTGCATTCATTTCTCTATGCTTTTGACTATGCATGTGATTTGAGTAGGCATTTGAAGTTATTGCCTAAATTCCACCAAAATTCAAGGATTATAGCTTGTGAGCTCAAAAGTTCCAGGAAAATCTATGGTATATATGCATACATGCATGCAAAACATTCATGTGCATAATATAAAATAAATAAATACTTTTAAAAATGTATGGTATATCCTCACACATTACAGATTACATTGGTGTTTGGAATCTTGAATACTAGACTAAGGAAATAAATTATTTACTGACTGATTTCAACAGGAAACGTTTATAAATTAGATCCTGATTGAAGGGTTTTTTCTCCTTCTTTAAAAGAATTAAAAAGCAGCTTTTATAAAAATTCAATTAGCACTTCTACTTCATAATGCTGGTGCATATGCCATTTATGAAACCTTAGTGAATATTTTCATCTGAAGGTAGATCAAATCCTCTCTTAATATGAAGATCTCAATTAAGATTTATTAAAATTTCTTATGATGAGGCAAATTAAGAAATTGTTGATATAAGCAAATGACATATATTAATTTACTTTGCATCATACATAGTTGCTTCTAGCAGTCGGGGTTGGTTATTTAAGGAGCTAAATTGCTCTGCAGGGTGTAGATGAAGCCAGGCAATGAATGGCTCCAATCAAGCTACCCACATTCTTGTGGGATGTTTGTGACTATGGTATTATCAATGCTATTACCAAAAATATGCTGCTAATTATAATCTCGGTTTTGAATCCAGGAGATTTTAAATGATACCTATCTTGTAAAGGTTTACAGCAGTGTTGAAACTGTAATTTAAACACACCAGAGATCTATTCCTATTAAGGGTACAAAAAGATAGTAAACTGTACTAGACACTGATACACACACACACACACACACACACACACACACACACACACACACACACAAATACAGATACATGCACACATTTATCAGTGTATATGAAAGACTTCAATGCTGGACTATTATGAAGACTAAAATTGAACATAATTTTTTGAGTGAAGGAACTAGGCACATTAAACTTCCCAGTTGTGAATCACTACCCTGGGAATAATATTTTTCATAGAGAGTAGTGTCTGTCACATCAGTCATTCCAGGGACAGAAACTTAGATGTCTCAGAAGGTCTGAGGCCAAGGCAGCATTACTAATAATTCATGAAAAACTGGAGTGCATGGTATTCTTCTGTAGGAATTTTCCAATGAATACCAAGATAAATTTAATACCTGTCACATAGTATTAGTCATTAATGGGAAGTCATCAACAACATACATAAAAATCATGCAACAGAGTAAAGCAAGAGAACTTTCATAGTGATTGTTATAGATCCCCCCTGAAAGTCCTTACCTTCCTGAGGAAAAGAAAGTGTTTGGGATGGGAGGTTATTGGGCGGCAGGGGAAGAGGAGAGGGAGAGGGAACTGGAATTGACATGTAAAACAAGCTTGTTTCTAATTTAAATAAAAATTCTGAGAGCCAAAAATGAAAGGGTTCAGAATTAATGTTTTTCTCATTTGATTTTCAGTGCTTTTTTTTCTATCTCTGGGACAGTCTACCTCCCCTCAACCCTTTCACAGCTCTTAAATTTCTTGTTATTTGAAAAGTTCATACAGTTATATAATGTGTGGTGAACATACATTTCTACCATTACCTCACTCTATCCCCCAGAGCTCCTCACCCCACATCTCTTCCAATGTCATGTCCATATTTTATCTCTTTTTTGCATTGGCTATTAATGGCTGTTAGATCCAGTTAGTGATGCTCATGCGTATATGGGTGTGTAGTTGCCCAGTGGATCATGACCTCTTACCAGTAGACATAACACAAAAAGGGAGTGACTGTCCTTCCTTCATTGTCTATTAGCCACCACTCTTCTCCCATTAAGGTCGACCACATGATATGCATGAATGGAAAGAAGAGTCACCCCTGTTGTCCTCTCCTTCTTTCCTTTTTTTCCTTTCATTCTCTTCTTTCTATTAATTGTTGTGAGGGCTATTCAGTATGCAAACCTCAGCAGCATCAACAACAATAACAAGAAAAACCCTACATGTTAATGGCTAACTAAAGACATGGTGCCAGTAATTTATTTTCATTTACGTTTGAGATTTTTTTGTTTCTACTTTTCCTTTACTAGTTTTATTTAGACTATAAGATCAATAATCTATCCAATGAAAACTATCCAAGGAAACTTTCACAACAATAATGGAGCAATATAATAAATATAGTACTATTATCTTAACTCAACTTTTCAAAGAAAAGTGGAAAGAGTAAATGACCTTTTTGAATTAAAGTGCATTACTTGATATCAAGCAATTGATAATGGACTGCAATGGCTTTCTCTTGATCAATGTGAGTTTCTTACCACAAAGTGCTTCATTTCTTAGCATGCATATCTATGGAAGAATAAAATCACCCTTTGTTCATTCTGTTTTTTAAGGCTCAAGAATCTTTGTAATTATTTCTGGGCTGCCATGCCCATTTGACAATTCCTAGTGTTTGATTATTTTACTTGCATTGAAAACATTTTTTTTAATTTAATACTAGCTCCTAATAACTGTTGTGGATTTTAGATTACTTCTTTTCCTGAGTTTTTATTTCCTAGTCATCTGCCTAGCTTTGGATGTTTGCTTCCATTTTAAGTCAAGACCATGCATACAAGTACTGTGTTTTATTTTTCCAGAACCTCCACAGGCTGGATTTTACTCTCAATAAGAGAAAAAATACCATTGTCCATCCACAGTTATTATTTCACTCATATTTAGTGTCATAACCATTCTTTCTTTTATAGCCTCAGACACTGAGATTGTTTATGGAATATCTTCAGCCACTGCTATGGTTCGAACAAACAACCTTCCACCAAAATCTAACACTTTGCCGGTCTTGTTGCATTCAGTAAGTGATATAGTGAGAAATGCTGTGTTTTGTCCAGGTCCAAATATGAGCTCATCCTAAAAAGCCATGGTAGGAAGTGAACTCCATGGCATGTGCTCTAGGCTCTTATTGAACTTCTATCACAAATGACATCCTAATTCATCTTTTTTTTCTAAAGGAGAGAGGGAAAAATGTGTCATACACTTGTTACCTTTAATATGCACTTAATATAGCCAAATGGCTGACTTGCTCTGCAGAAGCCTAATTGACTATTCCTGACTAAGTGCTATAGGATTTTGTAAAAATAAAATGAGTTAAAATTTTACTTCTAATATAGTTAGGAGAAAATGCTGAATTCTAATGCTGAATTCTTGCTGGCTTCAGCTGAAACCCTGCCTTCCCTTCTCCCTGTCTTGGGAGTGCTAACATTCGAGAAAGCTGTCTCTTAAAATAGACTTTACAGAAAGGACTTTAACCTTATTAGTCTGACTTCTGTAGACATGCCTAACCACAATGGAATTTTCTCTCAGTGACCATGATATGCAGTAACCATCTGCAGATGGCCACATTGCTGAAGAATTCAACACTGTTTTTCCACCTATAAATATTGTTAGAAACTGTAGGTTGGAGTGGGACTTTGTAGAACTATCTAGCTTGGATGAGGCCTTTAACATAAAACAAACCTGAGTTCTGCAACACACTGACTATCGCTTGGTTTTTCGATAGCCTGTTTTCCCACAACAGTTTCACTGGTTTCTGTTGTATGATAATGTCTTAGTTACAATTTCTGTCTCTGTGATGAAACATGATCAAAGACAACTTGTCCAGGAAAGGGTTTATTTCACACAGACTTTTATATAGTAGTTTATCATTGAAAGCAGTTAGGCCAGGAACTCACAAATGGTGGTGAGAATCTGTAGACAGCTGGAGTGATAGGTCATAGAGGAATGCTGCTTACTGGCTTGCTTGGCCTATGTTCTGTAGAACCCAGGATCACCAGCAAAGTAGTGTCCATGCCCACAATCGGCTGTGTCTTCCCTCATCAATCACTAATTAAGCGAATGTTCTGTAAATTTGTCTACTTGCAGCCTAATGTTTTTGAAGAATTTTCTCAGTTGTGGTTCCCTCCTCCCAGCTGACTCTAGCTGTGTCAAGTTGATATAAAACTAGGCAGCACAGACTGATACCGATCATGCTTGACACTCAAGCATGATAAATTCTGCTATGTAGACTACTTCCTTGGGGGAGGGATTCATATAAAGTCCCATTATCTTATTATTTCATGTATTTTCTGACACTTTGAATCACAAATTTTTCCTAGATTTCTATTTGTATTTCTATACAATCAAGTGAATCCTATATTTAAATAATGATAAATTTATCATGTCCACATTTATAATACTCCCCCATAATTTTAGACACAGTATGGTATTCATATCATTTCATTGTGCTATTTATTTTAATATTCCTTTTTAATATGCTTAAAATAAGCAGGTGGATCTATTTCATGTTTTGGAACAAAAACTTTATTGGGGATATGTTCGGTAGGGTAAATCAGTAAGAGTGTTATTTGAGCCTTGTTTTGGACAGTTTACCAGTTGCCTTTTATCCCAAAGTTGTTGTAACCTGCTGTGATACAATGCTTCAAGAGATACGTAAGGTAATTTTTACCATCTGTTTGCAAACATGTAATTATTTTAAAACAGCTCATACTGAATTAAAAATAGCTGGGATACCAGCATGGGACTGATTCAGACACCATGAACGCAGGTTTCAGTGAGGAGACCTCAGAAAACTATGTGACCTCCTGTAGCAGTTCAGTACTTATCCCTAGCATAGGTGTGGACTTTGGCAGCCCATTCCACATAGAGGGATACTCCCTGAGCTTAGACACATGGGGGTGGGCGTAGGCCCTATCCCAAAGGATATGATAGACTCTGATGACCCCCTATGGAAGGCCTCACCCTTCCTGGGGAGCAGAAAGGATATGTGATAGGTAGGGTTTTAGTTGGGGGGAGGGTAGTAGGAGAGGAGGGGAGGGAGAGGGAACTGGGATTGACATATAAAACAATCTTCGTTCTAATTCAATTCAAAAATAATCAGAAAAAGATGCAACCTTGCCTTCATTCATACTGAATTGACTGCCTGAGTGAAAGTCTGTCCCCTCAAAATCACCACTGTCCTTTCATTCAGGGGCACCACTTGACATGGTATTCCTCTTAAACTGTAGAATTAAAATTTATTAACATTTTATTATTGTTTGTGAACTTCCTACAACTTTGCTTTTTTTCTGTTCTTCTTTTTCTTTTGTTTTATTTGAATTAGAAACAAGATTTTTTCAATCACATATCCTATCTGCTCCAAGGGAGGGTGAGGCCTTCCATAGGGGGTCATCAGAGTCTATCATATTCTTTGGGATAGGGCCTAGGCCCACCCCCGTGTGTCTAAGCTCAGGGAATATCCCTGTATGTGGATTGGGCTCCCAAAGTCCACACCTAAGCTAGGGATAAGTACTGAACTGCTACAGGAGGTCCTGTAGATTTCCGAGGTCTCCTCACTGAAACCCACGTTCATGGTGTCTGGATCACTCCATTGCTGGGATCACAGCTATCAGTCTGGGACCAAGAGCTCCCCCTTGTCCAAGTCAGCTGTTTCTGTGGGTTTCACCAGCCTGGTCTGGACCCCTTTGATCTTCACTAGTCCTTATCTGCAACTGGATTCTATTTCAGTTCAGTGATTAGTTGTGGGTGTCTGCTTCTACTTCCACCAGCTGTGGGATGAAGGCTCTAGGATGCCATATAAGACAGTCATCAATCTCATTATCAGGGAAGGGCATTTTAGGTAGACTCTCCTCTGTTGCTTAGATTGTTAGCTGGTGTCATCTTTGTAGATCTCCAGACATTTCCCTAGTGCCTGATTTCTCCGTAAACTTAAAATGTCTCCCTCTATTATGGTATCTAATTTATTGTTTTCTTATATTCTTCCCCTGACTCAACCTTTCTGCTCTCTCGTGTCCTCTTGACCCCTCCTCTTCTCCCCTTCTCATTCTCCTAGCTCCCTTCCCCCTCCTCATGTCCTCCAATTTGCTCAGGAGATCTTATCCCTTACCTTTTCTCCAGGGGAACATGTATGTTTCTCTTAGGGTCCTCCTTGTTTACTAGCTTTCTCTGGGAGGGTGGATTGTAGGCTGGTAATACTTTACTATATGTCTGAAATCTACATATGAGTGAGTATATACATGTTTGTCTTTTTCTGATTGGGTTACCTCTCTCAGAATGGTTTCTTGTAGTTCTATCCATTTCCAGCAAATTTCAAGTTTCCATTGTTTTTTTTTTTTTTTCTGCTGGGTAGTGCTCCATTGTGTAAATGTACCACAATTTCTGTATCCATTCTTTAGTTGAGGGACATCTAGGTTGCTTCCAGGTTCTGGCTATTACAAATAGTATTGCTATGAACATTGTTGAACAGATGTCATTCTATGAATGTGCTTCTTTTGGTTATATGCCTGAGTGGAATTAATTCTTTGAGAATTTCACACATTGTATTTTGAATACATTCAGCCTCCTAACTGGAATTTGTGAAGGTCTTCTTTATGCTGCTGCAATAATTTTAAATTCACAAGTGCATGTGATTTGCTGTTTCTGGATGCTTTTTGTGATGTTGCCAACTGTGTCTGGCTCTTAGAACTATGCTGCCCCTGTTTACATAAAGATCTCTGAGCTTTTGGGAGAGGAAGTCATGTAAATGTCTCATTTAGTGCTAAACACTCGATAATCTTTTGATCTCCTCAAGTTGATTGGTAGTGATGCTTATGTGTCTCTGTACATCCTAATTTTTAAATCATCATTTTTTCCCTATGTGTGGTTGATAATCCTGTTTCTGGTATAAATTAATATTTCCATTCCATTAACCCATTCTCATTCAAAATATCAATTTGCACAATTTGAGTATGTATCTTCAGACTTTTTAGAATATTGACAGCATATTTCACAGAATAATTGTATTTCTTAAAGTAATATAAATATTTACATACTCAAATCCTCTGGGCATGGAAAGGTCCAGAAATTTTGGTGGTCATTATTCGAGGATGACTGGTAAATAAAGTTTGAGAGTGGATAAAAGACAAGAATCCTAAAATTTTGATGAAACCCATTTTAGTAAGAAATATGTTATCTAACCTTCTATACATGTATTTGCATACACTCACAGGTTCATGTATTTTTCTTTTTTAATTTTTAAAACAATCTTATTTTACACACCAATCTCAGTTCCCTCTTTCTCCCACCCTCTCACTCCTCCCCACCATCTCCCCATCGACCCCACATGCACTCCTTAGATAGGGAAATGCCTCCCATGGGGAATCATCAATGTCTGTACCATTATTTGGAGCAGGACTGAGGCCCTCACCCCTGTATCTAGGCTGAGCAATGTATCCCTTTAAAAGGAATGGGCTGCACAAAGCCAGT
Source organism: Cricetulus griseus (assembly GCF_003668045.3). Taxonomy (NCBI): domain Eukaryota; kingdom Metazoa; phylum Chordata; class Mammalia; order Rodentia; family Cricetidae; genus Cricetulus; species Cricetulus griseus. The sequence goes on from NC_048598.1 coordinate 139,399,381, forward strand.
TCATGAGCTAGGAATAAGTACTGCTTCCAGTGACAGCTGCCCCATTGGAGGTAGGGAAACAATTATACATTCTGAATTTAAAGATTTCAGGACAAGTATAGTAATGTATGTAAAACAAGAAAGTTATAATTTAACATCAAAAAAGCAAAAATTTAGGTGCTTGTGACATGGAACAGATTTTCCTGGGAAACAGTTGGATTTGCAGAACTAACTTGGTGGCTCACAATCATATGTAACTTCAGTCCCAGTGTTATCTTCTGGTCTCTGTTGACAAGGCACAAACAATGTGCATGAACATGGGAAGACAACAATATAAGAACACATCCAACAACAGAAAAACCAATATGACACACCAGAGCCTAGGGACTCTACAACAGCAAGACATGGACATCCCAACATAGATGAAGCAGAAGAGAGCAACCTTAAAAAAACTACATGCAGATGATAGAGACCCTAAGAATGGAAATGAGAAAATGCTTCAAAAAATGGAAGAAAAGACAACCCAAAAGATGCAAGAAATCAAGGAAAGCCAAGAAAATACAATTAAACAGCTGAATGAAACTGTTCAAGACCTGAAACTGAAAGAGAGAAAATAAAGAAAATACAAACTGAGTGGATGCTGGAAGTGGAAAAGCTGAGTAAGCAATCAGAAATCACAGATACAAGCATAACCAACAGAATACAAGAGATGGAAGACAGAATCTCAGACACTGAAGATAAACTAGAGGAAATAAATTCATCAAGCAAAGAAAATCTTAAGTCCAACAAATCCTTAACACAAAATATCCAGGAATTATGGGAAACTGGGAAAAGACCAAACTTAAGGATAATAGGTATAGAAGAAGATAAAGCAAACCAACCCAAAGGAAGAGAAAACATATTCAAGAAAATCAGAGAAGCAAACTTTCCCAACCTAAAGAAAGACATGCCAATGAAAGTACAAGAAGCCCACAGAACACAAATATTGTGGACTATAAAAGAAAGTCCCCTTGTCACATAATAATTAAAACACCAAACATACAGAATAAAGAAAGAATATTAAGAACACCAAAGGAAAAGGGCCAAGCAACATATAAAGGCAAAATTTTATATGTTACCAGAATTAAAGTAGGCTTCTCCATGGAAACTCTGAAAACGACAAGGACCAGGATAGATATTCGACCAACTCTAAGAAAACAGGGATGCCAGCCAAGACTACTATACTGGGCAAAGCTTTCTATCACTATAAATGGAGAAAACAAGATATCCCATGACAAAACAAGACTAAACAATATGGAACAACTAATCCAGCCCTACAGAAAGTACTGGAAGGAAAACTCCAACCTAAGGAAATTAACTACACTCACAAAAACATAAGCAATAGATAATAAATAATAAAGTGGGATTCCACTTTATGAAAACCCAAAAGATAAAGCAGGGTAAATCCACATACAAAACCACTACAAACAACAAATCAGAAACAAACAAGAATAAACATTCAATGGTCCTTAATTTCCCTCAATATTAAAGGTCTTGGCTAGCCTATAAAGAGACACAGGCTAACAGAGTGGATACAAAGACAGAATCCATCCTTCTGCTACATACAAGAAACACACTTGGACTTCAAAGAAAGACATTACCTCAGAGCAAAGAGTTGGGTCCAATGAAATTTACCCAAGAAACAAACTGGTGTAGCTATCCTAGTATCTAACAAATTAGACTGCAAACTAAAATCAACCAAAAGGGATGATTTCATCACAGGATTCATATTCATCACAGGAAAAACCCATCAGGAAAAAATCTCAATTCTAAACATCTATGCCCCAAATACAAAGGCACCAGCATTTGTAAGAGAATTATTATTAAAACTCAAAACACAAATAAGACCTCACACAGTTGTAGTGGGAGACTTTAACACCTCACTCTCACCACTGGACAGGACCACCAGACAGAAACTTAACAAAGAGACAAAGGAACTAACAGAAGTTATGATGCAATTGGGATTAACAGACATTTATAGAACTTGCTATCCAAACACAAAAGAATATACCTTCTTTTTAGCGTCACATGGAACCTTCTCTAAAGTCAACCACATACTTGGCAACATACCAAATCTCAACAGATAAAAAAAAAAATGGCCCTGTGTCTTATCAGTCCACCACGCTTTAATTTTAGAATTCCAAAACAACACAAATTGCAGAAAACCTATGAACTCATGGAAATTGAACAACAAAGAATTGTACCATTCCTGGGTCAACTAAGAAATAAGGAAAGAAATTAAAGACTTCCTAGATTTCAATGAAAATGAATACACAACATAACCAAACTTATGGGACACTTGAAAGCAATACTAAGAGGAAAGTTCATAGCTCTAAGTGCTCAAATGAATAAACCAGAGAATAGTCACACCAGAGAGTTGAAATCATGGCTGAAGCCCCTAGAACAAATGGAAGCAAATTCACCTGGGCAGTAGACTCCAGGAAATAATCAAACTGAGGGCAGAAATCAATAAAGTTGAATCAAAGAAAATAATTCAAAGAATCAATGTAACAAAGAGTTGATTCTTCAAGAAAATCAACAAGATAGACAAACCTTTATCCAAACTAACTAAAAAGCAGAAAGAGAACATGCAAATTAACAAAATCAGAAATGAAAAGAGGGATATAACAACAGACACAAAGGAAATCCAGAGAATCTTCAGGTCATACTTTGAAAACCAGTACTCCAAAAAATTGGAAAATTTAAAAGAAAATGGACAATTTTCTGGACAGATATCACTTACCAATATTGAATCAAGAACAGAAAAGCACCTTAAACAGACCTATAACCTCTAAGGAATAAGAAGCAGTTATCAGAAATCTCCCAATGAAGAAAAGCCTAGGGCCAGATGGATTCAGTGAAGAATTCTACCGGACATCCAAAGAAGAGCTAATACCAATACTACTCAAATTTGTCCAAAAGCAGAATGATCATTGCCAAACTCTTTTTATGAGGCTACAATTACTTTGGTATCCAAGCCACACAAAGACACAACTAAGAAAGATAACTAGAGAACAATATCCCTTTTGAACATAGATGCAAAAATACTCAATAAAATACTGGCAAACCGAATCCAAAACATATCAGAAAAATCATCCACCATGATCAAGTAGGCTTCATCCTGGGATGCAGGGTTGGTACAACATTCAAAAATCTAAACGTAATCCACCATATAAACCAAGTGAAGAAGAAAAACCACATGATCATCTCACTAGATGCTGAAAAAGGCTTTGCCAAAATCCAACATCCCTTCATGATAAATGTCCTGGACTGATCATGAATAACATGAACATTCCTGAGCATAATAAAAACAATATACAGTAAGATAACAGCCTACATCAAACTAACTGGAGAGAAACACAAAGCTATTCCTCTAAAATCAGGAACAAGACAAGGCTGTCCACTCTCTCCATACCTCTTCACTATCGTCCTTGAAGTTCTAGCTAGAGCAATAAGAAAACAAATGGAGATCAAGGGGATACAAATCAGAAAGGAAGAAGTCAAGCTTTCACTGTTTGCAGATGATATGATGGTCTACATAAGTGAACCAAAAAATTCTACCAGGGAACTCGTAGAGTTGAAAAACTCCTTCAGCTAAGTGGCATGATACAAGATTAACACAAAAAATCCTTAGCCCTACTAAAAATGGATGATAAATGTGCTGAGAAAGAAATCAGAAAAAACATCACACTTTACGATTGCCACAAACAACATAAAATAGCTTGGGGTAATGCTAACCAAAAATGTGAAAGAACTGTGTATCATAAGAATTTTGAGTCTGTAAAGAAAGAAATTAAAGAAGATACCAGAAAATGGATCTCCCATGTTCTTGGATAGATAGGATCAAAATAGTAAAAATGGCAATGTTGCCAAAAGAAATCTACAGATACAATGCAATCCCTATCAAAATCCCAACACAGTTCTTCACAGACATTGAAAAACAACTCTCAACTTTACATGGAAAAACAAAAGACCCAGGATAGCCAAAACAACCCTGTACAATAAAAGAACTTCCAGAGGGATCACCATCCCTGATTTCAAGCTCTATTATAGAGCTATAGTTCTGAAAACAGCTTGGTATTGGCACAAAAATAGACAGATAGAGCCAATGGAATCCAGTTGAAAACGCTGATATTAACCCACACACCTATGAACACCTGATTTCTGATGAAGAAGCTAAAGCTATACAATGGAATAAAGAAAACATCTTCAACAAATGGTACTGGCATGTAGAAGACTGCAGATAGATCCATGTCTCTCGCCATCTACAAAACTTAAGAAAAATGGATCAAAGACCTCAACATAAACTCAGCCATACTGAACTTATTAGAAGAGAAAGTAGGAAATACCATTGAACCAATTGGTAAAGGAGACCATTTTCTGAACATAACACCAGTAGCACAGTCACTGAGATCAACAATTATTAAATGTGACCCCCTGAAACTGAGAAGCTTCTGTAAGGCAAAGGACATAGTCAACAAGACAAAAAGACAGCCCATGAATTGGGACAAGATATTCACCAACCCCACATCCGACTGAGGGCTGATCTCCAAAATTTACAAAGAACTCAAGAAGCTAGTCTCCAAAACACCAAATAATCCAATTAAAAAGTGGAGTACAAAGATAAATAGACAATTCTCAACAGACGAATCTAAAATGGCTGAAAGACACACAATAAAGCATTCAAGATCCTTAACCATCAGGCTAATGCAAATCAAAACAATCTGAGATACCATCTTACTCCTGTCAGAATGGCTAAAATCCAAAACACCAATGAAAGTTTATGCTAGGGAGGATGTGGAGAAAGGGCAACACTCCTCCACTGCTGCTGGGAGTGCCTAGTTGTACAGCCACTTTGGAAATCAATATGGTGATTCTTCAGGAAAAATGGGAATCAGTCTACCACAAGATCCAGGAATTCCACTCTTAGGCATATACCCATAAGAAGCACATTCATACAATAAGGACATTTGTTCAACAATGTTCATAGCAGCATTATTTGTAATACCCAGAACCTGGAAACAACCTAGATGCCCCTCAGCTGAAGAATGGATAGAGAAAATGTAGCACATTTACACAATGGAGTACTACTGAATGGAAAAAAAAAAAGCAATGGAATCTTGAAATTTGCAGGCAAATGGATGGAAATATAAGAAACCATTCTGAGCAAGGTAATCCAGTCAGAAAAATGCAGGCATGATATGTATTCACCCATATGTGGATTTTAGACATAAAGGATTGCCAGCCTGCAGTCCACACTGCTGGAAAGGCTGGTAAACATGAGGGACTCTAAGAGAGACATACATGGTCCCCTGAAAAGGGGAAAGGGACAAGATCTCCTAAGAAAATTGGGACAATGGGGGGAGGGAAGGTGAGAGGAAACTAGGAGAATGAGAAGGGGAGAAGAAGAAGGGTGTGGAAGATATGATGTGGCAGAGATTTTGTTGGGGGAAGAACAGAAGAGAGCAAAATAAGAGATAATATATTAGAGTTAGACATTATAGGTTTAAAGAGAAATCAGGTACTAGGGAAATGTCTGGAAATCTACAAATATGACACCAGCTAACAATCTAAGCAACAGAGGAGAGGCTACATTAAATGCCCTCTTTTGATAATAAGATTGATGACTAATTCATATACCATTCTATAGCCTTCATCCAGTAGCTGGTTGAAGCAGAAGCAGACACCCACAGCTAAACCTTGAACTGAAATGAAATCCAGTTGCAGAGAAGGAGGAGTGATGATCAAAGGGGTGGTGAAACCCACAGAAACAGCTGACCTGAACAAGGGAGAGCTCTTGGTTCCCAGACTGATAGCTGGGAAACCAGCATGGGACTGAACCAGATCCCCTGAATGTGGGTGTCCGTGAGGACACCTTGGAAATCACTTATCCCTAGTATATGAATGGAGTTTGGGGTTCCATCACACATGGAGGGATACTCCTTGAGCCTAGAAACAAGGGTGTTGGCCTAGGCCCTATCCCAAAGAATATGACAGAGTTTGAAGAACCCCTATGTAAGGCCTCAACCACCTGAGGAGCAGGAAGGGTAGGGTGTTAGTTGGTGGGCAGGGGAGGAGGAGGGATCTGGGATTGGAATGTAAAATAATTTTCTTTCTAATAAAAAAGAAAAAAATAAAATATTAAAAAACATACATGCAAGTCAAACAGTGATACATACAAAAAAAGCAAAAGGAAAATAAGTATTAAAAATCTTAGTAAAAAAGAGGAAAACTGAAAATACAATATAAATGCAAAATAAGGGGAAAACATGAAATAACTTATTGTACATGTGGAATTTATAACCATTATGTAGTTGTGGCACATATGATTATTCTATAAGGTACTTGTCTAGAAATACTTGTATTTTTGCAGTTATTGTTTATTAAAAATGGAATAGGTCCTGAAATTAGTAGGCAACATATTCAAACTCAAGCTCAGTTCTTCAATGAAATAAAGTTGTTTCCATTCTCAATCATGATAGTACATTTTTAGATTAATTTCCTTATTGAATACAAGATCCATCAATTAAGCTGAGAGAATCTTATCTCAATCTTATATGGCTTTGGGCAATGTATGATTTCCTGAACTTGCTTACCTTTTTGTTTGAGTCAGTATGCATCAATTTAGCTATAGGTGGTATGAAAGATGTAGATTGCCATAGGTTTCTGTTGTTAATTCAGATATATTAAACAAAGAAGAAGTGTTCAGAGAGGCATGCTAGAATGATGTTCTCTTGAAACAGTAATTATTTCTGTGTGATCTTTAAGTTTTTATAGTATAACCAAATTATTTATGCTTCTTCATTTTATTATCATAAAGTTAAGACTTTTATAAATATATTGACTAACAGTGGAAACATATTTTCCATAACATTGAATGTTATTTTTATGGATCTGGTAACTTGATTTTTAACCTTATAGTAACTTTTTTCTTCTGAATAAGTAAAATAGTTTTATATTTATATAATAATAAATATAAATATATAATTATAAATGTTTATATTATAAATGTTATATTTAAATTATAGAATACACTAACTAAAATATAGATGATAGAGATTTGTTTACATGTTACAAACTACTCTGGATCTGGTGGTAAAGGGATTTAAGCCATTTCAGATTGTGGAGAGGCCAAGGCAAGAGGATTACTGGTAAAAGTTAGCATGGTCCACAGAGTAAATAAAAGAATGGTTTATACAAATTAATGAGATGCTGCCTTAAAAAAATAAAATACTAGAGAAATGACTGAGTAGTTAAGAGTACTAGCTGCACTTCCAGAATGCATGAATTTAATTACCAATTCCTAACCCTAAGTATTTGATTTTAAAGTCCAGTTTGAATTCTCAATTAGTTAAGAAATAATATATTTTTAAAAAACAGTGAATATTCATTGGATAAATTTCCACACAATCAAGTTTAGACAGATACTAAAAGTTATTTCTCTTTTTCCATTCTTTCTTCACTTTTGCTTCCATTTATTTGCTTATGTAGTATTGTACAATAATCTTATGAATTTCATAGAGGTCAGTAATAGCTACAGGTGTGTGTGTGTGTGTGTGTGTGTGTGTGTGTGTGTGTGTGTGTTGTTTTCCCAAAAATGCTGAATTTGCTAAGGTTGTCTGTCAGGAAGAAATTCGTAAAATCTTAGCATGAGCATGGATAGGAGAGATATTGAGATGAGGTTATGCAGGTATAGCAGAATTTGATAACTTATGAAAGTAATTGTTAATTATTTTAGTTAAGTCAGGCAATCACAGATAAGTCCTATTCAAAAAAATACTAATATAATGAACCAGAAAAGATAGCAAGAAATGGATGAGAATAGATGGCCAGAGAGCATTAATCAATGTAACGCTAATGTACAAAGGTAGTATCAAACTAACCAGGGGAAAGCAAATACCCACACATGACAATTTGTAAGGTATGAGACATAATCATGAAAAGAATAAAGCTTGCTGCCTTTTCTCCATGAATGCTATGGTTTCTGTGCTTAGACTTTAAAAGTTCCACTTCTTAAATATGTTAAATTTTCTTTTCTTTAATATTTCTTTTGAGGTTGTAGCTCTGTGGACATTTACATGAACTATTGCCTTGCCTTCTGCCATTTTGTTTCAGGTTTATGATTAGTGAATGTTTCTCTATCCATTGATAACAGGATAGGTTCTCAGTCTGTTGATGGCAGGTGCTGTCACTTATGAATCTTTCTCATCAATTCCTCCTACTCTATGCTCATCAATTTACTTTTGTAACTATGACAGCAGGTAGCTCTGCATTTTTCCTTAACTACTCTCCTGGTCACAACATCATTTTGCTGATGCCCTGCCCTCCTGGATCATTATACTTCATTACCCGAGGTTCAATATCATGGTGTTTTCTCACCTATTCTTCAAATTTAGTTATTTTAGTTATGTTTTAAATTTTGTCTGTGTCTTTGATATGTTTTGGCAATATAAATTCTGAAAGACATAGGTGGCTTTGCTTAATCCTTCCTGGGTTGATTTATTATTATTATTATTTTCCAGCAAGATCCTGTTTATTTATTATTAATATTCCCTGACCATAGATATGAATGTATTATAGAAGCATGTATTATAGAAATTTTATTCATGGATATCATTGCTTGATTAAACAGGCATTATGTAAACATCAATATTTTCAAATGGTTTGCATTGTAACAGAACAAATTATCTCAAATATCTGTTCTCTGGTGTCAAGAACTCATCAGATTTTGCCTACCTAGTTAGGAACATTGGTAAGAGAATATCTATACATCACACACACACACACACACACACACACACACACACACACATATATATATATATGCCATTCTATACATAAATAATTCTATATCTTTGCATATATGCATATGAGTAAAACATATCTGTTTTGCCTCTAATATTTATCCCTGCACCTTTGTGAAACAAGATTGAGTATTTTGAGATCATGTGATATGGTCCCATGACATTCCTGAATACCATCCCATATGGAGAAAATATGGAAGCACTGATTAAAGGATCTTGATGTTACTGCTTCCAGTGCCATTGCTTTTATACTGTGAAAGGAAACATGAAAGTGTAAAACTTGTCAACATCAGATTATACTTCTAAGCCTTTATGAGTGATATAGATGCAAACAGACAATAATTGTATGGGGCCCTTTGTAGTGGATCAGTACTTATCCCTAGCATTTGAATGCCTTTTTGTAGCCCATCCCACATGGAGGCATACTCCCTGAGCCTAGACTCTATCCCAAAGGATATGACAAACTCTGAAGACCCCTTGTAGAAGGCCTCACCCTCCCTGGAGAGCAAAAAGTGTATTGGAAATATAGGGTTTAGTTGGGGTCATGGAAGGAGGGGAGGGTGAAGGACCTGGTTTGACATGTAAAATAATCTTTCTAATTAAAATAAAAAATTTAAAAGGTATATAGAGAAATTGAAACCCATATGCATCATTGGCAGGAATGTACAGTGAGTGACACAGTCACTGTGGAAAGTAATACAATGTGATGTGCTTAAAATACATTAAAGTTTGGAGAAACGAACGCTTAGTGGTTAAGAACAAATACTGCTCTTCAAGAGGACTGGAGTTAGATTATCTGTAGTTAAGGAAGCTGCTGTCAGGAAAATTGCAAACTTTTGTAACTATTCTGGCCTCTGTGTTCAATTGTACTTCTTTGTACTTAGCCACAAGAACACAGATATACAGATAATTTAAAAAAATCAAAAGCAACATAAGTATAGCGCTCATAGGGCCAGTGCAATGGGTCAGTAGATGAAGATGCTTATTGCCAATTTCAACAACTTGAGTCCTAATGAAGTAGGAGAGAACTGACCTCCACACACCCGAAGTGGCCCCTGATACAGCCATCACCAAATAAGCAGAATTCACAAATAAACATATAAAATACATTAAATATAAAATTGGCATAGTGTTTAAAATTTCACTTACTGGTTTACCGTGTACATTCCAACGTACATAATATACTTTAGTAAGTGGAGGAGCAGACAGGTGATTGTGCATCAAATGTCTACTGAAAATAATTATTTTACTTGTATCATTTTGATAGCCAATGTTTGGAAACAGCCCAAATGCTATTGATGGGTATTTCAATGGAATGTGGAATATAACATGTAGAGAGAAATTATATTTATGCTCCTTATAAAAATGTACTTGTATGTATAATAATTAGTAACAAATATATGTTAATATATTGCATTACCTAAATAATGTCCATGTATATGATTGTTACAAAGGTAGAGCAATGGTACTAATGGGCTGTGAAAGGTCAGGTAAAAGAGCTACCGTTTAATGGGTCTGTAGGGTTAGTTGTGGATAATGAAGGTGTGCTGGGGAAGATGTTTCCACAAAATGTGGAAAAGTTAATGTCATTGCTTAATGAAAACATTCTTACTTTGTAAATTTTGTCTGAATTGTATATAATAGAATGACACATTTTTTCAATACTCTCCACAATCTGATTGTTATAGTCATTGTAATTAGGTACTATTACTTGGAAACTCCAGGAATTATATCAGATAATATTTATCTTCAAGGTATAAAATTTAAAACTGTCTCAGATACAACTATTTAATAAGAGTTTATAAGCTTCTGCCAATGTGGACTTTGAAATAAACCTTGTCTTTTTGAATATCCAAATGTATTATTTTCCTACTGCAAAATGAAGAAATTTTGACTTTAAGGAAGTCCATTTGACTAGCCTCTGTTTTTATCATACCTGTGACAAGTGGACAAAAATCTTAAAAATATCCTCATGATTTCCATGATATTATATTAGATTATTTGCATTATAACCTCTTAAGGCACATTGCAGATGTGCAGTTGTGTGTTTTTGTAGCTGTGATTTACAAATGTGCCAGGATTGGACAGATGTAGTATATAAGGATATAGTAAAAACACTTTCTTTGCTGAGGAAAGTTTGCAATTATTCACCCACATTTATCTGGGTAAGAAGATGCTGAGGTCAGCTAAATTCAAGTTTGTGTGGAAGGGACTTGACCATCAGGTGTTGAAGACAGTAGTGGAAATGTTTCCAAATAACAATGTTGCAAGACATCTTGGTTACCATTCTACTGTGCTTCAAAGACAACCTACACATCTAAGATAAGCATTGGGTCATATATAGGCATATGCGATTAGTGAACTGTTATTTAAAATCTATATGAGCAAATAGTTCCAGGGATGTTTAGGGAACTCTAGACTACAGAAATTTGGTTATGATTTCCAGGAAAAATAAGAGAATGATATAGGTAACAATCGCTCACCTTCAGGAGCAGATTCGCTCACAGCGGAAGGTTTATTTTCTTTTCAACACAGTCCAGGAGAAGGACAAAGGAGAGGTGAGTAACAGCAAAGTGTATGGATGAAGCCTCAGACAATCATATGATTCTATATTCACTGTAATACTCTTTTAACATACAAAATTTATCATATATTTATTCATCTTACTATTGCTTTTCATTCCAAAAAATTTTATTTTAATTAATTATTTTATGATTTAGTATTTATATTTATTATATAGTAATTCATTTATATGTAAATAAGATACATGTTAAATTTTATAAAATAATATTCATATATGTTATGTATACATTAAAGGAGCTAAACCATTTGGAGTTGGAAATGCTCTCCATAAGTAATATAGACTAATAAAAATACCAATACTAGACACCAGAAACCTCCTTTAGGATAGTTCGTTAGAGTACTCCTAGTGCTTCCCAAAATAATAGAGATTATTGATATAGTCCTCGGTTATATTCCAGAAGCTGAAAGCATGTCCCTATTGCTGAAGACACAACACACTTAGGATACAGGACTCAGATTATTCAAGCTAGATAAAACCTGAAAGTCTACTTCATGCAGTGTAGCTTCCATGGATCCATAAGACACTATGCAAGCTGCCACGAAAATTAATAGACCTATGCAAATGAAACAACTATGTATCACAACATTGACCAGAATAACAAGATATCCATAAAGGAGCATTAAGTGGTAGTCACATTGTAGTGGTAAGCAACTGTCTTTTCATTGTACGTAAGCAACTTCCCAGAAAAGAAATCATTCCTACTAGTAGAAACCCAGGCAACTTCTTAGGGCTACTGAGGTCATGAACCTTTAAGAAGAATATACTATTGGATCTTTGCTAATCCAGAAATGGCAAACATCATAGAAATCCACAGATAGATCAATGCATCCAGGGGAGCCCCACCAGAGTTGCTACATCCACATCCCAGCTCCTCCTTCTATGATCACGGAACAATTCAGGAAATGGGAAGGAAAGATTGAAAGAGACAGAAAACTAAGATATCTGCTGTGAAAAAGCATTTACTAGAAATGGATGCATGAACAAAAGCAGGTCATTGGCTATATCAATTGATGTGCTATTAGAGAAGGAAGGAAATTACCTGAGGTTCCAGGCCTAGACAGAAAGAACTGTAGACCACAACAATTATCTGCTGGGAGAGAGAACTAGCCAGTCCCAAGAATGTTACAGTTATGTTAAAAGATGTCAAATACAAAGTGTTATCTACCACTCTATAAATCATCTTTCAGCAATAGCAACCTGACACAGTCAGTTTTTCTAAAAAACTTATATAGTCTTCTATTTTCCCCACAACATGTCTCCTCATTTACAGAAACACATCTAAAAGATTTTCATGGCTTGTAACCATGAAAATTTAACTTCCAAACCTCTCTCTCTCTCTCTCTCTCTCTCTCTCTCTCTCTCTCTCTCTCTCATTTTTTTGGACTCATAAATGCCTGATTTCTCCAGGACCTTTATCATGGAGGGGTGTTGAATTTTGTCAAAGGCTTTTTCAGCATCTAGTGAGATGATCATATGGATTTTCTTTTTCAAATTGTTTATATGGTGGATTACATATGTTGAACCATCCTGTCATCCCTGGGCTGTAGTCTACTTGATCATGGTGTATGATTTTTCTGATGTGTGCTTGGATTCGGTTTTTCCAGTATTTTATTGAGTATTCTTGCATCAATATTCATGAGGGAGATTGGTCTGCAGTTCTCTTTCTTAGTTGTGTCTTTATGTGGTTTGGGTAACAAGGTAATTGTAGGCTTGATGGCCTAGAAGCCCTTCCCCTAGAATGAGAGTGATGACTACTCTCTATGCTATCCTAGAGTCCTCATCCAGTGGCTGATGGAAGCAGAGACAGACATCCACAGAAATACACTGAGCTGAAATCTGGAACCTAGTTGAAGAGAGGGAGGAATGAAGAACGAAGGGGTCTGTACCAGGTTGGAGAAACCCACATAAACAGTTGGCCTGAAAAAGGGAAAGCATATCGACCCCAGACGCTCTTTGGGAGGCCAGTAAGGGACTAATCCAGCCCCCTGATCATGGATGCCATCGGGGAGGCCCCTGCACTCCTGGGAGCCTCCGTAGGTGGACTGGCTTTTTGCCCTGGTGTATGTGGGGGACTTCGAGAGCCCATCCCACTTGAAGGGATTCCTCTGAACACATGGGGAGGGACCCAGGCCCAGCACAGGAAGATTTGGTGGACTTGGTGGAGCCCCGGTTGGGGGCCCTACCCTGCCTGGGGAGTGGTGGGTGGATGGGGTGGGGGGTAGGTTGGAGGTGGGGGAGAAGAAATGGGGGTAAGGGGAAGGCGAGGGAGAGGGGAATTACATGTGAAACAAGCCTGTTCCCTAACTTGAATTAATAATAATAAAAAGAGAGAGAGAAAAAAAAAGAGTTTGGCAATGATAATTCTGCTTCTATTGTGTGGAACAAAATCAGAAAGAGGGCTGATTTCCAAAATATACAAACAAATCAAGAAGCTACCCTCCAAATAATTCAACTAAAATATGAGGTACAGAACAAAACAGAGAATTCTCAATAGAGGAATCTAAAATGACTGAAAGACACTTAAGAATGTGTTCAAATCCCTTAAACATCAGGGAAATGCAAATCAAAACAACTCTGAGGTATCATCTTACACCTGTCAGAATGGCTAAAAATGAGACAGCAACAACACTTTATGCTGTAGAGGATTTGGATAAAGAGGACCGATTCTCCATTGCTGATGAGATAGCAAACATGTATAGCCTTTTTGGAAATCAGTAAGGTGGTTCCTCCAGAAATGTTACCATTCAATGCCAAGATCTAGCAATTCTACTCTTAGGAATATACTCAAAGGGTGCACATTCATAGAACAAGGACATCTGATCCACTATGTTCATAGCAGCATTAGGTGTAATATCCGGAACCTGGAAGCAACCTAGATGTCCCTCAGGTGAAGAATGGATGGAGAAAATGTGGTACATTTACACAATGGAGTAAATGTACCACACTCAGCATAAAAAAAAAAATTAAATCTTGAAATTTGCAGGCAAATAGATGGAACCAGGAGAAACCATCCTAAGTAAGGTAACTCAGTCATAGAAAGACAAATATAGTATGTACTCACTCATATATGGTTTCTAGATAGGGGGGAAAGCTAGGAAACAAGGAGGACCATAAGAGAGACATACATGGTCTCCCAAGTGAAGCAGAAAGGGGAGGCTGCAACTTGATGAATCTGATACTTACCATGTGTTTGTGAGAATTTGCATGGGAAGAGGAAAAGTCAGGACCTGACATATAGCATATAGTCCTTTGTTTCCATGTAGGGACAGAGAACAAGACTTTGGTTGCTCATTGCCTTTTGTGCATGGACATCCCAGACAGAAGACATCTCCCCACACTTCTTCTCTTCCAGGGTTGTGAAAATAGATGATTTCTGAAAGTCTGATTTGTTTTTGACACTGTTTCTATTCTATCTCAGGGAAATGGTCATCACAACCTACCCAAAATTATGGGACACTTTGAAAGCAGTGCTAAGAGGAAAGTTCATAGCACTAAGTGCCCCCATGAAGAAACTGGAGAATAGTCACAGTAAATAATTGACAGAACAACTGAAATCTTTAGAACAAAAAGAAGCAATCTCACCATGAATGAATAGATGCCAGGAAATAATCAAACTAAGGACTGAAATCAATAAAGTAGAAACTAGGAAAACATTACACACATTAATGAAAAAAAGAGTTTTTTTTTTTTTAAGAAAATCAACAAGATATACAAACCACTTTAAAATGTACCCAATAGGCAGAGAGAGAGCATGCTAATTAACAAAATCATAAATGAAAACAGGGATATAACATCAGACATTGAGGAAATCCAGAGAATCATCAGGTCATACTTTGAAAACGCGTACTCCAAAAATTTGAAAATCTAAAGGAAATAGACAATTTTCTGGATAGATATCACTTACCAAAACTAAATCAAGAAGAGATAAGCAATTTAAATCGGCCTACAACACCCAATGAAATAGAATCGGTCATCAAAATCTCCCAACCAAAAAAAAAAAAAAAAAAAAAAAGGACCAGGTGGCTTCACTGCAGAATTCTACATGAAATTCAAAGAAGACCTAATACTCATCAAATTGTGCCACACAATAGAAGCTGAAGGGACATGGTGAAACTCTTTTTATAAGGCTACAATTACCTTGTTATCAAAGCCACATGAACACTCAACTAAAAAAGAGAGCTATAGACCAATACCCCTCATGAACATCAATGCAAAAATACTCAACAAAATATTGGTGAGTTGAATCCAAGAACACGTCAGAAAAATCATCGACCTTGATCAAGTAGGCTTCAACCCAGAGATGCAAGGATGGTTCAACACATGAAAATCATCGATGTAATCCACCCTATAAACAAACTGAAAAAGAAAAACCACATGATCATCTCAATAGATGCGGAAATACCCTTTGACAAAATCCAATATCCTTTCATGATAAAGATCTTGGAGAGAACAGGAATAACAGGATCATGTCTAAACATGATAAAGGCAATATACAGCAAACCAACAGTCAACATCATACAAAATGGAGAGAAACTCAAAGCCATTTCTCTAAAATCAGGAACAAGATAAGGCTGTCCATGCTCTCCATATCTCTTCAATATTGTATTTGAAGTTCTGGTTAGAGCAATGAGACAAGAAAAGGAGATCAAGGGGATACAAATTGGAACAGAAGAAGTCAAACTTTCACTGTTTGCAGATGATATGATAGTCTACATAACTGACCTTAAAATCTCTATCAGTGAACACTTACAGCTGATAAACACCTTCAGCAAAGTGGCAGGATACAAAATTAATTAAAAAAATCAGTAGTACTACTACATACAGATGATAAAACCAATGAGAAAGAAATCAGAGAAACATCACCCTTCACAATATCCACAAACAACATAAAATATCTTGGGGTAATACTAACCAAGAAGGTGAAAGACCTGTACAGTAAGAACTTTGAGACTTTAAAGAAAGAAATTAAAAAAGATACCAGAAAATGGAAAATTCTGCCATGCTCTTGGATAGGTATGATCAACATAGTAAAAATGGCAATCTTGCCAAAAGCAATCTACAAATTCAACGTGGTCCCCATCAAAATCCCAACACAGTTCTTCACAGAACTTGGAAGAAAAATACTCAAATTTATATGGAAAAATAAAAGAACCAGGATAGCCAAAACAACTCTGTATAATAAAGGAATTTCAGGAGGCATCACCTTCCCTGACTTCAAGCTCTAATATAGAGCCGTTGTCCAGAAAACAGTTTGGTACTGGCACAAATGTAGACAGGTAGATGGATGGAATTGAATTGAAAACCATGATATTAACTAACACACCTAAGATCACCTGATTTTTGACAAAGAAGCTAAATTTACACAATGTAAAAAGAACACATCTTCAATAAACGGTGCTGGCACAACTGGATTCAGACATACAAATAATTGCAGATAGATCCATATCTATTACCATGAGCAAAACTTAAGTCCAAATGGATCAAAGATCCCAACATAAATTCAGCCACACTGAACTTCCTAGAAGAGAAGATAGGAAATAACCTTGGATGAACTGGTACAGGAGACCAATTCCTGAACTTAACACCATTTGCACAGACATTGAGATCTACAATCAATTAATGGGACCTCCTGAAACTGAGAAGCTTTTGTAAGGCAAAGGACACAGTCAGTAAGACAAAACCACAGCCCACAGAATGGGAAAAGTTCTTCACTAACCCCACTTCCAACGAATGTCTGTTACACAATGAACTGAAGAAGCTAGCCACTAAAACACCAAACAAGGTAATTAAACATGTCGGGTGCAGAACTAAATAGAGAATTCTCAACAGAGTAATCTAAGATGGCTGAAATACATTTAAGAAAATGCTCAAAATTGTTATCTATCTGGGTGGGAAATGCAAATCAAAACAACTCTGATATACCATCTTACACTGGAAAGAATGGCTAAAATCAAAAACACCATTGACAGTCTCTGCAGTATGTACTACTATGGTGGTAGTGCCAACTTGTAAGACCACTTTGGAAATCATTATGGCTGTTTCTCAGGAAAATGGGAATCAGTCAACCTCAAGATTCAGCAATTTATCTCTTGTGCATATACCCAAAGAATGTACACATTCATACAACAGGGACATATGTTCAACTATGTTCATAGCAGAGTTATTTGTAATGCCAGAACCTGGAAGCAACCTAGATGCCCCTCAACTTAAGAATGGATAGAGAAACTGTGGTACATTTACACAATAGAGTACTACTCAGAGGAAAAAAATGCAATGGAATCTTGAAATTTGAAGGCAAATGGATGGAATTAGAAGAACCCATTCTGAGTGAGATAATCCAGTCATAAAAAGACAAACATGGTATGTACTCATTCATATATAAATTTTAGATGCAGAAGAAAGGATTACCATCCTACAATCTTCATCATCAAAGGAATTAGGAAACAAAAAGGACTCTAAGAGAAGAATGCATGGACCCTGGAGAAAGGGAAGAGGCAGGATCTTCTGAGCTAATTGGGACCATGAGTGTAGGTGAGAGGGAGCAGGTAGAATGAGAGGGGGAGAATTGGAGGGGAGAGGAGGAAATGGAGGAGCCGGAAGTTTGAATTGTGGGGTGAATAGAGGAAAGCAGGATGAAAGATTCCATAACAGAGGAAGCCATTATAGGTGTAAGGAAATATCTGGCACTAGGGAGATTTCTAGATATCTACAAGGATGACACCTACTGACAATCTAGGCAATGGTGGAGGGGCTACCCTAAATGCCCTTCCACTATAATGAGTCTTATGAATGCCTTATATGCCAACCTAGACCCCTCATCCAGTAACTGTTGGGAGCAGAGGCAAACACCCACAGCTAAACACTGACATGAACTCTGGAACCCAGTTGCAGAAAGGGAGGATTGAAGAGCCAAGAGGTCAGAACCAGGCTGGTGAAACCGACAGAAATAGCTGACCTGAACAAGGGGGAGCGCATGAATCTCTCCAGTCCCAATGTTTTGATAATTTTTCTCAAGCAAAGCATTTTTCCATGAATGGATTTAGTTATAATTTCAACAGTTGTATGCAATAATAGAAGGAATTCTTGTTTCATATGGAGGCAAATGCACAAACACAGGTTCTCTCATGGTTTCTCAGAGAAGACATCATAATATATATCAGAAACATGTAGGATGTCATATTAAGCTTGGAGTTGCTTAGATAAGTGTAGCCAGATTCCTCAAATCCAAATGCTTGAGATACTTTCCATGATTAACTTATTTAAATTAATCTCACACCATGGAATTGAATTGTCCTGGATCTTGGCTTGTATTCTCCATGACATCTTTCAAATATTAAAACATCTATTCACCCATGTAGGTATATATTACATCCTTATATCCAGCACTAAAAAGTGAAGATTTCCAAATTGAAGGATGTGTGTGTGTGTGTGTGTGTGTGTGTGTGTGTGTGTGTGTGTGAGAGAGAGAGAGAGAGAGAGAGAGAGAGAGAGAGAGAGTGCATGGGTCCAAATGTGTGTGAATGCATGTGTGCATGTGTGTGTGAGAGTGCATGGGTCCAAATGTGTGTGCATGCATGTGTACGTATGTGTGTGTGTGTGTGTGTGTGTGTGTGTGTGTGTGTGTGTGTATGTGTGTAAGAGTGCATGGGTCCAAATGTGTGTGCATGCATGTGTGTGTGTGTGAGTGCATGGGTTCAAATATGTGTGCATGCATGTGTGCATGTTTGTGTGTGCATGTGTGTAAAATAGGTCTTTGGCCCATATGTGGGATACTTCACTGAACCTAACACATAGAAGTGTATGTGGGGTTTTTGTTATATGAGGGATGCCCCTACCTCACAGAACGTGACAACTACAAGTGTTGGGGGGCATTAATTGTATGGGAGCGACCTTCCACTGAGTATGTTCATGGGTTTGTTGGAGTATGTGTGCCTGAGTGTATTTCTGAGTGTTTGGCTATATACCTGACATTTATTATAGGGCAGAGTGTGCATACTGGTTAACTAGCTGTGTATAGGAACTTGGGGTATAACAGAAGCAGTATCAAGCAGAACGTGACACCTAGCCCTGAGTAGACAGCTTTGACTATAACGGAGTATTAACAATGGACCTGACACAGAACTCTCTCTCTCTCTCTCTCTCTCTCTCTCTCTCTCTCTCTCTCTCTCTCTCTCTCTCTCTGTCTATCTCTTTGACTTCTGTCTGTATCTCTGTCACTGTCTCTATCTCTGTCTCTGTCCCCTCTCTTTCTTTTCCTCTTTATACGCACATGCTTTGCTGTAAGGAGATGAACACCTAGTAGGAGAAGCACATAGATGGTTGTGTGTAAATAGGGCTTTGATTATATGGTTCTGATTATATGAGTATGTGCATGGTTTCATACAAGCATGTGTACCTGAGTGTGTTTGAGTGTGTGGCTCTGTACCTGGCATTTGGCTATAGGGAAGAGTATTTATAAATACTAGTAAAGTAGCTGCAAGTTCTATACATCTTCTGTTCTTAGTTCTCATTCTTCAGATGTGAATTTAAAACATGGAGGAACAGATAGGGGAGGAGCCTCCTAGCATGAATGAATGTCTCAATCTGTATGTGTAAGTGGCACTTTTGCTGTAGGGGATGGGTACTAAGCAGGAGCTGAAACCTAACTCTATGTATATGGGAGGTTTTGGATGTGTAGGAGGTAATATGTGGTAGATCCTGACAAACCCATGTTTTTTTCATGAGGCTTTGGCTACAGGAGAGGTGACACCTAGTAGGACATGCAACTAGATTCCTGTGGGGGAAGGGATACTTTCTGGACCAACACCTACCTTTCTCTTTCTTGCCCTCAGGCTCTTCTGTTTCTACCGCCTCACCCTGTCACTCTCTCTACCCATCCCCCTCCTCCTTTCCCTCTCTCTTTCCCTCCCTTGTGTTTGTGTGTGCACAACTTGGATATTCAGGATTTGGAAGTTTCCCATCCCTTTCACTGTGTCTAATTTCTACTTCTACCTTACTTCCCTGTTGTGTTTCAGCTTATCCCAATTAAACCCCAAACATTAACACTTTAATGATTTAAATGCACATATATGTGTGGTTTTGTGCTCATATAGACACATGTATTTCTAAACTACTGAGTATATTTAGCTTGGTTCATTGGTATGGGTATGCACAGCAGACAACTAGGGACTGAACTACCTAAGTGGGATCTTGTCCCTGGTAGAGACTGATTCTCCCTGTCTCCATAGTTATTGATAACCTGTAACACTTCTGGTTCTATTCCACATGGAATTGACCCTGTCTGCATTTACATGTAAACTGTGGTTGTCTTATTTTTCTTGCTTAGATAACCACATTACTGAGAGGCAGAGCTAACCTGTCCCACTGTCCCATAAAAGACACAGTCACACTTTGATCAGTCTAGATTTAGCATTGCATGGTCACTTCTATGCATTTTGACCAGTTGTGGTAATTAAAAGTAAGGTGCCTTGATGAGGGTCAGCTGCTATGAGGGTCAGCTCCTCTCGATCTCTCTATCCCTCCCCCTTTCTCTCCTCTGTGTTTGTATGTATATAATTTGACTATTCAGGATTCGGAACTCAGCAGACCCTGATATCTAGCGCTCTCTCTCTCTCTCTCTCTCTCTCTCTCTCTCTCTCTCTCTCTCGTGTGTGTGTGTGTGTGTGTGTGTGTGTGTGTGTGTGTATGTGTGTGTGTTTGGCTTTATAGGATGCTACAACTTACTGAATCTGATACTTACCCACATGTGTGTGAGAATTTGCATTTGAAGGGGAAAAGTCAGGACCTGACATGCAGCATATGGTCCTGTGTTTCTGCACAGGAACAGAGGAGTCTTTGGTAGTTCTGTGCCTTTTGTGCAGGGACATCCCACACAGAACACACCCCATGCTTCTTCTCTCCAGGGTTGTGAAAATAGATGATTTCTGAAGGTCTGATTTGTGTTTTCAGTTTTTATTCTGTCCTGAGTGAAAGAGTCACCAGGCAATATCTATGCAGTATAATGAGACTGATGACTACCTTAAATGTCATCATAGAGCCTTCATCCAATAGCTGATGGAAGCAGAATCAGAGATTCACCGCCAAGCATTGAGCCGAACTCCTACAATCCAGTTATAGAGGTGGAGGAATGATGAGGAAAGGGGTTAAGACCATGGTGGGGAAACCCACAGAAACAGCTTACATGACAACTTGGAGCTCTGAGACCCCAGTGTGACAGTTGGGGAACAAGCATAGGAACAATGCAGGGCCCCTGAACATGGGTGTCAGCTGGGGGCCTTGTACAGTCTATGGGACTTTTGGCAGTGAAAGCAATACTTATCCCTAGTGCACAAATGGTCTTTGGGAGACCATTCCCTATGGAGGAATACTCTCTCAACATAGATACACAAGGGGAGATCTAACTCCTTCCCCAAATGATGTGACAGACCTTCATTATAGCCTAATGGAGGTTTCACCCTCCCTGGGGTGTGAATGGGAATTGGTGGTAGGCATGGGTGGATGGGAGGGGGAGGAAATGGGGATTGGTTTGTGAAACAAGATTGTGTAAAATAAATAAAAATTAACTTTAAAAGATTTTCAATGATGAAATATCAAAAAGAATAAAAGACTGGTATGATATATTCATGTATGCATTCTATCTGACTTTTAAGAAGAATTAACACTAATATTTCTTCAAGTCTTCAATAAGGGAAAAGGAAAGAGATACTTTCCAATATCTTCTAAAAAGTCTGTAGGAGCCTTCTGCCAGAAATGGTGACATGAGCTTTTCTTCCTTGATCTCATATGTTGGAAAAATTAAACACTGACATCCAACCCTCAAGTTTTCCTCTGACTTCCCCAAGTGTGTGCTGTGCACAGACATATAAGTAACTCAGAGCAAAATAAATAAAAAGAAAAAAAATAACCCTCACTGTAAAATAAACAGAGAGTATAAACCAAGAGTTTATCCACATGAACATGACAATACTTATTGAAATCACTTGAAACATTCATCAAGTTCAACAGAACATAAAAAAGGTCATGTTCATACTCAAGATGAGTTCATGACTGAGGAACAGAAGGACAATTCCAATATAAGATTTTCCAGATAAAATATACGAATAGAAGGGACTGGGCATTGGGAGGTAGAGGTAGGTGGATCACTGTAAATTCTAGGACAGACTAATTCACAGAATAAATTACGGAGGAAAGGGTCCAAAGATCACCGAGAAACCCTGTCTAACCAAACAAAACAAACAAATAAAAAACCTTTAGACTCAAAAGTTATTTTCCAGAAAGTAGTTGCAAATGCTTTTTTGTTTTGTTTTGTTTTTGTTTTTCGAGACAGGGTTTCTCTGTGTAGCTTTGGAGCCTATGCTAACACTCACTCTGTAACCCTGGCTGGCCTTGAACCCAAAGAGATCTGCCTGTCTCTGCCTCATGAGTGCTGGGATTAAAGGCATGAGTCAACAACACCTGGCAACAGTTGCAAATGAAGATTACTTTGTTATGTGTGACAAGTCAATCTCAAAATGTAGATTTGAGAGAACATGACTGGGGGAGGAAATGAATGCTTTAATCTCCAGGACTTGGAATTGAGAGGCAGTCAGGTTTCCATAGGTTTGAGGACATCATGGTCTACAGAGGGAATGTCAGGACAGACTCCAAAGCTACAAAAGGAAACCCAATGACAAAAATCAAAACAATTTTTGAGGGAATATAAAATAGGTCACTGAAGACAAGGAATAGAACAGCATTCTCCCTGGGATGGTTCACAATGTTCTGAGAGGAGGCGTGGGTGTCTCAGCCACCACAGACTCTTTATACAAAAGAGAAAGAGAACTAGGTGGTTTAGAATCCAGGCTCGGGTTCCTGATGAGTCAGCCAATATGAACAATGTACATTGGCCCAATCCATACTCAAAAGTGTGTTTTACAAAGAGAGCATTCTGTGTCCCGTGAAAACAAAATAACCCTGGAAGACGGCAGCCAATGAGGCTGTACCTGGTGTTGCTTGAGTTGAACAGAAAATCCTCTTCCAAATTCGCAGCTTTGAGCATTATTTGCGCACAGAGCCTCTGGCACTGGTGTCAGGGAAGTGAACGCTCTGCCTTCACTCTCAAGACTGTCATCAATTGTCTCTTGACAATCCAGCTCGTGGTGTGTGTGCATCAGGATGCACACACACCACGAGCTGATTGGTGAGAGGTACAGAACTGAGCCAGTCAGATTGAGACGCCAATCCAGACTCCCTCATTGGTCAGTTTAAAGTCACATGACTTGTCTCAGCTCTACAGGATCTGGCACTTTACTGCCCACGTGGACAGTGGTGGTCCCGTGAGAGCTGGCTTAGAGCAGAATTCTTTGCTTGGCCTGTACCTTTTGTGCACAGCCCAGCCAGTAGGCATCTCTCCACACTACTTCCCTTCCAAGGTCTCATTTAAGTCGTGAAAAAAGACTTGGTTTCTGAAGGTCTGGTTGGTGTTTGTACTGTCTCTAGTCTGTCCTGAGTGAGATATCAGGTAATATCTGTGAACTGGTGACTTGTGGACACCCATAAGTGGAACATCAACAGGACCTCAGAAATTTCAGCCTTCAAAGTACTAATAGTCAGAAACAAAAAGCCAGGCTTTCATGTCTCAAGACCCTCAAGCTCATGCTGATATTTCCCTTAGAGCCTACTCTCCATCTTATTACCAGTCCTTAGATCTCTGTTAAAACCTTGACTTTGTAAACTCGAAAACTGCATCATTAGCTAGTTATGGCTTATCCTTCCTACACTGGTCATCAATACCGTGAAATTAAAACAATACAAAATTTACCAAACCAAACCATTATTTTACTCAACTTTCCTCTTCCTAGAGCTGCTTTTGTGAGGGGTCATTCTAATCCAAAACTTTGTATTTTTCAGTTGTAACAACTTCCAAAATTTATTCTACTTGTATATTTTGTTATTCTTTAGGAAAAGGTTGCCAATTACTTGGTGAACTAGTCCTCAAATTCCAGGGTACAATTTTTATATTTCCCCAGTATTCCTGCCTAACCTGCAACTAGTTCTTTGAAGATAGGTTGGTTTTTGTGTGTTTTTGAAAACTTCACATCATAAATGCTGCATCTAGTCTTTCCTGCCAACTTTTGTCCCTCTTGTGATCACCTTATAAAATGCAATCCCCAAACTTCAACTCTTTAATGAGTTAAATGTATGTATATGTGTAGTTTTTGCTCATATATAGACACATGTATTTCTAACCTACTGAATATAGTAGCTTTGTTCATTGGTATGGGTGTGCAGAGAAGACCACTGGGGACTGAACAACCTAAGTGGGAGCTTGTCCCTGGAGGAGACTGATGCTCCCTGTCTGCACAGGTATTGATAACCTATAACACTTCTGGTGGTGTTCCTTGTGAAATTGACCCTGTCCTCATTTGCATATGAACTGCTTTGTCATATTTGTCTTGCATTTGTAACCACATTATTAAGAACAGAGCTAACCTGTCCCATTAAAGACACAATTGCACCTTGAGAGTTCTAGCTTTAGCATGGCATAGTCACTTCTTTGCCTTTTGACTAGGTTTGGGTCTCTCTAACAGTCTGGTATTTTAAAAGGAAGGTGCTTTGATGAGGGTCAGCTGATTATCTTATACTTATACTTATACTTATCTGTGGGTGTAAGGATTTATATTTGGAATACTGTTAGATATTACATTGGTTTAAGATAATGGAAGTAATTGTGTCTTCTACTATCTAGTACATGACCTCCCCAGGCAGGGTTATTTTTCTAGGTTTATAATACCAAACATGTATTCCCTTAGACAGATATGTAGTGAGAACAGGAAATTCTAATTAAATGTGGCATTTTAATTTTTTTGTAGACATGAGCTCAGAAGATGTACCATTGATGATGAATGGGTACTTTTTTCAGCTTCTAACTGGGATTAATCCAGAGTAGAACACCACCATGGGAACATGGGACACTTCAATACAAAAACAAAACCAACTGATGGAACTGGTTGCTGAGCACACAAGCAGGCATGGGTTCATCTCAGAGGACCACATGCATCAGGGTTAGCGGCATATGCCTGTAATCATGGTTCTCATGGGATTTAGAAGGAACAGAAGTTCAAGGTCATCCACAGGTACATAGAGAGTTTGGAGTCAGCCTGTGCTACAGGAAATACTGTCTCTAAAAAAGGTACTTATGCAAATATGCAAAATAATGGAGAGTAAATGGGTCAGATGGGTACGAATACCCATATCTAAGGTGTAAAAACATGGCAATGACACAGCTCCTAACTTCCATGAATGAGACACCAGCTTAGATTTCACAACATCTAGGAGTGGGACTATCTGGATAGTGGTCTGTTAAGTGATGTTTTCATGTGGAGATTGCTGGCTTCTGCATTCAGAGTCCATATTCAGCCACCTAAATCATGCACAATGTAGCCATGCAACTTTGACACCTGTCAGTAAGGAGTGATCACCTATCAGAAATGGATCCAGGGGCAAAAATGTAACCTGGAGTATAGCTATCCAAAAGCAGGGAGAAATCCAGAGAATTACAGAGGCCCCACAACGAGGTAAGCTTCCCTAAGCAGTAGGCTCAGGCCAAGGAGAAGGCTGTCAGGGAATGCCAGGCAAGTGGGAGGAGATATAGGCCTAAGAAAGGCTTGGCTCCTAGGAGGTGCTGAGGAGAAACCACATGTCAGAAGAAGGAGAGGAGTTGGGAGCAGGAACAGGGCAGGTTGCCCAGGAACAGAGGAAAGGGAAAAGCAAGGTTATCAACAGTGATTGATTTGGGTATATTTAATACCTAGTATTCAATACTCATTCAGTAAGTTTATGTACTAGACTAATGAATATTATTAAACAATGATTATCTTTAAAAATTAACTCCCCCATGTATCTAGGCTGAGTCTATTCTCCCTGGGAAAGGGCTCCCAAAGCCCATTCATGAACCAGGAATAAATACTGGTTTCACTTCCAGTGGCCCTATAGACTGCCCAGGCCTTCCAAATAACAATCATGTACAGGGGGCCTGGTTTGAGCATATGCAGACACCTATCCTTTTGTTGGAAGCTTTACTGTAGGGGAAAGGATTCCAAAAAGGACTTATGCAAAGGACTTATAACTGACTTGTATTTGTATTATGACTTTTGCCTCGAGGGGAGTTGGTTTTTAGCATGGGCTTAATCCTGCTACATGTGGGCTTTGGCTCTGCAGGAGAAAATAGAAAACATAGTAGATACAGGCAGAGCAATGTATTTTGTGATGGTTATTTTTGAAGGATACTAGAGTTAGTTAACTCTGTATTAAAGGCTAACCTCAGAATAAAATTGATAAACATTTAACTAGATATGCTCTTATTTAGCTGTAGATAAATATTTTCTTTCAAATTATAGTTCAAAATATTATCTGAAAGTACTATGTAGTAAGCTATAGAGCAAGAGAGAAAGGAAGCATGGCTTTGAAATTATTTTTAGTATTTAGAAAATATAATTGCATTCTGAACTGCTTTGGCTTTGTTACCAATGTGACTGAATGTGAAATGTCATCCACCTGGTCTTGTGTTTGAACATTCATTCCCCTGTGGTCAGTCCTGCTTTAGAATCTTTAAGACACGGAACCTCACTAAGCACGTGGGTCACTGAGGCAGCGGTCTTTCGATTTCACAGATAGCTCCCCTTTTGGTCTGGTCTGCTCTCCTGTTCTTGTTCATTAAGGAACTGAGGAGACTCCAAAACACTTCTGTCACCATGGCAATCCCAGTTGCTGTTCCTTTCCCTGCACGAACCTTAATCCACAGTGAGCTCTTGGTGTCAGTAACAAAATGTAACCAAAAAAGTAACATGTCAAGATAAAGTTCTTGACACTGTGTCTCCCTACTAGGTTTTCTTCAATGTTTTGTTTTTTTCCTGTCCTATTTTGTTTTGGGTTGGGAAAAAAGTCAAATTTGGAGTAATTAGATATGATGCACCTTGTGTTTCCCAAAACATAACAGATATGTAATCCTTTCCTGCCTTTGTTATCCTGTTAATTAAATGAATTTAGTTTTCAGGGCAGGAAGTTTACCAGTAATTTAAAAGAACTATTGTTGGCTATAGAAAACTTTAAATTCATCTGTATACAAGCTTTGCATCATAAATGTGTAGCTCTTTAAATTTTAAGGCTCTGAAATTCTCCTGCAAGATGTCTAGGTAGCTTCTGAGTAAGAATCACTATTATACCAAATAAGTGGAAGAAAACCCATTTCCAAAAGATGGTGACATATAGAAGGCACTGAAAATGTTGGGAAGGGATGCTTTGTTTCCTCAGGACAGGTAGAGCAGTGGTATGGGGATGGGCTGAAAACAGCCTTGTGTCCTCCTCTGCTCTGCTCACCCTGCTGCTGTGAAGTGCAGTACCAGGACATCCAGTTCTCTGAGGCTCATAGGCTGATCTAATAACCATAGATAAATACTATGCTATTTCTAATTGCACAGGGTTTTCAACACTTTGTAGTCAATATTATGAAATTTATAACTATAGCTGTGAATGGTGTGTGTGTGTGTGTGTGTGTGTGTGTATGTGTGTGTAGGCCAGAGGTCTACCTCAATTATCTTTCTACCTCAATTTCTTCAGAAATAATCCACCTTTATTTTTGAGTCAGAATCACTCTTTTTTAAAATTAATTTTTGTTTAAATTAAAACCAATCTTATTTTGCATACCAGAGTCACTCGGGCATAGTGCTTTCTAAGTGGGCTAGGCCCACTTGAGTTCCAATGATGCACCTGTCTTTCAAAACTGGAATTACAACAATATGACACCAAGCTCAAATGTGAGTTCTGGATTTATAACTTAGTTCTTCATGCTTGCATAGCAATGACTTTATTCCCTCCTTCTGTTGTGTTACATTTAAATTGATGTCACCTGCTCAAATTGCAGTTTGAGTTTCATTACTATTTTTCAGTTATTAATGTATCCACGTCATTATATAGAATTCAATGAAAAATATGAATATCAGCAACTTATTCTATTCTGTGAGACCTTATTTTCAAGTATGTCTTCAATGGGGAAATTAGGATACCAAAATACTATTTGATAATCTTTGTAATTGGATGATGGCTAATGCACATGGAGTATAATTATGGATGAGTGATTATAACCATAACTACCGGTGTACAGCTGTCAGTGAAAAGAGTTATTGGGAACTAAGCTCCATGCCACATTGTTCTCAAAATGCAATGAGGCAGTAGAAATCTGAAACAGCTATAGAGAAGAGAGCAGGCCACATTTTTGTGTAATTTCTTATTAGATCAATTCAAAGAAATCTACTTAGTTTAAGTAGCTGTTCTCACTAGAATATGTCATTGATAAAAGAAACAGCAGCATCCAATTTAAGACATTTAATTACATGATCTATTATTAAATGAGCTAAATTTTATATTTTATATAACATGATAATAACTGTGTGATAACAAAATGTTTAAAACTAAGCCCCTCTTCTCCATTTGGGAGTTCTCTCTTTCTCCTTCTTCTTGCTCCTTTCTCCTTGTATTTGAGCATAGGTGTATATGTAGCTGTATATTATATAAGGGATGGACTATTGTATGTATTTGTATATTTCTTTATTAAAGAGATATATATTTTCAATGTCAAAGTATATGCTTTTATAACCCAAACTCCTCGTGTAAATAATTATATAATTTAAGTGTAAAATTTCCTCTACTGTGTAGGTTATTAATAAGGATTTACACAGTTAAATAATTATTTGTCTGCCCTTATACACAGTTTGACTTCTGTTAATTTCAAGTATCCATAGTTGTTTTAGTTTGTTTTCTGTTGTGGTAAATACCATAACCAAACTTAACTTGTGGAGGAAAGGATTTATATGCTTTGTTATATCTTACAGGGTACAATCCATAGCTGTGGGAATTTAGAGAACTAATTCAAGCAGGAAAGGAACTTGAAGCCAAAACCATAGAAGAATGTAGCTTACTGGCAAGCTCAAAGGCTACCTTTCTTAAATTGCCCAAGCACACCTGCCTAGAGATGGCACACCCCCTACCTCCCCCACACTACTCCCTCATGCACACACATACACACATACACAGAGAGAAAGGAGAAAGAGAGAGAGAGAGAGAGAGAGAGAGAGAGAGAGAGAGAGAGAGAGAGAGAGAGAGACCAGGGGCTGGGCCATTTTAAATCAATTAGCAACCAAGAAAATGTCCCAGGGATCATAGATGACACCAATAGGCATGCTAATGCTGAGATTGGGGAAGTTTAGGAAGCCATAACCTCACAAAATAAACAACAATTAATGAGTGCTGAGAGTAGAAATTGGTGATAAGTACACCAACTGCCTTTCCAATAGCAAATAGTCAGCCCTGAAATCATACCCACAACTGAAATTATATGAACTTAGCAGGATGCATTTATATGTTTATATAGACATATACTAAAATATGTATCTCAAGAATTAAGGAAAAAGGCATGAATTTGAAAGTGGAGTATGGAAGATACATGAAAGGAGAAGGCTGGAAAAGATGAAATAATGCAATTGTATTATTTTTTCCAAGAGATTATTTTTTATTAGTTCAAATTAGAAACAAGGCTGCTTCACATCTCAATCCCTTCTCACTCTCCCTCCCCTCCCCCCAAAGCCCCACCAGTCTCCCACCTCATACTCCATCTGCTCTCCAGGGAGGGTAAGGCCCTCCATGGGTGCAGTCAGTCATATCATCCTGTGCAGGGCCTAGGCCCTGCCCCATGTGTTCAGGCCGAGAGAGTATCCCTCCATGTGGGATGGGTTCCCAAAGTCCCTTCTTATGCCAGGGGTAAATACTGATCCACTATCAGGGGCCCCATAGAGTGCTGAGGCCTCCTTATTGACATCCACATTCAGGGGTCTGGATTACTCGATTGCTAGCCTCCCAGACATCAGTCTGGGGTCCATGTGCTCCCCCTTGTTCAGGTCAGCTGTTTCTGTGCATTTGACCAGCCTGGTCCCAACCTCTTTGCTCTTCACTCCTCCCTTTCTGCAACTGAGTTCCAGAGTTCAGTTCAGTTTTTAGCTGTGGGTGTCTGCCTCTGCTTCCATCAGCCAATGGATGAGGGCTCTAGGATGGCATATAAGGCAGTCATAAGTCTCATTATAGTGGAAGGGCCCTTAGGGTATAATCTCAAAAATAAAAATATAGAGTTAAAAATATAAAATGCTCCCCAGATATTGCCACATGCTAATCTGATCAAGGCAATTATCCACGGAGACTCCCTCACATAAACTTTGGGCTGTGTCAATTTGACAACTATTGAGAACAGAAAAATTCTCTCTGAAACTATTACATGAAATTTCAAAAAACAAATACATAAGTTTTAAAATTTACTCTTTTTAAATAAAAAAAATCTTAAATTTTCCACTCCATCTTCCAAAGCTATGTCTTTGTTAAATGTCCATCATACACATGCTATGTCTATATGATACCACCATTAGCCACATACTGGTCATTTTTGGTAAGATTAGCACTCTCAGCTACATAATAGAGCTTGTATTCATGGAACAACTGTATAATTTAATAATCACATCAAGTTTCACAAGTTATTCTGTCCATTGGATAGTACAGAAAGGGAAGCTGAGTATAGAATAACACCATAGTTTAAGGAAGACAGCATTCACACAATGGTTGTAAGAACATATTGTTCTAATTCTTCTGCTCCATTGCCATTTATCACTATTAATTGTTTAGTGTCTGATGAATTAGTCTTTGTCAGGAACTTTTTTCTAATGCTCAGGGCCATATATACAATTTAATATTCTCCATTTTCCAGGTATCCTATGTGTTCCCAGAACACATTGTCTCATTCACAGCTCATTTAAATCTGAAATTGGAGTGAGTAAACCAAAACACTACTCCATTATACTCTACAGCCTTCTTTATCTTTAGATTAATTTGTAGCTTGGATTTATTCTTGGAGTTGTCTTTATCTCAATTTGCTTTCCATGTGGTTTATTTTATCTCTCTCCCTAGAGACATTTCCTTAATGGAGATTTGAGAAGTCGATAAAAAATACTGCAGAGGTTATTGGATTTAATAGTCAATCAGCTTGTGGAGCTTGATCACTGTGACCTCCTCACCCCAATATTCTCCCTTCAGCAGAAGACACTTTGGTGCTTATCTTCTCTCTAGAGACACTCCACGATTTATCTGATTCACTTTTTCTCACCTACACTGTATTGCTCTGATCTAAGTTCAATGTTGTGTGAAATGATTTTTCCTTCAGAAATACTGGGCTGTTCAACTGATTGTCCCTTTTATTCACTAAATAAAACAGGTAGCTTGGAATCCTCTCATTTTTACGTTGATATCTTCTGTACTTCTGCTTTCAAAATCATATAATGACATACAATTTGCTGAGTGTTTGAGAATGCCATTGATGATTTAACTTATCATGACAGGGAATAAATAAATGGTACAGTTACACCTTTTTACATATTGTTAGCTATTTAATGATCAAATAGTTAACCATGCAGTTACTGCTGTTACCTATGGAAATTTTTCAGAATT
The DNA here is from genome assembly GCF_003668045.3 of Cricetulus griseus. NCBI lineage: Eukaryota > Metazoa > Chordata > Mammalia > Rodentia > Cricetidae > Cricetulus > Cricetulus griseus. The sequence continues at coordinate 139,431,307 of NC_048598.1, forward strand.
ATTTGATTCAGTAAATTTTACATATTCAACAAAATTAGGAGAAAATAGTATATGTTTTATCTCAAAAACATTCAGTTATTATTAGTAATAGATGTGGAATAATAAATTAATTCTTTAAGGAATAAGGAAAAATAGACATGGGATGACCTGGAAGAAATAAGACTTCTCAAAAACATATCAGGAAATTTTATTTTCTTATCACTTGTGTAAGTCCACTTTAAAGTCTTTCTTACCTGCCTTACCTCACTTAGCATAACTTTTGAGAAAAATACATTTATAGAATAAAGTTAAAATGAACACTTATTAATTACAGTAATTGTGAAAAATATCTGACAATATCTCACTTGTTGATGATTAGAAACCTCTAAGAGTGATTGGAAAAGGATGTACTTGCATCTAATATAGTAAACCTCCCAAACCTTTAAGTATTTGGAACTAATAAATTAGGCATTGGTAAGGGATGTTATGTTTCTTCTGTAACTTTGGTAAAGAGAAGATAAACACTCCCTATTTGTACAAATCTTCATACACATTATACCTCATGGAGACAAGAAAAAACAGAAAAGAAAAGGTAGATATGAACAAATATTTATTCATAGATGGAATAATTTTATATGTAGAAAATCCTTTAAAATTTTAAAGCAAAATCACCATTAAAGCAAATAAGTTTAGCAAGATAAACTGATATATGAAATGAAATAAGAAAAATGACATAACAAAGGTTTTAATTGCTGTAATATCAAAATGTGCTAGAATGTTGTTTAAAACTGTACATAGAGATTATTCCAAATGTATCAAAAACAAGTTTGGACTAAAAAGTAAATAATTTTCTGCAAAGGTATGGAGGAGATAATTATGAATGTCTTTACATTATAAACATTCCCCAGATTAAACAACAAAATCAATGAAAAAACTGTCACACAATAACTTAATCAAACTGTTAAAAGTATTCTTTTATATATACCATCGCAAAGGTAAGAAAGGCAAACTGGAAGAAAATAGCCACAAATGATGCATCTGGCAAAGTACTTCCTACTAAACCCATACAATCTCACCAAAACAGCTGCTTAACCATGAGCAGAACAATGATGGAACCAATAGACATATTAACTAGGAAGATGAAAAGACCAGGAGGAATTAGCTCTACACAAAGAACCCTCAAGGAATTACAGGCAACTAGGGAATATTGAGAGAAGGAGAAATAGTCAACTAGGTATGAACACACCAATACCACATGGTCAATCCTAAAACAACAGGTACAACTGTAACATTGTGCAGACTGAGCAGGTTGCATTTTTTCATTAAGTAATACATATACATGTACACCAATCCTTAAAAAAAGAGGTCATGAATTCAAAAGAGAGCAAGCAGGGGCTATAAAGGAGATACTGGATGAAAATAAGGGAAGAAGGAAATTATATAATATTTTATAATTTTAAAACATCAGTAATTTCCAAAATGAAAAACTAAGTAAGTGGATACAATACTTAAAAATGTCCTTTTATTGGCCGGGCGTTGGTGGTGCACGCCTTTAATCCCAGCACTTGGGAGGCAGAGGCAGAGGCAGGTGGATGTCTGTGAGTTTGAGGGCATCCTGGTCTCCACAGCGAGTGCCAAGATAGGCTCCAAAGCTACACAGAGAAACCCTGTCTGGAAAAAACAATAATAATAATAATAATAATAATAATAATAATAATAATAATCTTTTTATGGAGTTTTAGACCTATTATACAAAAACACGTTATTGTTAGTAGTTAAGGCTATAACATAAAAGACTGATGGGAAATAATTCTGGCAAAGATGTAAATACCTTCTCTGCTCAAGTGCTAGGGGAAGATTTATTTTAGCCTAATTTCTCAGCCTATCTTTGTGCTACTGCCATGTTTGCAGAGCTGAGTCATTCGCCCTTGATTTAGACAGGAGGTGTGCTTGGGTTTGTCAAGCCAAAGGACTTCCATCGTGTGATTGTGTTCTGACTGTGGTTTCATCCACTGAGTCAGATTTTCATATGAGTTTTAGATGATCATTCTTCTGCAGACTTTGCCATGACTTCCATTGCTCTTAGTGCATGTAATGAAACTCATGATTATTATCTAAGACAATGTTACACTTTTCTTGCTTTTCATTATATACTAGCTTCATTATATTTCCAGCTGACAACACCTGCTCAAGCAACCACATTTTAAAATTTTGTCCACTGACCTCAAGGCCCGCTTTTATTTTTTTCTTTTTGTTTGTTTTGTTTTTGTTTTTGAGGCAGGGTTTTCTGTGTAGCTGTGGCTGTCCTGGAACTAGCTGTGTAGACCAGGCTCCCTCCAAATTCACAAATATCCATCTTCATCTGCTGAGATTAAAGGTGTTTTCCATCACTGCCTGGCGAAGAAGAAAGTGTAGAGTCTAAATCAATACTCTTGAATTCAAAGGTCACTGCCAGACTAAGAACATAGGCAAGACTAACTGACTCTCTTGAGCTTCTGCTCTACTCAAACATTTACCAAACAAAATCTCATTGTAGAAGGGGCCCCTTTCTTGCCAATGACCTTTGGAATACACTTTCCTCAAGACTAGATGATGAAGTCTGACCCAGATCACATTCCATCTCTGGGCTCTGTCATGGGCCTGGATCACTTTGACTTCATACTAAAGTCAACTCAGTTATAAGAGCATACAGAACACTGTATATTCTATTTTTGCATTCTGTACCTGCTTACTGCTTTATAAAAAGCTTTTATGACATGTGGTCATGGCCATATTTAGGGCCACTGTCAGCTGCCCCCAGAGTCCATGGCTTCTGCTAAATGGCAGAGACCATTGGCAAAATACTGCACGACTCTCTTCTGATTAAAGGGGTGTGTACCACTATTAAGTCCCATGAGAGGCCTTAAGGATCAAGACACTAACATGTGGTCCCTCCTGAGGTCTCTTTAAGGCTTTGGTAAGCATCATCAGATTATCAGATTGCTGGAGCAAATGTCAACCACAACAACAAAATAGGGTGTTGTGACTATTGTCATGGACGTGGCATGGGTTACTTGAGTATCCTGCACCAAGGCAAGGCAGATAGAGAGTTGCGGGTGGTAAAAGCAACATTTTAGGGGTTGTGGAAGCAGAAGCCATATTTGAAAGACAATACAGGCATATTATACACAAAGACCAAACTGGAATCAAATTACTAGTGCATGTGTATCTTATAACCTATCAAACAAAATGTTTCTGAAATATTTTTTAAAAGCAGAAATGAGCTTTCTTTCTCTTGCAAATGAAATATTTACCTCATGACAGCAAATCTGAGTGTTCTAATCTAGTTGCTCCCTGAAAAAGCTTGTTACCAGTAACTAAGCTGTGGAAGTTGGTTGTGGTGCTAGGATAAGGAGATGACAGACACCTGTTGTCTCACACTTTCTGCATTTGTTGGCTTTACAAAGCCTTCTCATAGAGTCTGACAACTCTGCCCCCTTCTACATATTTCTGAGTAGAAATTTTTCTGAACACCTACATTGTCACCATTATGTCTTAATTTTAAAATGTGTATAGTTTATAAATATCAGTGATATGAGGTATTTAGCATTGTCCATGTGGAAGGATGAAGGGGATGTTTGGAATAAATAATTTGTGATTCAAGGTTCCAATGAAAGGAAATAAAATAATTTTAGACGATCATAGTTCCTTGGTTGACACCTTTAGCCTTTGTGATTTTTAGTTTAACTAGAAACAAATATACCCAAAAGTGTTTATGTATTGGTGCGATGGCCTGGATGGAGAATTGAGCAGTTAAGAGCATTGAGCCCCCTTTCGGATTACCTGGGTTCAGTTCTCAGAAGTTCTGTTGTAGCTCACAACATCTGTGACTCCAGTGTGATGGAACCAGACACACTCCTTGGATCTTCTCAGTACCAGGTATCCACATTTTTAAATGCCTGCAAAACAGTTATGCATATAAAATAAAAAATATTTTAAAAAAAATGTAGTGTGATTCTGATAGCATTTTAAAAGAAGACCCAGTGTAACTTATTACTGAGACAGAGTGTTCAACCAAGAACAAAATATAATGGAAACTGAGTTCTTTAAGCCTATCCAACAACTAGTCTGGCTTTATTATGTTGATAGAGTAGATTCTGCCTTGGTGAAGGTGAACTTATAGCCTCCTTTTGAACATTTTAAAATGTAGATTCTGTTAAGCATCCAGTTAGAGAGTCATCTTAAGTGCAAGGTTGATCTAGGCTGGCAGTATACATGTGTTGATTTTCTAAAAACACCCAGTGTTTAGTTCCATAAGAATCGATGTGATCATCAAGTAATTACAGATGTATGTAGTCCAAGCATGCTTGTTACTGCAGGTTCCTGGAAGCAGGTTCCTTGTATCTTAAGAACTGTCTTTCTTTGCTGTGTGTGCAGAATAGTGAATAACTATGACTGACACTTGATTTGCTGAATGCGATTATGTCTAGACAGTCTTTATGAAAGTAACTCATAAAATTGCTAATGACCAGTACAATTAAATTAAAGTTGTAATTATTGTATTTATGTTTAATTAAAGAAAGTTATAATGATGGCACTCATGTTTTAATTAAAGAAAATTATGAAAATAATGATGCATTTACACAAAATTTGAACAGATGATATTCTATATTGTATCTGCCACATGCGGTCCCACAGTTCTCAGAACCATTGAGGATTATCACATATTTGTGGCAATTAATGGACCAATATTTGAGAATTATCGTTAAATAAAATCTGGTTGTCACAGTTTTAACTTTTTACGTTCCCAGGATGTTACTTGTCCTAGATTTCTCTAGGCTGTGATAAGTTTTTGAACCTACATTTTTTTTTTTGGAATAGCTCTCAATAGCACTGGCATGCTGTTTTTGTAGGATGCATATATATGGAATAAAATTGATTTGTTTTTCATGAGTAGGTTGGGGTTTTAAAATTTATAAGGGAAATCACAGAGATAAAGTGCTCTTTTATTACATCATTATATGGGTATATATTTCACAAGATTTATTACTGCAGTGATCCAGCCTGATGCTGATGCTAATGCTGATGCTGATTATCTGACAGAAGTAATGGAGTCAGGATACCCAACGGTATCATTGCTCTTTATTAGCCTGGTTTTCATGGTGTACTCATCAGTGGAATGTCAGTAAACATGAACAATATTTAAGGAGCAGGAACGATTCAAGGATTCTTCATGAAATGTTTGTCTTTTTCAATCTATCTATTAAGTCTTCATAATTATTAAATCAGAATGGACCATGCATTTTATTTTATATATAGTTTATAGACTGGCAACACTTTATTTTTTACTTAGATTATATAGCTTTGGTTTCAAGTGATCCATGAATTGATTTTATTCATGTTATGTGTGCGCGCGTGTGCGTGTGTGTGTGTGTGTGTGTGTGTGTATGTGTGTGTGAGTGCATATGTGTTTGCATGCTTATTTATGCACATGCTTGTGTGTGTATATGTGCATGTTCATGCATACATATATGGATGTGTGTGTATATATATATGTGCAAATATGTGTGCATTGAAGAATTCTTTGTTCTCTAGCACAGCATGATTCTCCCAACACTGTAGATTTTTGTCTGGTGTTAAAATCTACCATTTTGTCTGAGTGTTAAATCTTCATTTACTGAAGAATGATATTACAGACTATGATCTGGATAACAAATTTGCTCATCAACTCTGAGAAAATCATTTCTTCTAGGCTTTCAGCCAGAAGAACAAAAAATAAAATACATGCATGCATATTGAAATGTATAGATACATATATAAATCAATATTTGTATCTGGAAATATCTGTGTCTGCAGCAAATGAAGCAACTGTTTTTACTAGTGCCTCAAAATTTAATCTATTACTGCATGGATCATTCCAGACTCTGGACCCTGCTTATATGTAATTTCTCCTCTGTTGATGAGAAATGTGGCTGCCATGCAGCTGTTTATTTAACTGTGCAATTTAAGTACACATGCATAACAACATCAGAGTAAATAGATCTATTCCCATTTGAGGTCATTTTATCACCCAAAGTGCTTATGTGTTTTTCATTTTGCTTTTAGTATTGCAGCCTACATTCATATCCAGGAATAATACTTTCCTCCATATTTTGAACCTTATTTACCATCTCCTTCTAAATAAGACTTTTATTCTCAATAAATTTAAAACAAAACTTTATGCTCTAGTCACAATTGACCTGCTTGATAATTTCTTTTTTGACATGCATATGGTAATATTATTTTCTTGGGTTTTGTAGGTCTAGTGATTTTTTAATGCATAATATCATGGATCTAATGCTATGCCAAACAAAAAACTCTTTCAAATAATTTGGTTTTTTTGTTCTTTATGTATTCCCTCAAACTTCTAGTAATTAAAAATGCTTTAGTGTCTTCATAGTATTGGCTTTGACAGACTGTAATTGGAATGCTACAGTGTGCAGCCTATTCATTCTTTTGTGTCACTTGGCGGGATGCTCTTAACATTTGACATATTTATTCATCATTTGAATATATGTTTTATTGTTGTGGCTAAATGATATCCCATCATGATAAAGCACAGGCACATCCTCATCTGTGCTCCTATTATATCCTTTGGTTTTATTTTTAAAAGTATATACGTATACCAATAGCAGTGTGAGTAAAAAGGATATTCATATTGATTAATCCAACAGAGTAATTATCTCACTTGGATTATTATTAATGCATCCTATGTTGGAAATATGAATGGGTTTGCAAAAGGGAGTTTATCTTTCCTTATACATTAAGTAATAGTCTTAAATATTGACCATGTTTTCTTATTTTGATTTTAAAAGAGTTATTTCAGGACTTCTCCTTCATCAGAAAGTTGGTAATCAGTTGACTACATATACACTTTGTACTATGCTGAATAATAATCCTTGAATTAATAGTTTTTTTCAGGGATTTTTATCAGCAAAGTATATTGAACCTTGTCAAAGATTTTTTTGCATTTATCAAAATGATCATTTTGATTTTGATCTGTGATACTATTTATGTTTTATTTTATGTTTCTTGATTTTCATCTTGAATCTTGGCCTCATTGGAATGAAGGAAAATTAATTAAGACTTTTATTGAAGAGTCTAGATTGCATATTAATAAAGCAAACTGATCTATAATTCCCTTTTTTGTTCTTGCTAACTTTGGCAGCAGTATTTGCTTATTTATTATTACTGTCTTACTATTATTATCATTGTTTTAGTACTCTGATATTACACTCTAGAATTAACTTGGAACACTTATTTCCTTGTATATTTTAAAGATTATAATTAATTTATAACATTTTCCCTCCCTCTCCTCCCTAGAAATCATCTGGCTTATCCTTCTCGGCTCACATTCACATTCATAGCCCTTTAATTACACTGCTTGTGTATCTGCACGCTTTTGTAAAATATCTTTTATTTAAATGTTACATTTCTATATTTACTATTTGCCCTTTTTATTTAATTTAAAAACAAACTTCATTTACATGTCAATGCCAGTTTCCTCACTCTCCCCTCCTCCACTGCCCCCCACCAACCCCCATCCTATCCCCTTTCTGCTCCCCAGGGAGGGTGAGACCTTCCACAAGGGATCTTCAAAGTCTGCCATATCATTTGGAGCAGGGCCTAGACTGCCCCCACCCCCCCCCCGTGTGTCTAGGCTGTGTGTCTAGCCCATGTGGAATGGGCTCTCAAAGTCCATTCGTATACTAGGGATACATATTGATTCACTGCCAGAAGCCCCATAAATTGCCCAGGCCTTCTCACTGACACCTACGTTCAGGGGGTAGGATCAGTCCTATGCTGGTTTCTCAGCTATCAATCTGGGGTCCATGAGCAACACCTTGTTCAGGTCAGCTGTTTCTGTGGGTTTCTCCAGCCTGGACTTGACCCCTTTGCTTATCACTCCTCCCTCTCTGCAACTGGGTTCCAGGTTTCAACTCAGTGTTTAGCCGTGGGTGTCTGCTTCTGCTTCCATCTGCTACTGAATGAGGCTCTAAGATGGCCTATCAGGTAGTCATCAATCTCAGTATTGGGAAAGGGCTTTTAAGTTAGCCTCTCCACTATTGTTCAGATTGTTAGTTAGGATCAGCCTTGTAGATCTTTGGACATTTCCCTATTGCCAGATTTCTCTTTAAACCTATAAGGCTCCTCTATTATGGTATATTTACCTTGTAATATATCTTATATCTCTGTATATTTTGAAATATATCCTGTTCACCATATAATGCTACCTCTTTGCATATATTCAGGGCTGATAATTTGGTACTGAACAATCATTGGTCTGCTGTTTCCTGGGGAAGGCCACCATTCCAATTCCTAGCTTTCCTTGGTTGCCTATAGTTTTTTATTAGGGTTGAGTTTTTGTTTTTTTCCCGGCTTTCCCCATTCAGTTTGGCATATGTTTATTCTTGTTCAGCTCACATTTGTGCAATCATATTGATGAGACTTATTGGTTGTAGCTTCTGATATTACTAGGAAATACAAAATCACTGCAAAGTCCCTGATTCTCTGGCCCTTACAATATTTCCACACACACTCTGCAGTATTCTCCGAGCCTTGCCTGTGGAGAGTTTTGTAAATGTATCTTTAGGGACTGGGTTCCAAAAGTATGCATATTAATTGGTTGTGGTTTTTCGAACTGTTGGAGATGTGTTGCATTAAGAAGTTTTCTGATGAGGAGTATGGGCTACTTTTTTCTTTCTGTGTAAGGACAAATTAAAAATTGTTGTTAGGGGTTATGCTTGTTTAGTAAATTGGTGGTTGTAGATTCTCCTCCAATAACCATACCTTCATTATCCCTGTGTAGTTAGCTAGGTTTCCAATAATAGGCATTGTCTCCCTCTTGTTGTGGGAGTCTTTAAATCCAATTAGTGAACTGTTAGTTACCCCCAGAGTTTGCTTATTCTTATGGTTATTAAACCATGTTGTACATTTTCATGGTTTATTGTCATCGTAGCTGGGTAGAACAGTTGGTTGTCCCTCACTTTTGGAAACTGTTGTGTTTGGTTAGCCTCCAAAGATTGAAGGCAAGACCCTATTGCAACAGACACCATGTACTTCAGAAACAGGACCAAGAGACCTCAGAGCTGGAACTGTCCTGAATTTCCCTCCCCAAGGACTAGCTTCTATGTTACCAGAAGTTCCCACAAAAACTCACTTTGTATTTTATAGAATATTTTGAAGTGTATTGACATTAGAACTTTTTATTAGATAGGCAACATTGCCAGAACTTGTATTGAATATTATATCCTAGAGGTATTTATTTTTGGGAGACTATTAGTGTTACTTTCTTTATGATATTTTTTATTTCTTATATCTTGTCAGTACATTTTTGTTGTGTCATATTATGTTTACATTTAATCAAAAATTTTAGATTTTTACAAATTATCTGGGTGTATTTAGGTTAAGTAAATTAGATATATTTGTCTACTTTGTAAATGTATGTATTCACATCTATATGGTTCATTACAAAAAGCATCTTTTTAAACCCTTTATGCCGTGGGAACTGGTATTTCCATTTGATTCTAGGAAATTAATTTTCACACCAATTTATTTCAATGAGGAAGTAATCATTGATTGTTTGTTGTTCACTTTCCATGTTTGGATAGTTCATTTTTTCATTATGAGCTGAGAAAAAATGCAAAATTACTTTGATTTCTCTGCTTGTGGAAAATGCTACTGAAGAGAATGTATACTCTACAGATGTTTGTACAATTGTCTGTAAGTGCCTATTCAACTCACTTAATTTGTAGTACAATTTAATGTGAAGGTATCATGGCTTTATAGATACATATATATATGTGTGTGTGTGTGTGTATGTATACATATATAATATAGACCATCTATTAATGAAAATTGGGAGTTGAAATGATTTTATTGAAAAACAAAATGCCCAGTAATTATTGATTAATAAAGGTAGATTCAACAATGTTCAATACATATATATATATATAATCAAGGCATGTTTTTGATGAACAATTATTTTTTTTCCTTGGGGGGAAATTTTATTTTATTTTTTATTTTTTCCAACTTTTTTATTTGAATTAGAAACAGGATTGTTTTACATGGCAATCCCAGTTCCCTTCTCCTACTCATCCTCCCCTACCGCCCCCCCAACTAAAACCCTACCTATCCATATCCTTTCTGCTCCCCATGGATAGTGAGGCCTTCCATAGGGTGTCATCAGTGTCTCTTGTATCCTTTGGGATAGGGCTTAGACCCACCCCCATGTGTCTTGGGCTCAAGGAGTGTTCCTCTATATTTAATGGGCTCCCAAATTCCACACCTATGCTAGCGATAAGTACTGAACTTCTACAGGAGGTCCTGTAGATTTTTGAGGTTTCCTCACAGAAACCCATTTTCCTGAGGTCTGGATCAGTCCCATGCTGGTGTTCCAGCTATAAGTCTGGGGAGCAAGTGTTCCTGGATGCTCAGGTCAGCTGTTTCTGTGGGTTTCACCAGCCTGGTCTCGATCCCTGTGTTCTTCACTCTTCCTTCTCTGCATCTGGGTTCCAGTTCAGTTTGGTGATTAGTTGTGGGTATCGGCTTCTACTTCCACCAACTGCTGGATGAAGGCTATAGGATGGCATATAAGTCAGTCATCAATCTCATAATCAGGGGAGGACATTTAAGGTAGCCTCTCCTCCGTTGCTAATATTGTTAGCTGGTGTCATCTTTGTAGATCTCCAGACATTTCCCTAGTGCCTGATTTCTCTGTAAACCCAAAATGTCTCCCTCTATTATGTTATCTTCATTCTTGTTATCATCTATTCTTCCCCTGACTCAAACTTTCTGCTCCCTCATGTCCTCTGCATCCTTGTCTTCTCCCCGTCTCATTCTCCTAGCTCCCTCTCCCACTCTTCCCATGTTTCCAATTTGCTCAGCAGATCTTGACCCTCTTTGCAGGAAAATGGATGGATCTAGAAGAAACCATTCTGAGCGAGGTAATCCAATCGCAAAAAGACAAACATGGTTATGTACTCACTCATATGAGGTTTTTAGACATAAAGTAAGGATTACCAGCCTACATTCCACACTGCCAAAGAAGCTAATAAACAAGAAGGACCCTAAGAGAAACATACATGGTCCCATGGACAATTATTTTAAGTTTTAGTATGGCATAGCTTTCTATTTCTTCTGACTAGATTTACTATAAGTCTATTTTTGTAACATAACAGTATAGTTTCCGCACTTTACTTTCAGATTTCTTTTCCTTATGTTAGTTTATATTCTGCATCCATGTCTACTTTTAAGTGAAATGAGTTTCTTGTTTATAACAAACAGTTGAACTATTTTTATTGATTTAACACAATCAGCAAGTCTTTGTCTTTTAACTAGAACATTAAGACAGTTTACATTTAAAGGTAAAGCTAAATACTAATTCCTACAATATTGTTAGTTTGTTTCTTGGTTGACTTCAGTAATGCTTCATCTTCAAAATCTCTGGGAAAGGTTCTAGTTTATTAGGATGAAAGTGTTACATTTCTTTTCTAATTCTCATTTACAGTGAGATTTATTCTTTTTCAAGTTCCATTGATTTTCACAGTCTAATTTCCTCATTTGTGTATAGATGTTGTTTAAGTAACTTCTAAAACATTGGCTTTGTCATCTAATTGCTTTTTTTACATTCTTATGTTTAGAGATCAGTGCCTTAATCAATTTGAAAGGATAATTTTCATGCATAATTTTGATGCTTGTGAATACACATATTCTTATCTAGCACATGTTTATATTGGATAAAAAGACATTTTCTTGGTTTGACTGTTTTGTTGAGAAAACAGGTCTAATGTAATTCTGATGAAACTGCTTTTGTATATCATGTATTATTTTTCTTTAGAGATATCTATTTTATTTCCTTGTTTTATAGTTCTTGGATTTTCATTAGAGCATTATGCCCCCTGTAGTAGGATGTGTACAGTTCTCCCTAGTTTTAGGTTAATTTATACTATACTTTTTTTCAGTCAGTTTTCAAAGTTTTTTTCTTTTGTTTCACTACTTGGAAATAGGTTCTTTTCTCATACAATACTCCTTATTATAGTTTCTACTTCCTGTAGTCATCAGAGTTAATCTTATCTACCCTCCATTCTAGATATACTACTTTCTATCTCTCATTAGAAAAAAAAATGCTTCTAAGACATAACATCCAGTTATGAAAAAATACAATGTAATAAGATGAATAAAAAAAACTATCATATCAAAGTAAGACATGGCAACCCAACAAAAGGAAAAGAGTTCCAATAGCATGCATAAGTATCAGAGACCCACTTGTACTCACATTTAGGATTCCCATAAAAATACTAAGCTAATTGCTATAATATATGCACAGAAGTTTTGGTGCAGGCCCTGAGCATGCTTCTTTGGTATCTGAGAGTTCATATGCACTGTTCTTAGTTGACTCAGAGTGCAACTAAGTGTTATCCTCGTCAGTTCTGACTCCAAATTCTTTTGGGGTTCTCTCCCATGGAATTTACTGTACTCCAAGGAAAGGGATTTGATAGAAACCTCCAATTTAGATTTTCTGTCTGTGTAATGTCTGGTTGCTGGAGGAAGCCTCTCCAATGATGACATGATAAGGCCCTGGTCTATGAATATAACAGAATAATGTTAGGAATTATTTTACTAATGTTTCTATTTGTTTGTTTGTTTAGACTTGCAGTGTTTGGTTTTACTCTAGATTTCTAAGATATCTAGTCTGTAGTAGTTGTTTACCTAACCAGTGTCATGTGTATGTTCCTTCTTGTGGAGTGGGCCTTAGATAAATAAAACATTGGTGGGCTACTCAAACAACTTCTGTGTCAACATTGCCCTAGCATAATTTACAGGCAAGGCAGATCGTAAGTGAAAGGTTTTATAGCAAGTTTGGTTTCCACATTTCTCTTTTGATAACTTGCTAAGTACCTTATTTTATCAAAGAGACTAGAACACAGTTGTGATAATACCATGGAGGCACCATCTGGACTTCTCCATGTTCAGTGATTCATGTGGGTATTGTTCTAGGCAATGGACCATGCTGTTGTCGAAAGAAACTTTATGTCATGGCAATAGCTTAGATTTTTTTGGGGGGGGGTTCCATGAGACCCTCTTAGCCAACAACTCAATAAATGCACCCTAATACTACCACTGGAATCCTTGACTGGCTACATGAGGAAGTTTCCACTACACTGGCTTTCCACACAAACCTCCATCTGCTCCCCCAGTTCCAGCCATTTCTCCTCATACACTGTCCTCGCACTCTATCTCCCTTAACCCTGATCTCCACCCTAATTCACACCAGTCCCTATCTGACCCTAGTTTGCCCATGAAATATATTCTATTTCCCCTTCCCAGGGACATACCTGAATCCTGTAGAACTCCCCTTCCCTGCTCTTTACCTAACCTCTCTGGATCTATAGATTATAGTTTGGTTATCATTTACTTAATGGTTAATACCCCTTTATAAGTGAATATATCATATTTATCTTTCTGGATCTGGCTTACCCAACTCAGGATGATTTTTTTCTAGTTCAATTTATTTGCTTACAAATTTTATGATATATTTTTAAAAGAGCTGAGTAACACTACATCATGTAAATGTACCCTATTTTGTTTATGCATTCTTTGGTTGAGGGACATCTAATTTGTTTCCAGATCCTGGCTATTGTGGATAAAACTGAAGTTAATATAGTTGAGCAAGTGTCCTTGTGGTAGGACTGAAGGTACTTAGGGTATATGACCACAGGTAGTATAGCTGGGTCTTGAGGTACTAAGATTCCCAAATTTCTGTGGAATCACCATGTCAATTTTCATAGTGGCTGTAGAAGATTGAACTCCCACCAGCAATTGAGGAGTATTTTTCTTGCATCACATCCTAGCTAGCATAAGCTGCAACTTGTGTTATTGACTTTAGCCAATATGACAGGTAAAAGATGGAATCTCAAAGTAGTTTTGACATACGTTTTTTAATGGCTAAAGATTTTGAACATTTCTTAATTTCTCAGCCATTTGAGATTCCTATATTGAAAATTCCCTGGTTAGAGCTGTACCCTATGTTTTAATTGGATAATTTGGTTTCTTGGACTATTGGTCTATTTTCTTGAACTTTATATATTTTGGATATTAGTTTTCTATCAGATATTTTCCCATTCTAAAGGTTGCCACGTTGTCCTATTAATGGTGTCTTTTACCTTACAGAAGCTATTCAGTTTCATGAGGTCTCATTTATTAATTGTGATCTTAGTGCCTGCACTATTTAAAAAGTTTTCTCATGTGTCAATCTGTTAGAGATTATTCCCCAGTTTTTCTTCTATAAGGTTAATGTGTCTGGTTTTATCTTGAGGTCTTTGATCCACTTGGACTTGAGTTTTGTACAGGGTGATGAATATGTTTTGATTCACATTTTTCTACTTGCAGACATTCAGTTTGAACAATTCCATTTGTTAAAGATGCTGTCTTTTTTCTAGTGTGTATTTCTGGCTTCTTTATCAAAAATTATTTATTCATAAATGTGTGGATTTATATCTGTATCTAAAAATCAATTCCACTAATCAACATGTCTGTTTTATGAAAATGTCATGTGATTTTATTACTATAATTCTGTAGCATAGCTTGAAATTAGGAGTATTGACATATTCAGAAGTTCTTTATTGTTCAAGATTGTTTTAGGTATTCTGAGTTGTTTGTTTTTCCACATGAAATTGAGAATTGTCCTTTCAGGGTCTATGAAGAATTATGTAGGAATTTTGATGGAAATTGCATTAAATCTGTAGGTTGCTTTTAAAAAGATGGTCACTTTTACTCTTTTGATCCTACTGATCCATAAACATGAAAAATCTTATCATATTCCGATACCTTCTTTGATTTATTTCATCAAAGATTTGAAGTGTTTAACATGTCTTTCATTTGTTTGGGAAGAGTTAACTCCAGTGATTTTACCCTTTTAGGGCCTACTGTAAAATCTTTGGTTTCACTGATTTCTTTCTCAGTCCATTTCTCATTTGAATATAGAAGGGCTACAATAATCATGTATCCAGCCCCTTTGCTGAAAGTGTTCATCAGCTATATTGCTTGCCAGGTAGAATTTTGAAGACCATGTGTCTATACAATCATATCATCGACAAAAAAACCTTAACATCTTTCTTTCCAATTTGTATGCTATTGAATTACTTCAGTTTTCTTATTGCTCCTGCTGTAAGTTCAAGAACTACATTGAATAGATGTGGAGAGAATGGGCAACCTTACCTTCTTCCTGGTTTCAGTAGAATTGTTTGGTTTCTCTCTGTTTAATTTGATGTAGCCTATAGGCTTTCTATGAATTGCCTTTGTTATGCTTAGGTATACCACTTTTATCCCTACTCTCCACTTCCACGTGGCTTTTATCATGGGGAAGATTGATTTTGTCAAATGATTCATGTTTTGAGGGTCTAATGAAATGATGAAGTAGTTTTTTTTTTCTTTTAGTTTGTGTAGATGATGGATTACATTTCCTGATTTTCATATATTGAACCATCCCTCTATGTCTGGAATGAAGCCTACTTGATAATGCTGGATGATCTTTTTGATATATTTTAATATTTATTTTGAGAATATTATATTGAGTATTTTTGCATCCATGCTCATGATGGAAATTATTTGGAAATTCTCATTGTTGAGTGTTTATGCAGTTTGGGTATCAAGATATCTGTGACCTCATCAAGTGAATTGTGCAATGTTCTTTCTGCTTCTATTTTCTGCAATAATTTGAGGAGAATTTGCATTGACTCTTCTTTGAAAGGGTGGTAGATTTTTGTGATAAAAATATAAGGCCCTGTTTTTTTTGTTTTTTTTTTTTTGGTTTGGAGATTTGACTGACTGCTTCCATTTCACTAGAGGCTATAGGTCTATTCAAATTGTTTATTTAGTATTGTTTTAGCTTTGTTAATGGCATCTATGCAGAAAATTATTCATTTCTTTTAGATTCAAATTTTATGGAGTTCTTAAAGAATGTCTTTATCATTCTTCAGATTTTCTTGGTGTCTATCATTGTGTTCTTTTCATTTCTGATTTCATTAATTTTGAATATCCTTTATCTGCTTTTTATTTATTTGGCCTTTGCAGAGTGCCCAAGAGTTCCTTGGTCACTGTGTCCTAGGGAATAGGGAGAAAAGAGAGTGTGTGCCAGGTATCAATGTTTATAGGTTGAAGCTGAGCTCCTTCTTCTATACTACTGTTTCTCAGCTTTCTTTCTGATCCCAAGTTCTTGAAAGTTGTGTTGATGAGTTTCTCATTATTATATGGATTATAATTTTCTGCATGTCCAGTTTCTTATATTCCTCTTGCTAATTGATCTTAAGTTTTGGTGACATTTTCCTTTGGGTTATTATGAGATTTATTGCATTTTAAATATCAAAGTTAGTAAACAAAATAATATAAAGAAGGAAGAGTTTTAATGGTAATAAGCAAGACAGAGAGGAAGATGTAATTTTTTTGAGTTTTTGTCATAGATCTGTCTTTTATTTTCAAATAACTCTCTTCTAATTTTCATAATGAGATTCCTTTTGCAAAGACTCAATCACCACTATCACACAGAGGAGAGAAATCAAACAAAAGTAACAACAACAAAAATGGAACATAAGTTATAATTAGAAACAACTCTACTCCATATGCACTCAGAAAACAAAAGAAATAGAATAAAGAAGAACAAAACCCTTAGATTTTAGTAAAGGGAAAATATCAATAATTAAATAACATACTGTAGTAGGAATTTAAGAGAAAGAAAGAAACATCAAAGCTTAAAAGAGAATAAACATACAGAAAAAGATATAGAAATAAAACTGAGGGTAATCAACACAAACCCAGCTCAAGGCAAAGCAGTAACATGTATATGCATATTCTATTGAGATAGATAATGCAGAAAAGCAGATGTGTTATATTTTTATATCTCTAATCCCAAAGAACACCTTATCTCAACTACAAAATGGTACACACATAGGATATATGTAACAGTAATAGATATTTCCATACTGTTTAGTCCCACATTTCCCACAAGAGCAAGCAAACTATTATGGCTGGTGCACTGAATTTCTGCCAGTATATTCTATATATAATACTTATGGAATTTATGAGCTGTCATCAAACTTCTCCTTCTGTCTGAGACAGTTCATGACTTTGTTTGATACATCCTTTGTGAAAGACACACCCTGACCATGTGGTCATGGGTATGAGACATGTCCCATAACGACTGTTCTCTCAAAATGCCTCTGGGATATTTGAGATCATATAAAGTAGTCAAAACTAATATGTGTGGGGTGTATGGGGAGTTCGGCAGTATGCCATGACCATGATGACACCTATTACAGCTTTCCAATTTTATTCAGATACCACTGGCACCATTCACTCCCATATGTCACTTGAATTTCCAAATGTACATTGTTTATCTCCACAGAATGTTTTGCACTTACTACCTTGTAGATCTGTCTCTAATTCTGTGTTTAAGTTATGAAGTAGTTGTGATCCCACAAATTTTCAAGTTTTACACTTAGCCAGGCTGTTGTGAAGACAATAGATTTTTCTCCATAAAACTGGCAGCAAGACCTCATTGCTGAAGACAACAACCATATGCCACGGTCCAGGCTGGGGGGTACAGCCTTGGCTCCATTTTAGGTCCTGATACTGGGAAGGTGCATCTGTGCAAGGAAAAATTCTGACCACCAGGTGGATTGCACTCACGTGGCCCTTAACAGCTCAAGCCGTCTTTATTTATGCTTTAATCAATTTTTATTATTGGCTCCTAATTTTAAGAAACACATCGTTTTTTTAAGAAATGTATAGTAATGATTATAGCCCCCCAAATGTTCTCCTTTATGCTTCCCCAAATAAACTTTTCTACCTCCAACATAACCTTATTCTACACACAGAGTGCAACATTTTTTCTGGCTTAACTAAATATCAAGCCAAACACATTCTGTTTTTGAAGCACTTATGTCAGTTAGCAGTTACAAGGTTACAAAAGCAATAGATATGGGTACAATTCTTTAAGAACAATACTGAAACTGAAACAATTCTTTCTTTTCTGCAAGATATGCTTTTCTACAGTTCCATTTTTACAAGAGGGTACTATCTCTCTGTAAAAGGCAGATTCAGATAAAGCACTGTTTTCCCAGCCCATTATACCATAACTTCTTCCACCAGTATAAGTTCCTGTGTATGGAAAAGATGGACCTATTCATAACATTTTGCCACTTGCATCACACTAGATTTTATTATAAATTTTATAGGCTTGGTGTACATGGAACTTACTCTCAATAGTTGGCCTTGTGTGTATTCCTGAGACTTTTTTCCTATTCTGTATATGCATGCCTTTCTCTCTTTTCAGAACTGTGAGATATGAATAATGTTCATTTATTGATTTCTCATAGGTATCCAACTGTTTCTATTAAGTTAGAAAATTTCCTAGGATTAGGAGCTGTAGTTAGTAATTCCAGATAAGAGATCTGAGGAACATTACCCTCCTGCTGAACTTTGGGGGAAAATATTCAAGAAATAACAGAATTTTCAGGGAAAATTACTGCTGTTGCATGTATGACTGACAATGTAAAACTAAAAACCATCCAAAGAATCAATAATATAATAGGAGATAAAAGAGCCTGCAAGCAACACAAATTTCTGTAAATCCTTATGTCCCCCTGTGGTCTAATTGTCCTTGCCAAGTGAGAATCTGTTTTCATGGATGACTTCCCATGAGAAAAGCTATTGGACAGGTAGTCATAGGCTGATCCCAGACTAGGCTGCATGACTCCCAATAATCAAATAATTCATTTAACATGGAGAAATCGAGCTGATGACTACATGGAAACGTCACCCCCATGTTCTAGTGTCAATGACATAGAAAGGTACTCTGCAGGCTACCAAAAGAGAAAAGTAAATGCCAACCATAAAAACTTTGATTTATAATCTGTCTACTGAAAAATATTCTAGACACACTCATTTTGGGAGCAACTAACTGATTTTTAATTTAACTTAAAACTCCATGAAATCGAAGCTATATTTAACACTGCTTGAGTGAACAGGAAGGTTCCAGAGAATCAGAGACATCAGATAAAACCAAAATCTAATTGTCAAAAAAGTGGTGATAAAAATGATTCCTAATGATATTCATGATATTCTGTTATATTAGGAGATCGATGACTTATTTGGCCATCATCAGAGAGACTTCCTTTTGAAACCAATAGGGACAAATACAGAGAACCACATCCAGATATTAATCAGAGAGAGAGATAGAGATCTTGTAACACACAACTCGGAATGAGATGTTTCTATCCAATCCCTTTAGAGCTTGAGAATCCCTGAAGAAGTACAGGCAGATGGTGTGGGGAGACAAAAAGGATGGAGGACACCTGGAGAAAAAGGCCCTCTAGAACAACTAACTGAGCAAAGCTCATGTGAACTCAGAGACTGATGTAGCAATTATGGGGCCTGCATAGTTCTGCACCAGATCTTTCTATAGCTCTTAGTTTAGTACTTTTATGGGTCTCCTTACTGTGAGAACAAACGGGTCTCTGAATCTTGTGCCTTCACTTGAAGATCTTTTATTTTCCTGTTGCCTTGGCTTGTCCAGTTAATTTTGTTTTTATCTCCCTGAGCCTGTACTTTTCTAATCATAGAAAGAAAAGTGGGTAGATACAGATGAAAGAGGAGGTGGGGTGGAACTGGGAGGAGTAGAAGGAAGGGAAGGTGTATTCAGTTTATACTGTACTAAAAATGAATCTATGTTTAATAAAATGGGAATCTATGTTTAATAAAATGGGGGAATTGCAGTCTGTGTTCAACTATGTATTTGAAGAACACAAGGTTGTGCACAAACGATGCCCACTGACCTTTTGTGATTTTTCCTTCTGCTAAGATCCCTGCTTTAGCGACTCTTGTCCATGTCATGTGGTCTGCCACCTGACATTACAGTCCTCTATTGTCATTTACATGTCCAAAGTTCTGTATGTCTAAATTTCTCTTGGCGCAATAAGTGTGGATTTTTTACTCCATATTTCTGTGCCTCTGCATTCTATTTAGCTCCACACCTGATGTATGATTATAGACTCTCAAGTTCCCAGGAAGTATTTGTGTCCTTTATACATTTTTTCCTTCTTAAACTACATTTTTTAAAAATGTGTTGCATATGTGTGCGTGGGATGTACATATGGTGGTCACTGAACAACTTGCAGAGGCTAATTTCTGCACGTTGAACAAACTAAAATGCATGTAACAGATTTCATGTTTTGAAAGCTCTTATTACACTGGCACATTACTGGATTTTATTTGCCAGAAGTTTGTTGACAATTGCTATTCATTAGACCTATTGAGCTTTATCAGCCTGTATATGCCATAAGAGTAATGCAAGCACCACAAACTGTGTTAGTAAGTATTGATATTACATATATTACACAAACTCAATACTTTTCTCACCACTGCTTGGGAGAAAGAATTCTTCATCAAAATTGTTGATTCCTTGAAGGTTACACATTGCTTATTCAATGCCTTGGGTAGGACACTGCTCCTTTTTGCTGTCAATGGCTATTTATACAAATACTGGTGGTGTAGTTGTTTTCAAATAAATGACACATTTTATGTAAGAGAATAAAACTGTAAGTAAGGGGGTTTTGATAGCTTTATTTTTATTAAATATACATAGAGAATCAGCAGTAAAGAACACTTATTTATAATAGTAATAATTTTCCCTTTCTTTCTTACTTATCCTGGGGAAAGTTTGGTTCTTTTAAATCAATTTTATAGATATTTTCAAATAATGAGCCTTGTGTATTATAGATACTTCTCTTTTCACATTTCATTGATTTCTATCTTACATGAAATTTTATTTTTCTGTTTGCTTTAGTATTATGTATTCCTCCCCTTTCTCTTGTTTGCTAAGAAAGAAACTTGTAGTTTTGACTTCAGGTCTGCTATTTTTTAAAATATTTTCATTTACATGTTGTAAGTTCTTTCCATTCTGTAAACCTTGATGAATATCACTTTAGTTTTCTTCGATATTTGTTTTAAATTTTCTTGAAATTTACTTCTTATAAGTTTGTTTATTGTTTTTGAGTCTGGGATGTTATATATCTTGGTTAAAGTCCCACATGAGCTTAGGATGAATGTGTGATCTTATGTTGCTAAATGAAATATTGTTTACAATATAAGTTAAATAAAGATGGATGATTGGTCTTTGGAGTTAAATCATGCCAATAATAGCTTTTATATATGGATTATTCAATTCATGAAACATAGGTAGTAATATCCTTAACTAATTATGTAACATTTGTTTCTTGCATTTTCTTCTACTAGCCTCTGCTGTGTAATTTTGAATTGTATTATTAGGTGGGTATTTATTACCATGATTTTGCCATGAAGATTCTATCTCTATAATACATAAAAAAAGCTAAATTATCATCTTTTGTTCTTTTTCTGGTGTTAATTTATTCTGATCATATATACTACTCTGGCTTGCTTTCTGTTAATGTCTTTTCTATCTCATTGCACTTAGCAGACATTTGTTTTAACATTTCAATAAGAGTTTTAAAACATCCAGTTGAGGTTGCTTTTCAATACTTCTCTACTAGTGTGTTTCATGTACTTAACTATTCTTACAAGATATGTTTTTTCATAAAATTATTTTTTATTCTTTAGTTGCTATTCATATTTACATATCCATCCCCCATTCCCTCACATTCCCATTATCCCATGTTATCCACCATCCCCTCCAACCCACCCCCGACTCCTCTCCAGGGATAGTGAGATGCCCCACCAGGGACCTTCAAAGTCTGTCAAATCGTTTGGGAGAGGGCCTAGGCCCTCCTTGCGTATCTGGGCTACAATAGTATACCTCCATAGGAAATGGACTCCCAAAGTCCATTGTGCTCTAGGGATAAAGACTGGCTCCATCTTTAAAGGCCCCATAGACTGTCTTGGCCTCCTAGCTGGCACCCACATTCAGAGAGATTGGTTTGTTCCAATGCTGTTTCCCCAGCTTTATGACAAGGGTCTCTATGCTATCAGTAGGTCAGGTCCACTGTTTCTTCAGCCCCATCTTGGCTCCTTTGTTCAGCCCTGCTTCCTCTCTACAACTGAATTCCAGTACTGTGGTTCAGTGCTTAGCTATGGGTGTCTGTTTCTGCTTTGAACAGCAACAGGATGAAGGCTCTCCTTTCTCTCCCTGTTCCAGGGCTACCAATTTGGTCAGGGTTTTTTGTCCCCATCACCTTCATTGAGGGACTATGTAATCTCTTGGGGTCCGCCTTGTTTCCTAACTCCTCTGGTAGTGTGGATTGTAGACTAGTGATTCTTTTCTCTATGTCTAAAAATCAAAAATGAGTGAGTACATAAAATGTTTATCATTTGTGATTGGGTTGCCCAACTCAGGATGGTTTGTTCTATTTCCATCCATTTGCCTGTGAATTTCAAGATTCTATTGTTTTTTCCCGCTGAGTAGTACTCCATTGTGTAAATGTACCACATTTTCACTAACCATTCTTCAGTTGAGGGGCATCTAGGTTGCTTCCAGGTCCTACCTAGAGCAATAAGACAACCAAAGGAGAACAAGGGGATACAAATTGACAAAGAAGACGTCAAATTTTCACTATTTGCAGAAGATATGATAGTTTACATAAGTGACCCGACTGACTCTACCAGGGAATTACTACAGTTGATAAACACCCTCAGCACAATGGTAGGATACAAGATTAACTAAAAAAATATCAGTAGCCCTACTATATACAGAAGATAAATGTGCTGAGAAAGGAGTCAGAGTAACATCACCCTTTACAATAGCAAGTAACAACATAAATTATCTGGGGGTAACACTAACTAAAACCGAGAAAGACCTGTATAGTTGAGAACTTTGAGTCTTTAAAGAAAGAAATTAAAGAAGATACCAGAAAATGGAAGGATCTCCCATGCTCTTGGACAGGTAGGATCAACATAGTAAAAATGGCATTTTTGCCAAAAGCAATCTGCAGATTCAATTCCCATCAAAATTCCAATTCAATTCTTCACAGACATTGATTGAATAATACTCAACTTCATGTAGAAAAACAAAAAACCCAGGATAGCCAAAACAACACCATACAAAAAGAAACTTACAGAGGCATCACCATCCCTGACTTCAAGCTCTATTATAGAGCCATAGTCCTGAAAACAGCTTGGTATTGGCACAAAAATAGACAGGTAGACCAATGGAATTGAATTAAAAACCTGATTTTAATCCACACCCCTATGAACATCTGATTTTTGACAAAGAATCAAAAGTTATACAATGGAAGGAAGAAAGCATCTTCAACAAAAGGTGTTGGAATAACTGGATTCAGACATGTAGAAAAGTGCAGTTAAATCCATATCTATCACCATGCACAAAACATAAATCCAAATGGATCAAAGACCTCAACATAAATTCAGCCACACTGAACATCCTAGAAGAGAAGGTAAGTCACACCCTGGAACAAATTGGTACAAGAGACTGCTTTCTGAGTATAACACCAGTAGCATAAAAATTGAGATTGACAATTAATAAATGGAACCTCTTGAAACTGAGATGCTTCTGTAAAGCAAAGGACACAGTCAGCAAGACAAAATGCCAGCCCACAGAATGGGAAAAGATATTTACCAACCCCACATCTTACAGAGGGCTGATCACCAAAATATAAAATATACCCAAGAAGCTAGCCACCAAAACAACAAACAATTCAATTAAAATTTGGAGTGCAGTACTAAATAGAGAATCCTCAACAGAGGAATCCAAAATGGCTGAAAGACAATTGAGAAAGTGCTCAACATCCTTAGGCATCAGGGAAATGCAACTCAAAACCACTCTGAGATACTATCCTACTCATGTCAGAATGACTAAAATTAAGAACACCAATGACAATTTATGCTGGAGTGGATATGGAGAAAGAGGAACTCTCTTCCATTGCTGGTGTGAGTGCAAACTTGTACAACAACTTTGGAAATCAGTATGGCAATTTCTCAGGAAAATAGGAATCAGTCTACCTCAAGATTCAGCAATTCTTCTCTTTGCCATATACACAAAGAATGCACACTTGTACAATAAAGACATGTTCTACTATGTTCATGGCAGTATTATTTGGCATATCCAGAACCTGGAAATATATGGTTTTAAATTATTCACTAATATAGTTGAATCAATACAAATCTCATTTAAAGTGTTTTCTATTTGTTAGACTCATAATTATTTCTTTTAATCTCTAAGATTGCTTATATTCTGCTTTCTAGGGTTTCATACAATTTTATATTAATTTCTCTTTCTTACTGTTTATATTTTTATATGCATTACAAATATATAAATGCATATAAATTATGCATAGAAAGCCAATAAATACATAAGTGCATATATGGAACATAAATACAATGTGCAATTGCTAGAGCTAAGGCTTAGGGGAGTTTATGGAAATGAGGGGGCAGAAAGATTTTAAGAGGCAAAGACCAAGAAAATTGTTGCCAGATGATAGCCCCTAGATAGAAAATGGAAAATGCACTCATGAACTCTCAAAAATATGGTGGTCTGAATCAAAGCATTATGTAACAATTCTACTTGACATGTCAATATGGACTGGGAAACTAAAAACTAAAAACTAAAATTTTTAAAACTAAAAAATAGTTTTAAAATTTCTCTTTTACATCTTACATACAGTTCTGTGTATAGGAAATTTTAATCCAGTGTGTATATTACTTTTTAACAATAAATTTAATTTCTGTTTTATAGTTTTATATATAAGCACTGTATTTACATCATTTCCATCCCTCCTTTAACTCTATCAAACTCTTCCTGTGTCCACCTAACTCCCACTCAAATCATAGGAATTTTTTAAAAATATATTACTATATATAAACAAATTAATATGGAAATATATCAAGTTGAAGCCATTTAGTGCTTCTTTTATATACATGGTTTATGACTGACTCTTACTGGATAAGAAATTAAGGGACTTATCCCTTTGGAAAAATGATTCTTCCACTTTTAACAGTCATTAGTTGCCTGTAGCTAATATGGTTTGGGTCATGTGTTACTTTCCCAGGCCATATTGACATGTCAAGTAGAATTGTTACATAATGCTTTGATTCAGACCACCATATTTTTGAGAGTTCATGAGTGCATTTTCCATTTTCTATCTAGGGGCTATCATCTGGCAACAATTTTCTTGGTCTTTGCCTCTTAAAATCTTTCTGCCCCCTCATTTCCATAAACTCTAGCAATTGCACATTGTATATGTATTATGTGGCATTTGGTATCTATGGTCATTTGTTCTCTGCAGTTTGAGCAGTTGTGGGTCTCAGTAACAATATCCATCTGTTTCAGAAGGAACTTCTTTGATGAGACATCAGAGGGGCACTTATTTCTATGATACTATCACCCTGACTATACTACATCTTATTTGGTCATGGAAGGTAAGAAGATTTGGGGCTGGCTAGTACTTAAATGTGAGAGCTTCTTCAACTGAGTTTGAATATGCAATACTTTACATTCTAATTCTCTATGAGGTGTCATGGAAGTCGATTGCAGTATGATGTAGAGAGAAAAGCTATTCTACAATTATATATCTAACATTTGAATTGTCCTGTGCCCCCAAATAATTCCCCTCAGGAGGTTGACTTAGTATCTTTTAAAAATTTGTCTGACTGAAGCCATAGAAAAGCTACTGGAGGCTGAATTTAGGTGACTAACCCACTCTTAGCACAGCTCAGCCATAATGGTTTCCCTTGGTGTGTTGACTTTGATGTGGAGAACAGTCTAGATGTATTCCAAGATGGCTACTCTGCTCTTCCCTTATTCAAAGGCATTTTCTTCCAAATTCACATGAGATTCTGGAGCAGATAGATCCTCTGGAAATTCTCAGTTTTTGAGTGTAATCCTTTCCTTGAGCAGTCCATCATGATATTTACATGAGTGATCTTACTTGCTTGCTTACTTACTTGCTTCCTCTCCACAGAAGCTATGATGGAAGTTATCACTGCACTATCTATCTCCTTGACATTTGGGTGGTTAGAAGCCTTCTAATTTCAGTTCACTGGAGGACATAATGAAAACCATTCTGTTTTTTGGATCATCTGTCCCTACTAATGATGAAATTCATAACCTCTAAGACTTTCACACATTAAAGCTAAAATCTTAATTTTTACCCTCATGTTTTAAAGCCAATGAACAATTTTAGGTTACCGAAATTGTATCAACAAATGTGTATCTGGGCATGATGATGGCTGCATTTAATTTCAGCACTTGTAAGGCAGAGACATATGGAGCTTTGCATTCAAGAATAGCCAGGGTTATATAGTGAGACCCTGTCTCAAAAAACAAATAAACAAAACCAAAAACATTATTGTTTTCTAAGTGGCACATTATCTAATAGATACTAGAATTGGAGGAGAGACTATCATGATAAAGTGATACTGGATGCCTGAATCCAATGTTACATCAAAGTACAATTTTTTCATTATTTATTTTCTACACATTTCCATTTGAATTTAAAATATATTTCTATGTAAAAGGAAATTGGCAATATAATGCATATTGTATATAGAATACTTTTGGGGGATAAAATGATGATTCTGTGATCAAGGCAACTTGCTGCTCTTGTAGAAGACCCAAGTTTAATTCTGAGAACCAATGTCAGAAGGTCATAGCTCTAGAGATATGTTGCACTCCTCTTCCTCAGTGGCACATTTCACTTATGGCACACACATACACAAACACACAAGCACGTTCACATGCACACATAGATACAAGACACTTATAAATAAATAAAAGTAAATCTTAGAAAATAATTTCAAAGATGATAGTAGGCAGATGATTGCTTAGGAAGACAGGGATCATTTACATATCCATTATACACATACACACAATTTGTTGATTTTGATACTTTTAAATTTCTGCTGATTTATCAAGTCATAACTAATATTCTTTAATGTATTTGGGATTCATTAGCTCATTTTGGAATGTAAATTTAATACTGAGAGTCAAAAAGTTAATTGTGTCATTCAGTCACTTTCCTGAGTAGATGATTCAGGATCAGCTCTCGATGTGTCTGGAGACATCATTCAAAGGTGTATAGAACACATAATTGTTTAATGCTGCATTTAATAACTATCAGTTGCAAACCTGAGTACTCAGTTTCTATCCAATATCCCCCATAATTCAACAAAAAGTCCACTGAGCAAGGCATGGCAATAATTCCTTGGAGTCCTTCCATGGCAAGCAATTGGCAGTTCTTCCTTTGAGCTTCTCCCACTCTCAGATATACTTTCTCAATTTTTTAATTCATCAGTGTTTTCTTACTCCTGTTTTGGAGGTTTTGGTTAACGAATGATTTTCTGTCCCTCAACATCCCTGAGTTTTGCTAATTAAGAACCATCAAACACTTGTCTCTTCTCAAAGAAAAAACATCACATACATTGTTCATGCTGAGGAGTTAAGCATAGTTCCCTATATTTTTTGTTCAGTGTTCAACTTTTGAGGTACTTCTATGGGTACTATTGGTATGAAAATTTCTGCACATTAGGAAGCTGCTGGATTTAGTAATTATAATTTATTTCTTGAAATAGATTCTTTGACAATCTCATTCAAAGTGATTTCCATAATAGTCAAATCAAGAATAAAAGAAACTGAAAAATACCTATCAAGTAAAACCTGAAAAGCATTGAAAAAATAAATACTATAGTGATAATATTTTATTTTTATGTATACTTTATTTAAATTAGAAACAATCTTATTTTACATATCAATCCCAGTTCCCTTTCCCTCCCATACCGCCCAACAACCCCCCCCCATCTCATCCCCCATCCACTCCTTAGGGAGGGTAAGCCTTCCATGAGGGATCATTAATATCTGTCAAGTCATTTGGGGCAGGGCCTAGGCCCTCCCCCGTGTATCCAGGCTAAGAGAATATCCCTCCAAGGGAAATGGGCTCCTGATGTCCCTTCCTGCACTAGGAATACATCCTGGTATGCTGCCAGAGGTCCCATAGACTGCCCAGATCTCATTACTGACACCCAAGTTCAGGGGGCCTGGTTTGGTCCTATGTTGGTTCCCCAGCTGTCAGACTGGGGTGCATAGGTTCCCACTTAGTCCAGTCAGCTGGTTCTGTGAGTTTTCCAGCAGGATCTTGGCCCATTTGTTCATCAATCTGCCCTATCTGAAAATGGATTCCAGGAGTTTGGCTCAGTGCTTGACTGTGGATCTCTGCTTCTGCTTCCATCAGCTACTGGATGTAGGCTCTAAGAGGGCATTTAAGGAAGACATCATTCACATTATAGCAGAGGGGCAATAAGGTAGCATCTCCACTATTGCTTAGGGTCCTACTTGGGTGTCATCCTTTTGCATCTCTGTACAATTTCCTAGTGCCAGATTTCTTATCAAACCTATAGTGGGTCCCTCTATTGATGTGTCTCTTTTCTTAATCTCCTCTATTCCTCTCTCCACTCAATCTTTCTGATCCCCCATGATCCCCTCTCTCCTCCTCTTCTCTCCCCCTCTTTCTTCTAGCTCCCTCCACTCTCCCCCTATACACTCCATTTTTTCAGCCAAATCCATACACACACACACACACACACACACACACACACACACACACACACACCCCTGAGTTCCAAAATCCTGAATATCCAAATTATATACACACAAACACAGATGGGGGAGGGAAAGGAGGTAGAAATACAAGAGCCTGGAAGCAAGAGAGAGACAGGTAGTTGCTGTGTCCAGAAAGTATTCCCTCAACCATAGTCAAGGCCCCCACTGCAGCCCCATAAACACACACCAGATCATGATACCAGGTCCTGATACCTTTCCCATTCTCTTACAACCAAATCCCTCTAACAGGGCTAGGTGTCATGTCCTTCAAGGTGTCCCCAGCCTTGCCTCCACAACCTCCTCATGCAGAGTTTGAAATCAGGTACTTCTCAAAATCCCCACTTCTATAATCACTGATACACATGTACACATACACACATGGGAGATGACAGGTCATATGAGGTTAACACTATATAACCACTAAAATACCTATAAACACACAGATGCATACACACAACATGCACACCGCTAGTTTCCATGTCCTGTTACATATAAATATTCATGGAAATTCTCTCTCTCTCTCTCTCTCTCTCTCTCTCTCTCTCTCTCTCTCTCTCTCTCTGACACACATGCATACACACACACACACATGTATGTGTGCTTGTGTACGCACAAACACACATACTCATTCAGAATGAACTAGATAATGATGTAGTTTTCGAGTTTACAAAGTCAAGGTTTTAACAGAGACCTAAGGACTGGTTATAAGATGGAGAGTAGGCTCTAAGGGAAATATCAACATGAGCTTGAGGGTCTTGAGACATGAAAGCCTGGTAGAGACTGATTCTCCCTGTCTCCATTGTTATTGTTAACCTGTAACATTTCTGGTGCTATTCCATATGGAATTGACCCTGTCTGCATTTACATGTAAACTGTGGTTGTCTTATTTTTTTGCTTATATAACCACATTACCGAGAGGCAGAGCTAACCTGTCCCATAAAAGACACAGTCGAACTTTCATCAGTCTAGATTTAGCATTGCATAGTCACTTCTATGCATTTTGGCCAGTTGTGGTAATTAAAAGTAAGGTGCCTTGATGAGGGTCAGCTGCTATGAGGGTCAGCTCCTCTCCCTCTCCCTCTCCCTCTCCCTCTCCCTCCTCTGTGTTTGTATGTATATAATTTGACTATTCAGGATTCGGAACTCAGCAGACCCTGATATCTAGCGCTCTCTCTTCTCCCTCTCTCTCTCCTTCTCCCTCTCCCTCTCCCTCTCCCTCCCCCTCTCTCTCCTCTGTGATTGTATTATATAATTTGACTACTCAAGATTTGGAACTCAGCAGGCCCTGCACTTTTATCATAACATTTTCAGCAGGGCAATAATTGATCTGTTCACTATCAAAAGGCACAATTTATTTATCTTGACAAATATATTTACAGATATAAGATTTAAACTTTATGCTGTACATTTTAATAAATACATGAAATATGGTATGAGCATATTGCAGGACTCAGAATTTCATTTTTCTAGAGAACCAACCTTTTAATTTGTTTTCTCTTTTTTATCCCAACAATTTACATAATATTCTATTACCTTAATAGCACTGTCAATATGTAGAACCCACACTAGATGTTCTGGGAGCTGGAAAGAAAGCCATTATTTTAGTAAATATATTTTCTGTGCAAATAATTGTTTTATTTTACATTAAGTTTTAATACTTGTATCTTTTAAAAAGAATTTACCTGGTTGTTTTCATTAAAACATTGAAATATAACTGAAAAATTCTTCCAGAGTGTTTAGATACAATGATGTTTTTACATGTGTAAGAATATAAATTAATATTTCCCTTAAATTTTAACAGTTAAAAGAAATAATTTATTTAAACAATTTTCCTAGTTGGCTTTCTACTGTTGTGATAAACACTATAACCAAAAACAACTTAGAAGGAAAATATTTAATCTCATTTTATAGCTAACTGTCCTTCAGGAAAGGAAGTCAGGGTAGAATCTGAAGGCAGAAATTTGGATGCAGGGACTAAAATAGAACTATAGAGGAACACTGCTAACTACCACACTAACCATGGCACACTCAACTTGCTTTTTTGTACAACCAAAAGCAAAGTGCCCAAGGGTGCCGGTTGTGGAATGTTATTTTAAGGTGTGTTACATTCATTTATGAGTTGGAATATTTGTTCAATGATGTGTTGTATTCTTTCATGTTGCATTTATTTAACTGTGAAGCTGTGTTACTTTGCCTGACTAAAACACCTGATTGGTCTATTAAAGAGATGAATGGTCAATAGCTAGGCAGCAGGATAGGCAGATAAAATAAATAGAAAGCAAAGAGGGGGAATAAAGAAAAAAATCAAAGAGGAGAAGGGAATGTGGGGAGTCAACCACATAGCCACACAGCCAGCTACACAGTAAGAAGCAAGGTAAGGAATATTGATTAGGAAAGATAAAAGACCAGAGGCAAATGGTAGATAGGATAATTTAACTTAAGAAAATCTAGCTAGAAACAAGCTGGGTGAAGGGCTCCCCAAAGAGTAAGAATTTAAAAATCAAAACAAATACAGGTGATACTACTCACAATAGGCTGTGTCCTTCCACATTAATCATCTATCAAGAAAACGTCCTGCAGAGTTTCCTACATGCTAATCAGATGCCAGCATCTTAGTTTTTATTGTCTCCCAAGTGGAACTAGATAGTGTTAATTGACAAAAAACCAATGAGAAAAGCCATCGTATATATTTTCAGGTCAAGTATCTTAGAACTATTAATTTTACATTTATGTTTCATTCTTTTACTAAGAATAAATATTCTTAGTTCTTATAATAATGGTTATTAATATAAGAATGTTACAAGACCTAGTATAATAATTTTGTCTATGACTACTTTACCAAAGATGTTTATTAATTTTAGATGATTTCTGTTAGAGTATTCAGTGTATAGAATAACATCATCTGCAAAGAAGCATATTTTCATTTCTTACTTTCCTATTGTGATTCTTTATCTTCTATTCTTCTTTGCTTTCATTCTGTTTATGTTGACAGTGACATCTGCCATGGATAACAAAGGGAAGTCTCAACTCTGGTCGACTTGAAATAAGTTCATGAACACACACTAGGCTAGAATATAAGGACTTGCTTTTTATGTAACAAATGATCTCGTGAGGGACTATAATTTTTCAACAATTTTGTGTATTTATTAGATATAATATGTAATATACAATATGTTATCTCTCTTCCTGTAAAACTTTTGTATTTTATTGTGATACATGCTCTGAAAATACAAATAGTGATTGGAATTGAACCTAATATCATGACCATAGTTGTATTTAAGGGATGGAATATGACTAATATGTAAAGTAATAAAAGTTTTGCTGATACTAAAGAGGACATCATAGTCAAAATTTAATGAGCATCATCTTACCTCACATAAAAGAAATAAAAAATAATTTAAAATGGCTCCCTAGACAAAGGAAAACACTATTTGAGCATGAAAATTACAAATTATTTTTAGAATCTAAGTTTTGTAGTTGTGCAGATTATGAATGTTTGACTTGACAAAACCAATATTTTGAATTTTCACTCATTTCCTCCTGTTAATTGTATATAAGTACTAATTGTATATAAGTAAGTACTTCTTATTGTTAACCATGTCCAATATTAATTTTACATTGCTTCATCTAAATAATTTAGTATTCAACAAAGAATTTGTATTCCTCATCATAATTTAATTCTAAAACTGAGTAAAGCTCAACTTAATTTCTTTAAGTTTAATATTTGAATGTGCTGTGAACAATTGAGTTGGCCTGACCTTGCTGTCTTGAGAGCATGTGTGATAGGGTTTTCAGGTTAGAGTCCATGCTTCCTGGGGCACAATGTGCCTTCCAGTTCTGAAGAGATGGATGAATTCCTTCAGGCAGTGAAGTGTTCAGGCTGTTTTGTATTTGTCTGTATGTTCCCTCAGTAGTCAAGAAATTATGGTTGCTTGACCGGACAATTGGTCTTAGACATCAATCTTTCATACCCTATATGGCTTTCAAATTTCACTGTACCCTGGCAACTGTAACTGTATTGATCCTGGAAATTGCCATTGTATTCTGTTCATGATAAGGAGTAAAATGTCTGATTGCTCTTAGCCTCAGTCTTGCTGTGACTCCTCCAACTGGAGCCTGGTTTGATTCCTCATAGCTATATTGGGTGACCTAGGCCCAGTAAAGAAACATGGGCACTGAATGAATTTTTTTACATATACATTAAAGTATAAAATACTTTATGTTTAAAATAAAGTTATTATGTTTTCCTATGAAAGGATTAGACATTTTCTTAACTTCAAGTAGAATTAAATAAAAACAATCTTATTCAGGAATGTACAAAAATGAAAAAAAATAAATTCTCACCAGATTTAATGCACCTATATAAATGGAATTCTCTCCAGAATGTGATGGTGTTATTTATAATCATTTGCCATTTATATTTAATGTGTCTGGAGGAACATCAGAAGAGTCAACACACTTTGGGCTTAGATTCCTTTTGTTGAAGTTATTATTTCAGATACAGAATTACTCCTTTACAAAGCAATCTGTAACATGATAAATAAAAGACCAAGAGACTGATATTTGGGATCAAACTTTACACTGAAGATCAGAGAAGCAAAGCAGCCTAGTCAATAAATCTTACCTCTATGTGGGTGAAATGGCAATCCTGTATCCTCGAATTCTCAGAGGCAACAGCTCTCAGTTCCTGTCTCCTTCTGCCTTTTATTCTTTTCCATATCACTACTGTCTCCACATCCCTAATGCTGGGATTAAAGGCATGAGATCCCTGGTGCTAAGCAGTTTCTTTTAGGAGTGGATCAATTTCTTGTAGTCAGTGTGGCCCTGAACTAACAGAGATCCATGAACCTGAGTCCTAGAATTACTGTTGGAGCTTGTGGCTTGCTTTTTCTTTCTGAATCATCAGGTAAACTTTAGTAAATCATAAATAATATATCACCACAGCAATCAATAGAAACAGTCTCCTCTTAAAATTCAGAGGGCTTTAAGAATATGTAAAGTGCCAGAACTTGTCAATCACATTATGGTACCTTTTCAGAATGATATATGTTGAACAAAAGGAAATGTTACTGAGTAGAAAGTGACCACTATGTAAGTAGTACAATTTTCTTTCCCCTTTTATTTTCTATAAACTAATAGAAGTCACTTTTCCCTGTGACCAATTCTTCTTTTACTGTGAGGATTAAAATGTTATTCTTTTGTTCACCTGAATGAAAGCAGTTGTCATGCACATTTATAGCAAGTACCTAAGAGGAAATGAAATATTTTAGTGCCACAGAGAAATTCACATTCTGTTGACAGCTATCAAAGATTAGTTATGTAACACTTTCTTATTATTAAAATGCCTCCTAGAAGTAATGTTATATACCTTTATTTCATTCTTATATTAATATAACATACTTACCACATACTATTTTCCATAATCAATTCTAATTGGATTAAGTTTTAATTCCTAAATGATAAGTGTATTACAACATATAAAAACAAATTCAAATTCATCTGTCAATCATTATAATATTTCATTAAGAAGTATTAATACATATGTAATGTCTTAAATTTCTCAGTTGGAAAATATTGTATCAAAATTACTATGAAATATGTAGACATGGACTCTAGTCTATAATCAGAGTTACGGAGACTGGAGAGGGCAATACAAGGAAGCAAACTACTGTGTTTTTCTCAGACCAGGATGTGCTGCACATCTTGGAATCCCAATAATATATTTAGCACACAAAGTCACTGACCTCTGTTCATTACTTTAAAACTACTTCTAAATGTTGGTACCTAATTAACTAATTTTATATTATGTACTCCTAGCCTTTTAGAAATGGCACACAATTGATTATTAACCTCTAAGCCTATTCTTTAGTATTTTCATATTATGTGGTTTAAATGGTTAAGATTTACAGGATAAAAATTATTCAAAAGCTTTAGTTTGTACATATCTTTTTCAAAAACATGCTTCCATCAATGTGACCTTTCATTTTAAGAGAAAGAATTGTTCAAATGCAAGTTGGGAGAGGTAATAAAACAAATTTGGCAAATTAGAGCCAAATATCAATGACTCTGACTAACATTAAGAGGAATGCAAGCACAATTCAAGTTATAGAATGATACAGTTTTAAAGCAAGTAATACATAAAGTATTGTTATTTCTGGGCTATAAGTATTAAAATATCGTGAAGTCATATCAGATTAGACGTATAGGCATCACAATTAATGTTTTCTGAAGAGAAGTTGAATTTTAGATACTTCTTCAGTTTTAAAATTGCTGCAGTTTTGTAAAAAACAGGAAACTGAAATTTTATTTAATTTATAAAAAGCAAGTAGACACCAAAGAAAAGAAAAACAAATTATTTGTTTTATGCCCTATAATTAAGTCAAGGTATTTAGTTTTTAGACCTTTATCTTTTCAACATCTTTTCAGGGGTGGAAACATAACTGCTGATGGTGTCCATACAATGATCAAATCATCTGGATGGCTTCTGTGGATGCTTTTGCCACAGCTTCCATTTCATAGGCATTGCTTCAAAAATACACGATGATGGTAAGGTTTGCTCTGGCCACACTTAGTGTTTACCTTCAAATGTTCTAAGATAATATGCCATTGTTTCTGCACAGAGAGCAATTGTGATAGGAGGTATTTTCCAGTTTGTGCTTTCTTTTGAGTTCCGTTGTCAGTTTTTGTTTCTTTCAAATCCAAATACAGTTTTTCATACAAGATATTAAAATGGAAATGTGAAGAAATATTTCATAAGTTTATGAGTTGTGGTTTTATTTTAATGATTTATTCTGTTACAAAGAGAAGTTTCCTTGATGAAGGATGAAGACACACTCACATGTGGATATGAGGATCCATATTTAGAATGTAGCTAGGGATTGGGCTGATTTAGTAAATAGGCTATTGTAGGCTTGCAACAGATGAAAACCATTATAGAAAATCACAACCAATCAAAATGTAGTTCTGTTGAACTCAATCCCAAAGAATACTTCTACAACACAGTTGCTACATGTAAGGCTTGGGGATCATTGCAGAACAGAAAGCAGAAAGACTATAAGAACCAGAAGAATCGGGAATTTGTTGTGAGACTGTGTCTCCTAGAAATGTCAGATGCTACAACTATGAGGTTTCACTAATATTACTTCCTAAATGGGAAATGACCAAGGACAACAATAGATGTGCTAATATGGATGCAGTGTGCAGGAGGCCACAACCCTATTTAAAGAACTACAGACAACTAAAGGGGATTATGAGAGTGGTAGAAACAGTCCTACGTAGATTATAACACACCAACTGGTTTCCAAATATAAAATAACCGTCCTTGAACACATGCATACAGATGGCATCATGCAAACTAGCAGGTTGTATTTATATATTTAGAATATCTATTTATAGAAACATAGATTATGTAGATACACACATACATATATTAATAAATATTAGCTCTCACACACACACACACACACACACACACACACACACACACACACACACACACACACACACACACACACACAATATACACACACACATATACACACACACACACACATATATATATAAATATTTTCTCTTGTGTTTGCATGTGTGTGTGTGTGTGTGTGTGTGTGTGTGTGTGTGTGTGTAATGAATTTGAAAAGGAGTAAAGACTGGTATATATGAGGTATGGTAAATTTTCTATAAATGTCAAATACTGACAAAATTTGTCTCTCACCCTATGCATTGCTGTAATTGCCTGTGCAGAAAACTGAACACACCATTCTACCTATAGGTGTGCTTACCTTGAAAAGTTCCTCTGTAGCTTGCAAAAGTACTTATGCATCTGACAAGAAAGATATAGACAAAAAAGGAAATAACTAAACCAGAAAGACTTGAGAGAAAAAAGAAAAGGAGACAAGAAACAAACTGGTAATTATTGTAACCATTTTTAATGTAAAAACTGTAAAACTGTTCATGCAAAACATTAAATGTATATAAATAAAAATAGTTAAAGCTAACCTAAGCCACTTGTTTAAACAACCACAGATGGTCACAGTCTCTTCTTAGTGCCAACTTCACACATTCATCCCAGGTCATCAAACCTAGCTTGAGAAAGACTTCCAACACTTAGGGAAACATAATAGCTGCTGACAGTTTAGTTCACACACTCTGCTATTGAACATTATTTTAATTAATTTTATTTAAATTAAAAACAATCTTATTTTACATAACAATCCCAGTTCCATCTTCCCTTCCTTCCTCTCATTCCCTCCATCAACCCCTCATCTCACTGCCAACCATTCTTCAGGGAGGATGAAGTCTCCCATGGGGGATCATCAAAGTCTGTCACATCATTTGGGACAGAACCTAGGCCATCCCCCATGTACCTAAGATGAGAAATTATTGTTCCATAGGAAATCGGCTCGCAAAACCTGTTTGTGCACTAGGGATGATCACTGATTTCACTGCCAGTGGCTCCATAGACTTCCCAGTAACCTCATTTGATATCGACATTCAGGAGCCTGGTTCAGTCCTAAGCTGGTTCCCCCGCTGTCAGACTGGGGTCCATGAGCTCCCACTTGCTCAGGTCAGCTGTTCCCATTGGTTTCCCCAGCATGGTCTTGACCCCTTTGCTCATCACTCCTCCCTCTCTACATCTGGTTTTAGGGGAGCCATTATGGGTTTAGTGAGAAATGGTTATTTCTAAGCTAGTTATTGTCAGGGATCATAATTTCAAGACTCATCTTCAGGCTCCTGTAAATCCAGCTTCTTTAAAAACACAGCACTTTCTGTGTATGAAAAACTGATTCCAGAAAATAGTCAGTCAGAGCCTTTCACAGAGACCTGAGGTTATAAACTTATGAAAATGAAGTTGCAAAGCATTACTGAAACAATGTTTCCACTGAAAATATAACAATGGAATTCATTGATATGGAGATAATCAGCCATTTGCCTTATAAAATTTTCAGTAAGTCTTATTTTTTATAGAAATATTAACTATGTTCTAAATTTATATTTTAAATTACATGATTCATGTGGCATCCTAGAAAACCATTCAAACTTAAATTTAACTTTCAATTCCCAGGATATTTATGTCTTCTACTTTTAAACTATGCTAATATGTGATTCTTCTTCTGTTGCAAAGATCCTGTCATTTTAATCTTAACTTTTATATTATTTTGTCTTTCATCATCTCTAAATGTTCTGCAGTATTTTAGGAAAACTGCACCTGTCTATATTAACAATTGTGTTTCACAATGTAGATGGAGTTTAGTTTTCTCACTCAGTACAACTGTGATTATTTTCCAAGTTCTAAACTGATTTTCTTCTTCACATTGCAATTGACACCTGAAATCTTGTATAGTTATGTGTACAGAAGGAGAGCCACAGGACAGACCTTAATTGATTTGAGCTTAATGAGGAATTCCAAAAGGAAGGACTCATGCAATACCAAAGAATATGGCTGCCTGCCTCAATTTAACATAAGGAAAATTTTACTTAGGAAAAAATGACTCTCTCATTTGTAGTCTACTTTTGTAATTTAGACAGAGAGAAGTTAGAAAAATAAATATTTACAAGGGGTTTATGTCATATATTCTTTTTACGTATTTTCAATCTCTCACTACTGTAAAAATATGCATTCATAAACACTTTTGTGCCCAGTGTCTGTTTTTGTTTGGTTAGTTGTTTGCTTCTATTGAAATGAATTGTGATGATATATACAATGATTTTTTTCCATGTTGTTCTACTTAACCTTGTATATCAAAACCTAAAAGCTATACTTATTAATGGTACTTATCCTATTTTAATATATAGATACATTTCACACTGTTTTAACTCAACATATTTATCTTTTCAAACATATCATGATCCTGCTGTGAAAAATTTGAAGTCCTTTCTTCTAGATTTTTGAGGTATAAAATATCCTTTCATTCACTATCACATTTAAGCATGTGGAAGTTCTTAGGCTTACCCAATATTTTTCTTGGTTCTGCAGGTTTTACAATTTTACTTGGGGATTAAACTAAAGTCTATGTTAAGACAAGTTACTGTCAAGGAAAAGAATTCTTGCTATTTGCTCATTCAGTTATTATAATTTTCTCTTCTGATAACAACTTATATTTTCATTGTTGTGGGTCTCTTCTTTCCATTTCCAGTAATTTGGAGAGGTAGTAATATTGTGAGTCATTTATGTAACTTTATTAAACCCAAGGAGATCTAATCTCTACAGGTATGTTTTCGGACAAATAAGAATATTACTTGAACAGAGGAAAAACAATTTTCACAAAGTAAACTCTAGCAATTGATAATGGTATTGGGAATCAGGTAAAAAATTATAGATCATTGATACTTAAGGATAATAGACAAATTGAGAGAAAGGAGAAGGGTTACACATAGTCTTTGTCTTGGAATGGGACACCATAAAATTTTCCACCTTTCCACCTTGCAATAAAAATCCACTGATAGCCTGTGCTCTGACCTTATTTATTCAGCCTATTCTAGGAAGGGCTGTTTCACAGCAGGTTTTCTGGTAAAAATGAGTCTTTTCCATGAATGAGTTCCTTTTTTGATTGTCCAATGCATGGTGGTCAGCCTTGAAACTACTTATACATAAACAACAAAAACAGACTAGGCAGGTTACCTCTGTGTGTGTTTATACATATACATACATTCATGTGCATGTATATAAAAATAATAATCAAAGAAGAAGAGGGTATAAAATTAAGACTTGAATAATGTGGGAAAAGCTTGAAGGATGGTAGCTAGGAGAAGCTGGAGGGAAGAAAGGGAGAAGTGATGTAATTCTATTTCATTTTTAAATTAAAATGCAAAAAAAATATTCTAGAACTGAAAGACTCTGTTGGGGGCTACCACATGCTCAGAATAATAAGTAAATTACATGATATAGATAGATGATAGATAGATAGAAAGCTAGATAGATAAAAAGATAGATAGAAAGATAGATAGATAGATAGATAGATAGATAGATAGATAGATAGATAGATAGATACATAGATAGATAATGTTAGAGACCATTTTGTCCATCCAGGAGGAAGTAGCCTTAAGAAAATATCAGAAAGAATAGGAAAGTAAAAAGATTTTGTATGTTACTGTTTCAGGGTAATAGTAATTCACTTTGAAATCAATTTCCAAATGGAATAGTTCACATAAAACTAGTCACTATGAATATTGTTGACATTTATAGAATAAGATATATTATAAGAATTAGTTTGAATGAATATACTGAGAATGTTTCATCTCTTATCCATGAATGGTTTGAAATGGAATTAAGTTCACAAAATTAATCCTTGCTGTTATATTTAACAATTACTCCATACATGGGGTTTTGCTTCTTTACCAAGTATTGTTTTATAAACGTCTTGATTTCATAGAATTTTCTCCATATCA
Organism: Cricetulus griseus; assembly: GCF_003668045.3. Lineage (NCBI taxonomy): Eukaryota > Metazoa > Chordata > Mammalia > Rodentia > Cricetidae > Cricetulus > Cricetulus griseus. The sequence goes on from NC_048598.1 coordinate 139,471,271, forward strand.
GCACATACTAGCATTTATAAAGAAAGCAGATTTTACTATATTCATTGTTTATGACTTGTAATCATTAATGACATATAAAGTTACATTTTAATAGATGCACTTATTCCATATATTTAAATTAGATTGAATGTATTTATCTCACGATTATTTTTTATTCATTTTACATACTAACCACAGTTTTTTTCCATTCCCCTCCTCCTCATCCCCACCTCTTCTCTCCATCCCAGTCCCCTCTACTCCTCAGAAAGGGTAAGAACTCTTATGGGGAGTCAAAAAATCCTGGCATATCTAGTTGAGGCAGAAGAAAACCACCCCCCATTATTCCATTATGAGAGAAATACCTGAGATGCTTTCTTTAGCTTTCTGAAATATATGCTCCATAAGTATATCTACAGCCAACATGCTGCACGGGTGAAAATTAAGCTGATTCTTGCTTAAGTTTAACTAAAATCTGTCCATATAGAAATACAATTTTATTGGTTTATTATCTTAACATCAAATGTGATTTTTAAGAAATCAAATGATGTTTTATAAGTAGGCTGGGATTGAATTTTCTGTTTCTTTTAAGTAGACTATATCTCTGGGAATTCTAGTCAAAATGCATTAAACTTACTATGAATACTTATTATTATTGCTAAATATTATTAATAATTAATTATATCATTTCAATATTGTAGCAATAACACTTTCTGCCAGCATCCTGAGTTCTACTGCTGCTTTAGGACCCCAAATAACACACAGTCTTATATTAGTTACAATGCTCCTGGCCAATGACTACGATTACTTATTTAATTACTCAGGCTTAATTATCAACCTAACTCATTATCTACATATTTTTATAAGGACTTATCTTACTGAGGTCATTGGCCTTATGTGTCTTCTCCCTGGGATCACATGCTAACCTCTCTCTTTCCTACATTTCCCAGAATCCTCCTTCTCTCCTAGTCCTGCCTAACTTGCTTTCCTATTGTTCAAAGTGTTTTATTTATCAACCAATAAGACAAACATATATACAGAAGGACTTCCCCCATCATCTCCTCTTTTCTGTCTAAATAAAAAGAAAGGTTTTAATATTATCATAGTAAAATATATAACAAAACAGTTGTCAAAAATGAACTATAGTTACAATATTTAGTTCATTAACATTTAGCAGTATTAAAGAAAACATGCTATCAACTCTCCTATCTTTGTGAGTCTAAAGTCTTATATGTAGCATATCTTTTATAATAACTAAAGAAAACTAAAACCATAATTATCTTTCTTCAACTCCATAAAAGACCACAGAAGGATAATATATAAACTATAGATCTGACATCTTGCAGCCTATTCAGTCTCCTGAAGTCTCTCTGTAATGTTGGGGCATCCATCTTCAGCCTATAGGTGACAGCATGTCTGGAAGACTTCTTCATGAAGCAGGGACTCTTCAGGACTGTCTTATTTTGCAAGTTCAGCAGTCGATTTCCTGTGGGTCCTGTATGTCCAGTTTATCAAACAGTCTAGGTAAAAGCAGTTTCCTGCCCAAATAACTAATCTTTCCATGTTGAAGTCAAATTCCATATTGAGATTCTTTGATGCCCATCCTCCTTTATGATATAATTGGTATGCCAGAAGCAGTTGTGTCTCAGTGTCATCAAAAAAACAAAACCATTTAAATGCCATATATTCCGTAGGTCTTTGAAAGGTTTGAAGAATATCTCATCCAGCTCAAATACATCTCTGTATATCCAGAAAAACTAACTAACCTAATTGTAAGTTTTGACTATCATACATAAATATATACAATCTGTATTTAATTATGCATTATATTTTAAAACATCTGTATAAACACAATACCTAAACAAGAGGAGAAATTTACATGTAAGAAAATTAACCTTAAATTTGTATCAAAATTAGAAAATCCCTACCAATGTAAAGTATTCATTTATATATCCTATTTCCCTTTTTTCCTTTAAAAAGAAATTGATTGTGATCATTACCAATTATAACCAACCCCATGAAAACAAAAATTTATACACAATATTTGGTAATTTGGGCATCATTCTTTCCAAACTGCTTCCTGCTGGTTGAGGGTGATGTCCATATCATGGGGATCATGATAAAACACAGAAACCTCCCCAGGTCCTTGTTTTTTCTAGTCTGTAAGGCTATATTCTCTGAGCTGTTTTAGGTGTTGGATCAACTGGGACACTGTTTCAGAGGGTCTTGCTTCATCAAACCATATTAGTCTGGAAGGAATCCATAGCTTTCCATTTTCTTTTGAACACAAATGCAAATTCTTTTCCTAAGTAACCTGTCCTTATATTTAAATTACCTTTACAATAGCAACAAACAACATAAAATATCTTGGGGTAACACTAACCAAAAATGTGAAAGACCTGTATAGTAAGAACTTTGAGTCTTTAAAGAAAGAAATTAAAGAAGATACCAGAAAATAAAAGATCTCCCATGCTCTGGGATAGGTAGGATCAACATAGTAAAAATGGCATTCTTGTCAAAAGCAATCTACAGATTCAATGCAATTCCCATCAAAATCCCAACTCACTTCTTCACAGATATTGAAAGAACAATATTCAACTTCTTATGGAAAAAAACAAAAAGCCCAGGATAGCCAAAACAACTCTATACAATAAAGGAACTTCTGGAGGAATCACCATCTCTGACTTCAATATCTATTATAGAGCCATATTACTGAAAACAGCTTAGTATTTGCAAAAAAATAGACAGATAAACCAATGGAATCTAATTGAAAAACCCTGAAATAAACCCAAACACATTTGAACACCTAATTTTTGACATAGACGCTAAAGTTATACAATGGGAATAAGAAAGTATCTTTAACAAAATGTGTTGCCCTAACTGGATTCGGACATGTAGAAGATTGCAGTTAGATCCATATCTATCACCATGCACAAAACTTAAGTCCAAATGGATCAAAGATCTGAACATAAATTCAGCTGCATTGAACCACCTGGAAGAGAAGTTTGGTGGTACCATTGAACAAATTGGTACATGAGACATATTTCTAAACACCAGTAGCACAAACATTGAGACCAACAATTGATAAATGTGACTTCCTGAAACAGATAAGCCTCTGTAAGGCAAAGGACACAGTCAGCAAGACAAAATGCCAGCCCACAGAATGGGAAAAGTTATTCACCAACCCCACATCTGACAGAGGGCTGATCACCAAACTCAATGAACTCAATGAACTCAAGAAGCTAGCCACCAAAACACCAAACAATGCAATTAAAAGTTGGAGTGCAGAACTAAATTCTCAACAGAGGAATCCAAAATGGCTGAAAGACACTTGAGAAAGTGCACAAAATCCTTAGCCATCAGGGAAATGAAATTCAAAACCACTCTGAGATACCATCTTATAATTGTCAGAATGGCTAAAATCAATAACACCAATGACAATCTATGCTGGAGAGGATGTGGAGGAAGAGAAATTCTCCTCCATTGCTGGTGGGAGTGCAAACTTTTACAACCACTTTGGAAATCAGTATGGCAGTTTCTCAGGAAAATGGGAGTCTGTCTACCTCAAGATCCAGCAATTCTTCTCTTAGGCATATACCCAAACAATGCACACTCATACAATAAGAACATACATTCAACTATGTTCATAGAAGCATTATTTTTAATAGCCAGTACCTGGAAGCAACCTAGATGCCTCTCAACAGAAGAATGGATAGAGAAAATGTAGTGCATTTACACAATGGAGTATTATTCAGCAGAAAAAAAAAAAAACAACGGAATATTGAAATTCGCAAGCAAATGGATGGAACTAGAAGAAACCAACCTGAGTGAGGTAACCCAATCACAAAAAGGTAAACATGGGATGTACTCACTCATTTTTCATTTTCAGACATAGAGCAAAGGAATCTCAGTCTACAATACACACTGCCAGAGGAGCTAGGAAACAAGGAGTATCCCAAGAGAAGTTTGCATATTCCCTCGAAGAAGGTGATGGAGACACGAGAAAGTAGGTGGGAAAGGAAGAAGGAGACGGAGGAGGAGAACAAGAGGACAGAGACAGGGGAGGAATAGAGGAGGGTAAGAAAGGGGATGCCTTGATAGAGGGAGACAGTACAGGATTGGAGAGAGGTCTGCCACAGGGAAAATGTTATGGGATTCACAGGGATGGCCCCAACTATGAAGCCAGGCAGTGGTGGAGAGTATGCCAGTGATGCCCTTCCCCTATAATGAAATTGATGGCTACATTGGTTACAATTCCTAGAGCCTTTGAACAGTAGCTGTTCAAAGCAGAAACAGGCACCCACAGCTAAGAACTGAACCATACTACTGGCATCCAGTTGAGGAGAGGGAGGAGGATGAGCAAAGGAGCCAAGACAGGGCTGGAGAAACCTGTAGAATGAGTGGACCTGACTTATTGATAGCATGGAGACCCTAGTCATAAAGCTGGGGAAAGAGCATTGGACCAAACCAAGCCCTCTGTACATGGGTGCCCACTAGGAGGCCAAGACAGTCTATGGGACATCTAACAGTGGAGCCAGTCTTTATACCTAGAGCACAAATTGACTTTGGGAGCCCATTCCCTATGGAGGGATACTATTGCAGCCCAGATACAGCAAAGAGGGCACAGGCTCTCCCCCAAATGATATGATGGACTTTGAAGGTCCCCTGTGGAGGGCCTCCCTATCCTTGGTGAGGAGTTGGGTGATGGGTTAGGGTTAATGTTTAAGAATAAGAAACCTTAGCCAGGGACTAGAGAGATGGCTCCAAGGTTAAGAGCACTTCCAGACATCTGCAGTTCAATTCTCAGCAACCACATGATGGCTCACAATGATCTATAATGAGTTCTGGTGCCCTCTTGTGGACTACAGGCCTACATACATACAAAACGCTGTATACATAATGAATAAATAAATCTTAAAAAAAAAGAAGGAAACCTTAGGCAATGGTGAACAACTTAATAACCAATATAGCATCTGTGTATTTCACTGGGGCAGAGAAGGTTGGCAGGATCTAGCCAGGAAAAAGAAAAACCACATGTTAGAAATGGTGCCCATGTTGTTGTACAAACTTCCACATAAAAACTTCACAAACGCTTAAGAAGGGATTTTAGAAACAAAAGAACAGAGATCAGAATGACTTCTTGGTAGCAGCATTTTCTCAGGTGGTATCTGTTTTGCTAGAGACAAGCAGAGACTCAAGTGGCAGCCTTAAAGGAGGTTTCCGAACAGCATAAGTAGAAAAAAATTGCAGGGCTCTTTTTCGAGGTCCTGCTAACAATTGAATGGTGTGTATGAGCAGATGGCAGTGGCAGTGACCACATCTCCAAGCCAGCAGCATGCTGCCTGGCAGTAGCATAGACCAAGCCCCTGGCTAAGGTGTCTTATTCTTTCTTTTTTCTTTTGTTTTTTTTTTGATACAGGGTTTCTCTGTGTAGCTTTGGAGCCTATCCTAGCAGTCACTCTGGAGACCAGGCTGGACTCGAACTCACAGAGATCCGCCTGCCTCTGCCTCCTGAGTGCTGGGTGGTTTCTTATTCTTAATCATTAACCCATTTCTATAGCTCTAAGTATCTCCATGTGGCCTTATCTTTCCAGAGATAAGGTCCGGGCCTTTTACTCTATTGGGGTCTACATCACGTCTGCTCAGTGTTTCCATAGAGAAGATCTATTTCCAGCTTGTCCCTGCTTATATTCTGATTCTGCCTCTTATGTCACTTCCTGCCTGGATTGCATGGGTAGTTCTCTTTACTACATTTCCTGCAATACTCCTCGGGTCCTAGTCCCACCTATCTTGCATCCCTATTGGCCAATAGTGCTTTATTTAGCAAGCAATAAGATAAACATATACACAGGACATCCCCCATCACAATATATTACTATAATACAAATTAATATATTGAATCCGAATTTATCATGTGTATTTTGAATATATACATATACTTTTAAAATAATTGCTGATGTTCAGACTGGAATGGTCATACTCTGAAAATTAACAAATGATATTGTGATTTTTATTCTTTACTCTTTTGTCTTTTTAAGGAGCCCACCATCCAGCTTCCAAACAAATCACACACAGAGGCTTATCCTCAGATATAAATACCTGGCCTTAGCTTGGCTTGTTCTGCTAGCTTTTCTTAATGTTTATCTTTTGCCTCTGGAATTTCATTTTCTATTTATGCATACTTTCTTTGCTTCTTAGTCCATGCCTTGCTTGGTAGCTGGGTGTCTGGGACTCTCAAAAATCCAAAAGAGGAAAGAAAAAAATATATAAATGCTCCTCACATTTGGGCGCCAATTTGTTGTTTCCTTTTTTTAAATGTCTCTGCCTTTTATGCTGTGGCTATCCTATTCACCAACTGCCACTTCTCCTCTACTAGCAGTGGCTAGGCCTCTCTATTTCCTCAGGCACTGATTCTTTCAAAGCTACTAAGGAGACTTGTTTAAATCTCTGTCCCACTAAAGACCTCAAGATTCAAGGTTGAGGTAGACTCCTGCTTCCTAGAGAGAATAGACTGTAAGCAGTTCACCTAGCTCACCTTTTTTGGATTTTCCAAGAAGTCCACATGCTTTTCTCACCCCCACTTAAAAAATCCTTCTTCACCTGGCTTCTTCTTACAACATCCTGTCAGCTAGTTGCCAACCCAGCTTCTTGACTGTAGGTGAATTTCATTTAATCAAACACATTTTTGCATCATTAAACAAATGTTCCAGAACATAAACAAATGTAACACACCTTAAGATAAATATTTTACAACAAAAAGAAAAGATTTTTAAGCTAGTAGAACATACTTAAAGTAGACAGTTTAGTGAAATAGTATGGGAAGGATAACCAAGTGGAGACTATTACAGAAATCTACAATCAAGATCAGGATGCCTGCTGGTAGATATTGTCTTCGAGATATGACAAGGAATTTGCATCCTGCTGGAATTTGCATTCTGCATCAATAATACATTGAAATATCAGAGAAGAAACAAAAAATGTATCAATGTCACATTAGAGAGAGAGAGAGAGAGAGAGTCCTTGTTGACTGTCTACTTTGTTCTTATTGACTGTTTGCTTTGTGTTTTTGAATTATGTCTGTTTCTGTTTCTGTCACATGTCCATTTCACCTGTTTCCACATAAGCTTTTCTTTAAAGTTGTACATCAAAGAAAAAAAATGAAGAGTACTATTTTACTTTTAAGAAGTTTTACTGTTGAAGGAGTTATTTTGTAATATCATCTGACCTAGAATAGAATTGAAAACCATGAACATATGTTATCAGTCTATACCCACATGTTGAGTTCAACATTTCTGGGATATTTGTTTGTTTTAAAGTTGCTTTCAATCTGTTAGGTGTTTTCAGCAAATGATTACCATGGCACACTATTTACCATGAGAACAAACACGCATGCACCCTATACACACACACACACACACACACACACACACACACACACACTATTCTGGGTCTGCAGGGAATGAAAGTACATAATTTAAAATTAACACTCTGTTTTTAGCTTAGGTTGTAAAAGTTGATTCCATGGAAAATACAAAGCACAGTAAGGCTGGCTACATTGTTCTGTTAAAGACAGGTTTAACTTAAACAGGTTAGTACATCATATGGTAGCAAGTTAAGTATATGTTCTTATATGATCTCAAGGAATGCTATTAACTTGGCTGCAAGGTCTAGCAAAATTCATTATCTTTGAAGGCAAGAGACATTTTCAGAAAAAATATCATCACAGACTAATGAAACCTGAAAAATGATGTTGTATCGATGTAGAGAGGAGTAATCTGAAACAACTCCTCAAAAAGATGAAAAGCTACAGATAACCAATGACTGCTAAAAGAACCATTGCTAATCAGACTTTTCTATAGACACACACCCTGAAAGTATACAGCTCTGTTACAGCCCTGGGCTTGCTCTCACCTCCTGCACACGTTGGCATATCTTCTGGTATCATTTGTGCTCAATTCATGTTTAGGAAATCATATTGGTAAGGATTCATTCATGTAGCTTCTAACATTAGTAGAAGATACAATCTCACAACAGATTCCCTTATCCTCTAGTTCTTGCAATAATTCTGCATTCTCATCTACTATATACTATGAGCCTAAGGCATGGGAGTGTTTTATGCATGTATCCACTGAGATTGGACTCCTCAACTCTTTATTTTGGTTTGTTATAATCTTATGTAGTGCTCTTTGTCTCTTCACTCAAAGTGAAGTTTTCCTAATGGAGGGTGAGGACTATATTTGTGGATATCCATTTAAATATTTAGATTGTTGCTAATATTTAGATAATGCTGGTTTAATGAATTAATGGTTGTAGGTTCTTCTCCAAGAACTATGACTTTACTAGCACTGACTGAGGATTTGACTAGTTTTCCAGTACCAGGTATATTTATCATCTTGTTCAATAGGTCTCAAGTCCAAATAGAGATCTACAGACAACTAAGAAATGCTAAGAGTGGGAAAAATGGAATTCTCCATGAAAGACAACATCTGTTTTTTTTCCAATATCAAGTGTTCAGCCCTGAAAACATCCATGAACAACATTATACAAATTAAGCAGGAATCTATAGGAATATATATGTATAAACATACATATTATAACAATTAATGAATAATATACCATAAATTTGAAAAAGAGTGATGAAGAAAATATGGGAGAGGTTGGAGGGAGGAAAGGGTGGGGATACATTATGTAATTATACTATATACTCAAATAAAAGAAAAACAAGTAATTAGTGTAGCATTTGTTTTATTCTACTAGACACATGGAATTGCCTACAAAATGTATAATCCACCAAACTGATATAATAGTTAGACTAATATTATTCTGTATCTCAATTATTTATTTATTTTTACAATTATAACTGAAATGTTAAAATATTTTCCCTTTCTTTCATCTAGTTCCTTCCATACCCTTTACCTTTCAATACTTGAGACATTAACAAGGAAAGGGAAGCTTTGATAGCCATGGATGATTTAGACTTGAATCGGAATAACTTCCTTAAGGAGCTAACATAATGAAGAGGAAATAATAGCAAAGTGATTTTATCCAGGTCACTCAAAAGCATATGTGGCAAGATTTGTGTTGAACTATGGAACCTAGATAGAAGGAATATATATATATATATATATATATATATATATATATATATATATATATATATTTCACAAGCTCCAGAAGGCTCTAAATCCTAAGTTAAAAATTTACACAACCACATGGTAAACCAATGTAGTTATAAATGATGTCCCACAGAAAGTTATGTAGATTATAAATAGCTAGATAGGGCAGAATTTCTCATAAATGACTCTATATCCAACGTTTTTATAAAAAAATAATTCCAATGATAAAAGTAATTCATGGTGTATTTGAACATGCTAGCATTTCTTCTTCAGTATTCCAGGCTTATTCAAGATCATTTGGCTTTTGTTTGGAGTGGACAGAAGTGGACTTTCAGATATCCTACCTAGTTTTGTAAAATGTTCTTTTCATAATGTCTATCCTTTAATGTCTTAGAGAGTTGAAAAGCACATACATGAATACTGAAAGGAAGAGTTGGAAAGTCTGAAGAAAACCTAACTCCATGAGTATAAAAAGGAAATTTCCAGGAGCCATATGTTTATTGACTGAAAGTGTCACCAGTGGGTCTCTCCCTATGACCTTCCCTATGTCATTGGTTAGGGATCTCCTGAGGTTCTTCATATCATGCATGCCATTGCCACTGTTTCTGATTGCATGTAACCAAATGATGAGTACTTGTTGCTTAATATAGTAAACTTTAATTGCAGGACATGAAGAAATGAACCTGGTACTGAGCTTCAAGCTACCCCTCCTCATAGCCTGGCTTTTGTAAAGCCACAAGGCATATACAGTCTGGGAACAAAAGAACTGCTATTCAAAATCCTGCTTTATTTAATCTGCCTGGAATATTACCAACATGCCAGGTAAGATAGGTTACTGGTATACTAGTGATAAAATAGAGGTGCAACTAATTTCTTTCTGATAAGATCTAAGACAAATCAGATATGGCAGAAACCATTATTGATGTCTTAAAACAATGCTTTATGAGACAGGGGATGGCATAAGCTCCAGTGGGGAAGCAGCTGCTCGCTATTTCTGTTTGATGTAATCTGATATACATGCTAAATTATGAACAAAACACTTGTTTTTATACAAAAGAAGACTCTTTTTTTGCACTGATTACAACAGGACAGTTACTTTAGGGGATGGGAAAGAGTTACTACAGAAAAGCATAACTAGCCAATTTCCTAAGAATAAATGATTATTACTGTGGAAGTAGTGGCTCAATGATCAGCCACAAATGGAAGAATGTAACCATTGTTTTGTGTCATGATGTCCAAGTTCAAAACAACAACAATGAACAAAAGAAAGCCAAAACACAAACAACAAACAAACAAAACACACAAAAAAACTTATAAAGCTCACAAAGCCCATGAAAATTACGAGGTTCAGAAAGTGGGAATTTTAAAAGATTTACACATTAACATGTTCCCTACCCAAGATAATGAAATCAGTAAGCATTGCTGGGGTGTAGGGACTCTTTTTGTGGAGCTGCCCTCATTTTGATCAAGATTTAGTGATGCAGCTTTCTTGAATTATTTACCATGTTTGGGTGTGCTTTTCAGGGATGTTCCTGGCCCTTGTGATCAATGATTCTAAAGGTAAAACCTTACCTATAATGCTACAATTAGTTCCAGTATACCCATTAGTTCATGAAGCTGGACTTGTGTGGAATCCCTTATTCTCTAAGCCTTGTTCCTTTGAATCTCTTCCTCAGTTTTCATAGTCCCCTTTTCCTTCCATATGCATGCCTGTGTTTTATTTAATATAAATTATACATTGAAATATATAGTTTGCACATGAAGAAAGCATAATTTATTTTCAGTTCCATGTATTCTTTGAATGTCTTGCTTCATCTTTATTTACACTGCAATAAAACTGTGCAAGACATGCTAAAAGAAAATTTTAGCAAGATCCTTCTTTGGTGACATTTTAATCTGCCACAAAGTACAACCCTCTTATATAATGAGAGTACAACCTGGTAAAGCAACAAACCTGTTATTGGATACTGAATTGACAGTAGCAGACAAGCTAGGACAGAAAGAAATTGTTAAGGCTTGGTAACTTGCTATTGAACAACATTTTTAAAATAAATTAACAACGAATACAATAATGGCATTAGAAAAGGTAGCTCCTGCAATAGACTATTTCAAGAGAAAGCCTATATGAATTAGGGAAAATAGAATTCTCTAATAGAAGCAACAGTATAATTCCTTGAACAAAGTAATTCTATTTCTTTAGCACAGGTCTAATTGGAACTATCATAATAACTAGAAACTCTGTCAATGATCCTATAATAAAAAATGTTTGAAATGAATCTCCTCTCTTCATCTCTGTCTTTCTATATCTCTGTATCTCTGTCTCTGTCTCTGTCTCTGTCTCTGTCTCTCTGTCTCTCTCTCTCTCTCTCTCTCTCTCTCTCTCTCTCTCTTTTAATAAGAAATAGTTTATTGTAGAACCATTTTGACTCAACATAGTCAAAAAAAGACAGATTTAGTTTACCTCAAATTCCATATCACAATGTGGAAGCAGTTTTATGAAGTTTTTATAGTTTATACAAAGTCACAAAATAAGGACAAATTTAAAACATATTAGTACACCAAAGATGAAGGTACAAAGAGACATGAAAAGGTAGTTTATAAGCACAACATGATACCTGATGACATTCTTAGCTCTTGGATTGGTGGAAGCTAGTTTTCTGCTAAATTAATAGTTTCTAAGAGGTTTCCATTTATTATCATGAGCTGTTAGATCAGATACAGAGTGATGCAAGGAATGGTTCTTCCAGCAGGCTAAAACTAGCCAAGATAAAGTAATTAGACTCTGACCCTACAGAATTCCAATCTCTCCTCATTACTGAAATTCCAATTTGATAACCAGTCTGCATAGACACTGATTCTGTAGGAGTTTTTGTTCACAACCACTCCAACTGTTCAGGAATGCTCATTCACAGTTCTTCCTGTTGGCCAAGCATCACATTTTGTACACATGAGTCACATATTGAATATCATAAGGTCTCTTGCTGCTATAAGCCTCATTGCTAGGATCTGATGTAGATGAGGCTTGACAAGTGGTCTCCCAAGCAGGCTTTGGGAGACTGGAATAGCTGGTTATGGCCATTAAGAAAGAATTTCCTAGATCATATTAAAAATATTAGCTATTATATTCTGGATCCGAATTCTTTTTTTATACTCTTTGTCTCTGGCATATCATTTACTAAAATTAAGTTATCAAGAACACAGTTTGACTTAGTAGTGAAGATTATAGATGAAATGCATGTCCAAAATAAACAAACTTTATGAGTTTGATTATGTGGTTCCCCCATATTTACAGATCAACTCTTTGGCTTAATTAAAAATGGTTAGAAATGGAACTTTTATGGAGTTACTATAGTATTGTCTCTTTATTACTAATATATTGTTTATTTTTAATCCATGCTAATTATACTTTAGAATACTTTAGATACTAGCTAAATAAAAATAGTATTTAAAGTATAAAACATCATGAATATTATTAGGCATTAACATCTTTCTTATCAAGTGAATGAGAGGAAATACCCAAAATCCTTGGGCATAGTTAACCAATTGACTTAACCATGAACTAGTCTTCCTTACTCAATCCAAACTATACTGAGCGATGAAAATGAATGGAGAAAAAAATCTGACTCCTTCAGACACCAGGTTGAAAGCAAATAACACAAAGAAAACCAAAACAAAATAACCATTAAAAACAGGTATGATCAAGGAAAGGACATTTAATCCCCATTTATAACTTCACTGAAACCAAAACCAGTACCATTTTATCATTTAGAAAAACACAAGCTGGAATTCACATTTTAATTACAAAATTATTTAAGAAACATGCAGGATGAGAAACGTTTAGTCATGGCTCTCAATTTTCAGTAGTGTGGAAGATGAATACATCTTACGCATCCTTGATGTTCATCCAAATGTACTCTCAGATGATTTGAGAACACTCACTGCTTCCTAGGAGTGAGTTAGATGTACCTAGAATTAGAATCTTCTATGTGATATCCTTTTGGTTTAAGTGATTAAAAAAAATCTTGTTTTTATTTTGTGAAGAAGAGTCTAATTTAAATTTTAATTAACACTATTAGAAGTTTCTTAAATACTATTTATCTAATAGACCACATTTTATACATAAAATTTAATTAATTAATTAGTTTGTTTGTTTGTTTGGTTGGTTGGTTTTTCAAGACAGTATTTCACTGTGTAGCCCTGGATTTCCTGGAACACCCTCTGTAGATGAGACTGATCTCAGTCTCAGGGTTCCATCTGCCTCTGACTCCCAAGTGGCTTGCCTTACTCACCAATGCTATCTAACAACTGCAATGTCTAAATTGTAATGCAAGCATCTCACATTAATGAGTTCCTCCATAACTGTTATCTTTTATATGTTTTTACTAGTTATATATCTTCAAACTAATTCTTACAACAGGCTTTCAGCTTGTTTGATTCCATTGTTGTCTACTTTTCATGGACAAGAAAATGCAGACTAAGTAACAAATGACTATCAGACAGAACAAATATGTCCATACTAGACCATTTAAATTCATTCCAATGCTTTGCTTTTGATATGTCCCATTTGCAGGTTCTTTTAATATTACAAAAAAAGCACAAATCAGTGGAGTTAATATATACAACATTTGATTCTAAAGCATACATTTGTGCATTTTCTCCTAGATATTATATGACACATACATTTTTGGGAATGATGGCATATGCCTGTAATCTCACCACCTTGGAATATGTAGTGGGAAAAGTGCTACTTCAGAAGAAACTGAGGCTAAAGAGTGAGATTTTTGTCAAAAAGGAAAAAGGAAATTGCTGCCACTTTAAATTTTTGATATTATTGTCACTAAAAATCATATGCCAGAATGACATTCAGTGCCAAATATTTTCAGAAATAATTTTTCTATTTGTTTCTCAAAAATAAAACTGTTGTTCATATGGTTATTGTAATTTGTGAGAAATCTAGAAATAAATTCAAATTATCAAACGTCAAAGAGTTATTATGTATTTAGTATTTGAACTTAGATATTTTATATTAGGGTCATTTATTTCTAAAACTCTGTGTTTCCTAGAAACTGAAAATATGTATAACATATTTGGAACTTGTCAAATGTAATAACATATCAAGTTTAGATTCATAACTTTATATTTTTATAAATGCACTCAGGTATAAAAAATTCTTAGGAGAAGGTATTTGGGTTTTTTATATATATTATAAGTAAGCCCTCATAAATGAAAGGAAAAAAGAGGCGGGGGAGAGGCAACTTTTGTTGTAAAACAAACAGCTGTCATTGCATTATCACATAGCGCAATTTTTCTTTTTTAAAAAAAAGCGCTTGACACTGGTATTGCCTCCAAGTAATTTAGCATCTCCATACTATTAACAGATTTATTAAGAAGACAGTTGGGGCTGGAGAGATGGCTCAGAGGTTAAGAGCACTGGTTGCTCTTCCAGAGGTCCTGAGTTCAATTCCCAGCAACCACATGGTGGCTCACACCATCTGTTATGAGATCTGGTGCCCTCTTCTGGTGTGCAGGCATACATGGAAGCAGAATGTTGTATACATAATAAATAAATAAAATCTTAAAAAAAGAAGACAGTTTATGAAATAAGTGCAGAATTTTATCCATAGATGAGTAACATTTCAGTAACTTCTCAGTAGAAATGCAAGGTTCAAGTAAGTAATTTTCTGCTTTTATTTCTACTCTTTTCTAACACTTGAAACCTTGTGATTTTTTTTACCAATGATTCCTGATCCACTGCTTCTAGTGGGAACCAAAACTGGATTCAAATAAAGGAATTGCCCTTCCCAACTTCATCAAGGGTAATTTTTTTTTTAGGAGAACTGACGAAACACAGGAGCTTTAAATTTGTTCCAGTAAAGGTAAATCACTTATCAAGGTGACCCCTCCTTCCTCAATGTAGAGATGGTATCACATCCACAGTACTATGCAAAATGTCCTACTACCAGATAGTAGATCGTTTAGTAATATCAGCTATTTTGTCTTTGACAGTTTCCATTATCATTGAAATGGAAATCTAGCCACCATACTTCAAACTTCACTTGATGTTTCATGAATCTTAGATGAATTTCTTGTCATTATTTTAATCACTGAGCCAATATATTAAAGCTTTCATTTATAAGATGATTAAAATTTCTTGATACTATAGATCACACTTCTTTATTTTAGGGTAAAAGAATAATGATATCAGAAAATTTAGAATTAATATGCACCACTATCTTACAACAATTTACATGAAATGGGTAGCTGAAAAAAGTGTTGGAAATAACAGTATCCTAATTTGTGAATAAGTACACATTACTTAAACAATTATGTGCTCTAAAACACACATTTGAATTTTACAAAATTATTATTTAAAGAAAAAGACTTTAAGATATTTTCTACTCAGACTTTTTGAAACATTTTTGGGACAACCAATATTGGGCAACAGCTTTATCTTATTTTCAATTATTATTTAAATGTGAACATTTGAGCAAGCCAACTATAATCTAAAATAGTTTTGAGAGTATCAGCATTATTGTGGTATCCCTTCCTGTGTGTTGTTAGCTCTGTTTCACTGACTATGAATAATTCATCCAACAGCTGGAGCAAAAGAAAATATTAGTACTTTATCAGGTCCAACAGTAAAGCAGAGTCATTCGGGCAGCTATTCTCAGGGCCAGTTTAGAATTAGAGACTAGCTTCTAAGGATCCAGCATTAGAATATATGAGCATTTGATACTGTGAAAGTGTATAGTAGTTCTGCTTATATCTATGTATATTTTCTGGTGTTATATTTAAACATGATACAGACTTGATGGTTTTAAGGTAGAATTCATTACACTTCATCATACACACAAACAGAAAGGGGGGGACTTTTAGTTTATTTCAGACTGAGAATGAAATTGCTGTAATCTCTCTGGGAAATTCAACAACAGTCTTTGAACATTTGCAAATATATCATCTTCCAGGTAATGGGAAATTTCATTAACTGTAGGTCTCTTTCCCTAGGTGTTATTAAGACAGGGGATAGATAGCAGAACTTCCTGAGTGTGGCTGGGCTTCTCAACCACACTCCTTCTGAAGGAATGGATCTTGTTGGAATGAACACAATTATCTTCTATAATGGGGAAAGCAGTGTTTCACAAACCTCTCCTCACCCCTCAAAATAGGAAGACAAGTAATGAAGGTACTGTCACAAACAGACAACATGAAGCCCTACAAATCATCTGCTTTGCAGTTGTTTTAGAAGCTGGTTTCCTTTCTAAAGGTGAAAGATATTCACAGCACAACCTACACACATCTGAGCTATCCAAGGGTCATGTTGGATGGTCTTGCCAACTGGACCTATGTACATGTGTGGTGTCAGTAAGAGACAAATAAATTATGAAATTAGCAGATGGGTCCACATGTATAAAGGTAACAAAATACCTCATGGTGAACACTATGTTGAATATATGTACATATCCTTGCTTTTGTTCTTCCATGGTATGTTTACCATCATTTCCCGAGGGTTTTCTATATATGTATTTAGACTTATGCACATGAAATATTTGAATGCATTTATGTAGTATAATGTATGCTGTTTACATAGTGTATCTATTTATACATATATGTATTTATCATTTGAGTCTATAATGTCCATGTATAATTATCATTGAAGTGAAAGAGCAATCCTGCGGCCAGGCGGAGGTGGTATACACCTTTTATCCCAGCTCTCTGGAGGCAGAGGCAGACATATCTTTAATCCAAGTACTCTGGAGGCAGTGGTTGAAGACTCACAGAGCAAATTTAATAGAAAATGTGAATCAATATTAATCTATATTAGTATTTGCATATAATTTAAAAGAATAACCAAATAGTAACGTGACTATATATGGACACAATGGCATAGCTCAAAAAATCAAAGATGTACATATAGTTGACTGTGAAATAGTCAGGATAGGAGAGATGCAGGAAGGCATGTTGCTGGTGAAACTTCATTCCTGTGTATTTTATTGCTTTAAAATGTAAATAATTATGTATATATTAAGCAAATGCAATGAAATATGTTTTGAATATGGTAGATATGTGATGGCTATATTTTTCTGTGCTGTTTTATTTGTTTGAAATATCTCATATTTAGAAGTAAAAAATTGAAAGGACAAAAAAGAAAGAAAGGAAGAAAAGAAAACAACCATGCAAACCCCAAATTGTTACAAATTAAAAAGCTACCTAGGGGACATATTAATGATTTTGACTGGATTGTTTCTTCTCTTTGATGTAGTTTGTGTTTTACATCTTTTAAAATTACACTTACCTGCTTTTTTAGGTTGACATGCTTTTAGGTAAATATCTGGTTGTGTTTAATCGTGATTGAGTAGGACAGATAATATTGAAAACCAGTTTCAGTTGTAGGTCATTCTCAAAAGTCTGTTGTTATTTCTTCTCAACTCATTATTTCCTTAAGTCCACCTCAGTGTCATGGGATTTAAAAGAATCTCATGACTTTTGAAAATATATGTTTGAGGATCATCTGCAAACAAGTTGAGTTTAGAACTTCCCAATCAGAAATAAATTTGTTGTATGGAACATAACAGATAAGATTATCTTCTGAGAAGGAAGAACTATGGGAATTGGATGGGTCAGACACAACAAATAAACAAAAAAATTAACAAACAAAAACCACCGAATCAACTAACTGGGGATCATAGAACCTCAGAGAGACTGAACCAGACAACCAGGGAGCCTAAATAGGACTGACCTAGGCCCTCTGCATATATGTTAGAGTTGGGTAGCTTGGTCTCCTTGGGGGAGTCCTAAAAGTGGGGCATAGGGGCTGTCTTTCACCATGTTTCCTGCTTTTGGAATTCTTTCTCCTACTGGGTTGCCTCAGCCACCCTTAATAGGAGAGTACCTGCCTAGTCTTACTGCTATTTGATATGCCATAGCTGCCTGATATATTTTGGAGGCCTGCCCTTTTCTGAAGAGAAAGAGGAAGAGAAAATGGAAGGGGGTTGGAAGGTTGAAGGAGAGGGACAGTGAGGAGGTGAGGCGGGATGGTGGGAGGGGAAACTATAACTGAGATGGTAAAAAAAATTAAATTATTAACAAAAAATGTTAAAGAAGAATACATTTTTTTAAAAAAAAAAGATTATCCTCTGATGGCTGCTGGCAAGACAGGATTTGGCAAGTGGCAGAGGAAGATTTCAACTTCCTGCTGATTACACTCTTGTGTGTTAGCAGAAGCCAGGGGCATTGGTAACAGGTGAGAAATGATCCCACATTTTGATTTCCTACAGCCTAGAAGGTTCTGCTCTTCCCAGCCAACTTAGCATTTTTCAGGCCTGTAATTTAGTAGATTTAATATTTTCAGATTTAAATTATTTGAAGTAATATCTGCTGTACATAATGTGGTGTTTGCAGGACTTGGGTTCAAATCCTAAAAGTTTTCAGGCAATGACAATAATTCCTTGAGGGACTATTACTTGCCTGCTGTGAAATTTCCTCCCCACCTATTCTTCATCCCCAATAAAATTGTTGACTCAAAGTGGAAGGACTATAGAAAATGCTATGTTTCCTAATTTGAAATCTACTTTAGTTGCCTGGTCCTCCACTCTGCTCAAAGTTATACTTCGGGACAGGCCAAGCATACATTTCAGAGCCTTTCATTTCATCCAAAGTAAAGGATCCCTTAAACAGTTGCTGTTCTTTCCTTGGTTTTCTATAGCAATGGTTACAAGTTTTCACCACAAAACTAATGCATATTAAAGTTTTAAGGAGGAAAAGGTTGGCAATTTCCTTCATAGCTTATGGTGGCTCTGAATCTCCAGTGATCACCAGGTTTCCACACCTCAATAGTCTTTGACACAAACCCGGACCTATGTTTTATAATTTATCTCGGTTTAGAATACTTTGAGGAAGAAACAGTGGTGAATGATGGGGAGTTCATTTCATGAACATAACTGAAGTACAAAATAGATAAACACATATATTTCATGTCATCCAATGCATTGTCTTCTTGTTCATGATCTCTTTTATTCAAAACATGGGATTTATTTTGTTTTCCAATCTCTGGTTATATTCTAATGTTTGACTGTGCTGTTAAAAAGGCTACCAGTAGGATTAAATGTCACATGCTTTTGTTTTTGTAAATGCATTTAATCTGGCCATCATTTTTAACTTACAAATCAATCATATAACATAAGATATAAGGCTATGAAGTATCTGAATTTAAAGGCAAATATTATAGAAAGCAGTGGTCCTTGAACTTCAGCTTGCAGCAGAACAATTTTAAGAGATTTATTAAAACACCGTCTGCTGAGCCTGGAACAGAGGCTGTGATTGGATAAGTCTAGCATGCGTCTGCAAATGTACTGTGCCTAAGTTCTCACTATTAACTGCTGATAGGGCCATAATTGTAGGTTAGAGTATCAAGGCTACACACTTGATGGGAAAGAGAAAGAAGCAGGTGCATAGCCTTACATCCTTCATTTTATGTTTATGTAAACTACAGCTACAAAAAGTTTAAGTGAGGAGAAAGGCCCCTATAGATTCCAGTTCTGTGCTATAATTTGCACTCACAAATGGCCTGTCAGTTGGTTATATGATCAGCTCTTTAAATATTGATGAGCCATTTTCCCCTTCATTGCTGTTCTCAGCTGAGCCAGCTTGGAACTGTAAGCAAATCATTGTGTCAGTCACCGTGTGCTGAACATTGCATGCTCCTTTTTTTCCCTCTGCCTTTCTGTAATAATTTCCTGTAAAACTTGCTGCTTTCCTCTGTGGGGAATAGCAGTATCTCAGGTCATCCATCAAACCAGCACTCTGTGTCAGCAGCTTCTTTGATGATAGAAGGTGAGTCTCACATGGCATAACCATCAGAAAACCACAAAGAGGAAGTCACACTTGTCAACTTGGGTCATAAACCAAAGGAAATCTCCACCAGCCATCTAGTACCCACCCAGCTTCTTACTAAAGAGACATAGGGATAGAATTTCAACACAGCAACATTGTTACAACAACTAGTAAATCATGTTGTCATCTTTTCTGACTTATTCCCTGAATCATTTCTCTAGAGGTGGTTCTCATGTGCAAATCCAGTTGGGAATCAGAAGACCTAATCCAGGCTTAATGGATATCATTGTATTAAAGGTAATCAAATTGTGACTGTTCTGGACTTACAGCTTCCAAAAAGTAAACTTGATTTTAAGCATTGATTAATGTATTTGTTAAATGTTGTAATGAAGTTTCATACAATTGTAATTTGAGGGTTTAAAAAGAATAAAATCTCTCTTGAAATTCCTTGATTTTATTACCCTTTACTGTATTAAAAAATATCACCATTTCAGGCCAGTTATATATAGAGAGAAATAAATACTGAGTGAGGGCTTTTGTTATTGGACAGTGTGGAAAATATGTTTTGCTACTATGTGGAACATGTTTTTTAAAGGAAGTGAATGTATTACTCCATAATAAAACTTAAAAATGAAAAGTTCTAATGTAAAAATACAGTGCTTAAAAATAGCTGAATTATCAATATTGAGAAGATAACACCTAGATTTCAAAGGAATTCACAATGTAAGCACAGACAATATCACACTTTAAATTTTCCATAGTAGATTCCAGGCCTTTTTATACAAACATTTTTGCTATGTTCAAAGTTTTAACTTGCAAATTCCATTTAGTATATTGGCTCAGTGTTATATGTGTAGCTTTTTTCCTTTGTTACAATGCTTATGAACTTACTTATGTTCTTTGCATGTGTCAGTATCTGTGTGTACATGTTCTTGTATGTCTGTGCATTTGTTAATGGAGGTCTGAGGTCCATACTGAAGTCTTTATTATTTGATCCACCTTACTTGCTTTTGGAAACAGGGTCTCTTACTGAAGCTGGTGATCACTCATGCAGATAGTCTGGATGGCCAAAAGCCTACAAGGATCCTCCTCTATCTGGAATTGCAAGAACCTGTCAGGTGCCTTACTTTTATGTGGATGATAAGAACTGTGTTCTTGTCTTCTTGCTTGTATAGCAAGCACTTTGATTACAGACATGTCTCCATCCCTCATCTTCATGTGTGTTCCTTCTTTGTGAAAATCTTTTCCTTAGAATGGTGCTCCTTTCAACTACCTAATATTAAATATTAGTGTTTACAATTAAGGGAGAAAAACTAAGCAGCAGCAGAGATCCATAAGCACACTACTGATCAACCAGACTGTTTCCTAAAATATTTTTCAATAGTATCTGAAAGACAGAGCTAAATTAGGCAGAAAAGAACAAGAAACCCCTTCACTTTATTGGGTTTATACAGAGGATTATTTCTTGTTTTTACTGAAATTTGTTTCAGTTATGTAATTATGTCAACCTCATTTTGCATTATTTTCTTTTTGCTTTTTCAAGGCAGGATTTCTCTATATAACTGTCCTGGCTGTCATGGAAATCACTTTGTAGACCAGGCTGGCCTCGATATCACAGAGATATGCGTTTCTCGCCTCCCAAGTCAAGGGATTAAAGGTGCATGCCACCACCACCAGGCCATTTTGGAATTTTTCTAGAATAGCAACAATCATTATTTGGGTTTGTATTAAGCATAATGGAATAAAGAATTAAAGTCTATCTACCAACAGTCAAATTATTTACCATGTTGAATATGAACAACTCATTACCTGCAACAAATTACAAGGCAAATTCAATGATGAGACAATTATTAAACTGTAGTCCCATAACCTCCAAATGAAAATCAGAAATTTTAGGCAAATATTTCCAGGAGTGGCTGAGGCCTACTGAAGCTCAGAATTCTTTCAGTATTTTAGCTAGATGGATGATGAGATAAGGTATGCTCACCCCAGTACTCTCCATATGATGCCATGGTTAGAGATCTGTTTTAAATCTCCAAATTTTCAGCTGTGCACAATTTTATACTTGCTGGAAGCAAGCCAACAGTACTTGGGCTGTTGTTCATTCAGTTTGGGAAAAACTGAATGAAAATTTCTTAACATGCTCTCAGATTCATAAAGCAGTGACATTTTTAGGTTCAGACAATACTTTATAAATATTTTGAAGGAATGTGCTGTTATTTATTGATTAATCCATGCTGTTATTTATTGGTTAATCCATGTTTATAAATTCTAGGTTTCACATAGCTTTAGACATGGAACACTAATGATTTCCAAGGTTTAAAATCAGAATTAATCCTACTATTTTCTCCAGTTTAAACATAGGATCATAATCTTTACTAATCATTGTTTATGACACAAATTAGATTTTGTATAATTTTATTACACATTCATCCTGAACCATTCCCATTCTAACTTTTCTATTATCATATGATTAAGAAACAATCTCATGTATTTCATTTTGTCTTTTGTATCTCTCACTTTTCTATTCAATTAAGACTAAGTTTACACAAATGATAAAAATAATTTATTAGAAAGGGGAAAGAATATTCCAGCATACCTACGAAGATAGTCACAAATTATCTAGAGAGGATTAGACAAATGAAACAAAAGGAAGTTTAAATGGGCAGAGTCCATTATATTAAATAAACCAAAATAAGAATGTGCTTAAATGAGACAGGGCTTTAAGCTTTTTGTTTTTGTTTTTCTCTTCAACCATTCAAATATACTTCAGTATGTGGATACAACCTCTCCACCCTATCAATGGGTGACAGTGAGCACCCTATTATCAACAACAACATTCTATAAGCAAGCAGCAGAGTTTAGGATATTAAAAATCTCCATGAGCACAGAATATCTGTCTCAACCTCCTCTTTCAGGGAGATGGAGAATCCCACATCCCTAAAGAATGAAGCACAACCGACAACTTGTCACTGTACAAAGAGTGGCAACATACTCAACCAAATAAAGCTTATGTCATTTTCTTGAGGTCAGAAGAGAAGTGGCCCTCAGCCCCCTCTCATCTGAAGCACTCAGGCCCCACTGGGAACAGCAGGGAAGGGAGCCTTCATTTGCCTTCCCCACTAGATACTTCAAGAAACTAAAGGAACAGAGAATCTGAGGAATCTGCCCGGAGCAGGGGAGGGCTTAGTGGAATATCAATGATAAAATACAGGACCTTCATTTATTCATTATAGATGTGTTCTTATATCCATGTAAAAGTTTTTATTTTATTTTTATTTTGGCCTGAGAAACTCAATGAGCTGGAGCCAATGCATTCAAGTGGCTGGGCAGAAACGATGGGACTCTCCTTCTTCCAGATCCATCTTGTTTTTCTGGAGAGCTGGTGTGATTGGTTTCCTCTGTCCTTACATTAATATTTCCGTGGCAAGTGCATCCTGCTTGTGTCAATACATGAGTAGATCTGGGAAGATTTATGAAACATGGGAATGAAAATGTGTTTCCCTCTTGTTTCATGTTTGTTGTTGTTGTTTGAAGGAATGTTTTCTTAATTTTTTGTATGTTTGGTTTTGGTTTTATTTATTTATTTATTTTTGCTTCACAAGTTTCTTTCCAGAAAATGGAGTGTGTTATTCCATGGTGGAGAGAAGATGGTACAAAATTAGAGCTTTTTACCAGGAACACAGAGATGAAATACAGAAATTCAGAATCTTCTTCCAATACATTTGTGGAGAAATGCAGATGATGGATGTAATTCTTTCAGATGCATGATATTGAAATGGAAAACCAAAACACGCCAGTTTTATTACATAAGAATAAATTCAGATGTCCACAGTAAGCTAAAACTTTGTTGAGAAATGCGGAGCAGAAAAAGAACAGGAAAATGTCATAGCAAGGACAGGAAAACACTAAAATTGAGTTTGAACCTTTCATCTCGTTTTGGTTCTGGGAAATAGTTGGTATGTTGATGTGCAAAGGAAATGCTGTCAGAATGTACTGAAATAACTGGCTTTCCTTTATGCTCTATCTAAAAATGTATTTTAAGCTAGATAAAACCATTTCTTATAAGAAAATATTCATGAGCAGAAATACCATAAAGAGTCTGTCCTGTTATGTTGCCTTTTTGTTTGGATTGTTTTAAAATATATTATTCTGTTTTCCCTCTTTTATTGAACTTATGTGGAAGGAATATTAGCATCAACATCAAAGTTTCACTCCCTATAACTGAAAAGTTTTAGAAGAATCAAAATATACTTGCTCTTAATTTTACATTCTAACCATGCACAGAGTTATAGTGTACAAAGAGATGTTGGCAATGGTAATATTTCTGCTATAGATATGAAATTGTGAATAAATAGAACAAATTTCATTATGTATCTCACAGAAAAATAAAATATGAGCTCTTTTACTGAATTTTAATGGTCATCTGTCCTAGACAATATTTCCTATTGAGTCTTAGAAAGTTAAAAATAAATCATATTAAATTATTCAAGAAAAATAGTATGAAGAACAAATGTTGAGGCTGTTGGATTTCCCAGTGGCTAAGAGTACAAATTGCTTTTGAAGAGGAATTTGGTTCACAGTTACCATTTCAGTCATTTAGAACTCCATCTCCAGGGATTCTCATGCCTGTTGCCTCCTCAGGTACCTACTGTCTGGTGAATATACCCACACAGAGACAAATACACACATACAACAAGCCACTAGCAATGGTACCAGGATTTATTACTAGTGCATGAACTGGCTTTTTGGAGTTCATTCCCTATGGAGGGATACCTTGCTCAGCCTAGATATAGTGGGAAGTGCCTTGGCCCTGCCTCATTGTTTTGTGACAAACTTCGTTGACATCTCATGGGAGGCCTTACCCTTTCTGAGGAATGGATTAGAGATGGGGCTGGAGGGGAATGAAGATTCGTATGTAAAGTAAGTGAGCTAGCTTGTTGGAGCCCATTCCTTACGGTTTGTTGCTATGCTCAGTAGCAATAGGAGCAGGATATAACTCCAGTTCTTACTGGAGCCTATTCCCTATGGTGGGATGCCATGCTCAGTCTTAATGTCTGGGGGAGGGGCCTGGCCCTGTCCCCAACCTGTTTTGTCAGACTATGTTGACTTCTGGAAGGCCTTACCCATGAGGAGGAATGGACTGGGGGTGGTTTAGGGAGGAAGGGAGGGGGGATGGAAGGAGGCTAGGAAGTGGGAGGGAGAAATGTGTTTGGAATGTAAAATGAAATAAAAAAAATTTAAAATTGGAAATAATGAATGTTGAAAAGAAGAAACATTGTGCTCCATGTTCTTAGTACATTACAACTTAGTTTCCAGTTTGTAGATATGTGAATGTCCTATTTGTACACTTCTAACTCCACTTAAAAAAAAAAAAAAAAAAAAAAAAAAAAAAAAAAAAAAAAAAAAAAAAAACTTACTTGAATGGGACTCTAGTTCTGTTGTTAAAACTGGGCAGAGCTGGTACTGAGCAGGGAAACTGGCCTTCTGAATGCTAATTTGCAATGCTTAAAGCATGGCCTCTTCCTCCCCCTGTTCTTTTCATTCTTTGTCTGTTTCTACTGGGGAACACAATGATATCTTTGCAGGAAAATCACCTTTAGTCAAAGCCTGTAAAGTCGGAGAAGAGATTAAAAGCTTTGCTTTGGGGTTTGCCACTTCATCGGGCCTTTATGTGGTACCTTCTAGAAGCACTCCCATTTGGTCTTAGTCACCATTCCTCATTTCATTCTGCTCCTGAGATGAAGATCCTTCTCCTTTTAGATTTAATGCCTTGATGGCTGATGTTAAAACAATTTGGTCTGATTTGCACAGACTCAGCTCCATCAATTTTCTCTACTCTTGTTTGTACAGTTTTTTTCCTATGTGGTGATCTCACCTGGCCCTGACAATGAATGGTAGCTTTTGTCTAGAGAGAAAATGAAACAAAATAAATCATGCTTGTTCCTGTCTCCACCATTAAAAATAAAGGAAGGAAAGGAGAAAGGAAACTGAAACTGCATTCATTTGATTGGTATGATGCATGATGCTATCCTTACTAAATGGGCATCTATCTTATTTACTCCCTCACTCAGTTTATGAGACCTAAATGACAGCTCCAAATTGTTCTCAGATGTTGCCTACATTTAAAACAGACTGCCTTTACTTCAGTCCTACTCTTAGTTCATAAAGAAATGACCATGTAAAACTGTACTAGGATGATTGGAAGCATCTTATTATATAAGAAACACCCACCTGTACTTAATTTTTACTGATTATCTGACTGAGGAGTAGACTGTACTATGTTTTTTTTTTTTTTTTTTTTTTTTTTTTTTTTTTTTTTTTTTTTTTTTTTTTTTTTTTTTTTTTTATACTGACTTGTATCTTATTCCTTCCAGACATCTTCATCTTGTTGCCATCTCAGCTGGCTGTCTTCTCTGTTTATTGATGTGATTTTCTTTTCTTGGATTTCTTTTTACTCCTCCATCTTTCAGCCAATCTGATTTCCTCTTGGTTTCTTGCCATCTTCCACACCCAAACTATATCCTCTTGTTTCCCTTCTGAACAAAGACAACCATCATGCCTGTGCAGGCACTGAAATTTGAAAAGAGATCAGCATCACTTCTCTCACATTCTTCACAATATCACTTAGAAGTAAATTTTGGGTCTAAAATATTTCGTTACCAGTCTCACCTATCCCTGGATTCCAGGATTTATGAAAATTCAGTGGGTGCTTAGAAACTATTTAAACTGAGATTATTTAACTATGATGACTTAAGTAAGACAGAGGACTTAAAGCCTATATGATAATTGTCTGAGAATTTGGAGACTGTTATAATGGAGGCAAAGCTATTTAAGACAGGGATGCACATCAATGAGAGATTTAAGGAAGAAATGTTCTTTAATACATGATGCAGGAAAACAGAAGTATGTCCAACTCTCAAATCCATCTACATGAAAGAGAAATGAAACATTCTTTAGGAATATTTTTCCCTACAGATTCATAATTACATTGAGGATCTATAGGTGGGATCATTCTGGATTTAGAGTGAATTGTACGGTAAATCATGAGTCTGAGGTATAACATGAAAGGGGGAAAGAATACCAGGAAGTAAAGACATATTAAAGTGAAGGCAGATTTTGGAATGATGAGTCTACCAAAATATGCCAAAAATGTGCTGGTAAGCTACCAAATTGGTACAATGTAATATAATGGATTCTCTCCTAGCAGATGGGAAGAAATGATCCTTTGATACTTTTATTTAGGATGTGGGCATTCCAGGACTATAAGAGAATAAGCTATGGTATTTATTTAAAAGGGTAACTTCATGCTAAATTGATCAAAGAGTCCTAAAAAAGTTAAGTATCATTTTATCATATTTTCTGCAATTACATTTTTGAAGCCGTTTTATAATTTGTAAATCATTGAACATGCACTGTAACATATATGGCTTATGTATTCATACCCATCTAAAACAAGAATGGACTTTTAAATACTTAAAGGGGTACACAAACTGTGACTAATCATTTAGTGTAATGTTTTTAACACTAAAAAAATTGGAAGCCACAAGAATTGAAATGGTTTTAAAATGAAAGATGGCAGTCTGAACAGAATGTGTATTTTGTTTACAACTATCCCATAACAATAATAAAGATATCACCATTCCTGGAGGCTTTGGTATGTATGAGAGTCATGTTAAATGAAGTTTTAAGCATATGGAGATATTCTGCATCACATTAAGTTGATGACTATAAGATATTAGGCTTTTTTTTTAAATTCTGAATTGTGGTGCAAAGATACCCTGATGTGTGAAGATAAGAATAAATATTACTTGGGATATTTGAAAGCCCCAGAATGAGTGTAGAATGTGACAAAACCATCAAGCTGAAATTTAAATATGTGAATTTACTTCATTGAAGATGGTGGGTGTAAAGCCTGGTGACATAAATAATTCAAGAAAAGAGTAAAATTTCTCAGCTCACAGGCAAGATGCAAAAGAACTATTCATAAGCTTTGTGACTTGGCTGATACAAGTTTTTATTTCATGGACCTTACATTAAAGTGTTCAGAAACTAATGTGTTAATAATTAATCAAAATGAAGAAAATGGTTGATGGATTGCAGGATTTTTCAATTTGGGAATAGCAATGAGAAATTATAGAATAGAATAAAGAGTAAACTCATATTTATATACAGTAGTCTTGATGTTTACATGCAGAAATCATTAAAGGAATGACATGTGCTGTGGTGATATATTGTTTATGATTTATTAAAGCCTCTAGAGATAAAAAAAATAGCAAAGCAGCCATACTAGTTAGCCATAGTAGCCAGGCATACACTTTTAATCCCAGGACTCGGGATTAAGAGGTAGATGGAGGCCACTCTGGGTTACAGCAGAGTGAATCAGAGCTCATAACTTTAATCCCAGGATTTGAGAGATATAAAAAATATAGGCATTCAGACTGAGAATGTGTCTCTATCCATGTTGAGGAGTGCAAAGCAGTCTGAGTGAATCTGAGGAACAGTGAAGTCAGGAGCAGTTTGAGGATCACCCCTTTGGTCTGAGCCACAAAGCAACAAGTAAACTATGTTTTATGCCTATTAACTGCATTTTAGATGTGATCAAGTTATACCTTTTACTCTCATAAGGGAAATGAGACTCCTTGGACAAAGGGTTAAATGTGAGGCTGGTGCAAAGATACCAAAATTTTTTAATTTAAATTAGAAACAAGATTATTTTACATGTCATTCCCTGTTCTCTCTGCCTCACCTCCTCCCTAACAACCTACCTATCCAATACCATTTCTGCTCCCCAGGGAGAGTGAGGCCTTCCATTGGGGTCTTCAGAGTCTGTAACATCCTTTGGCATAAGTCCTCCCCTGTGTGTCTAGGCTGAAGGAGTATCCCTCTATGTGAAATGGGATCCCAACGTTCATTCCTACAATAGGGATAAGTACTGATCTACTGTAAGAGACCCCATATATTTCTGAGACCTCCTCACTGACACCCACATTCATGGTTTCTGGATTAGTTCCATGCTGGTTTCCCAGTGATCATTCTGGAGGCCAAGCCCTCCCTCTTGTTCAGGTCAGCTGTTTCTGTGGGATTCACCATCCTGGCCTGGACCCCCTTTGCCCATCATTCCTCCTTCTCTGCAACTGGATTCCATTTCCGTTCAGTGTTTTGCTGTGGGTATCTGCTTCTGCTTCCATCAGCTGCTGGATGAAAGCTCCAGAATGGTATATAAGTTAGTCGTCAATCTCGTTATCAGAGGAGGGCATTTAAGGTAGCCTCTTCACTGTTGCTTAGATGGTTAGTTGGTGTCATCTTATAGATCTCTGGACATTTCCCTAGTGCCTGATTTTGCTTTAAACCTACACTGGCTCCCTCTCTTATGGTATCTCTTATTTTGCTCTCCTCTCTTCTTCCCTCTATACAAACTTCTTGCTCCCTCATGTTGTCATCACCCCTCCTATTCCCCCCTTCTCATTCTTCTAGCTCCCTCTCCCCTCCCCCCATGTAACCAATTTGCTCAGGAGATCTTGTCCCTTTCACCTTCTGTGGCGGACCATATATGTCTCTTTAGAGTCCTCCTTGTTCCCTAGCTTCTCTGATGGTGTGGATTATAGGCTGGTAATCCTTTGCTCTATGTGTAAAATCCATATATGGGTGAGTGCATACCATGTTTGAGATTTTTATATTCTAAAACCTCACTGTATTTGCAACTGTGCTATCCTTTGAAATATTGGTTAAATGATCTTGCCTGTAAAAATGTTTAATGTAAGAATTATAAACCTACTATTTAACAAATCTCAACTACTTACATTGTATCATTTGAAGAAAGAGGTGAGAATGCTGTAGCTTGTGAGGTTTGGTGGTGCTGTAGATAAATACCGAACACACAGATTTACAAACACAGTATCTACAATCAGGAATTATGTTGACTAAACCAACCTTCAAATTCAAATGACTTCAAATTCAGAGTGTGAGATATCAGATTACAGCACATTTTCCTCCTTAGGGAATAATCTCTTAGGCAAAAGCTACATTTGTGTTTCCCACATAAAATTTTATAAAACCATCCCATGTAAAATGACCTGTTGCTGAAATGTTTATGTATTTTGAATACTATAATTTTCTTAGGTCAAACAATTTGTTTAATTTATATGTTGCCTGATTTAATTTAATCAAAAATGTTTTTCTCACACCTATTAATGACACAACATGTTATGTTTTGTTGTGTGTGAACATATTGTGTAATTTTTAAAAACTTTTTTTAAAAAAAAGTCTCACTCAGTAATTCAGTTTGTTTGTGAAGCCACATGGTGTGTTAGACTGATCTCAAGTTCCTAGTGATCATAGTACCTCAGCATCCTGTGTTCTGGGATGACAGGGAAGAAGCACTGAACATGGCTGTGATGAGGTCATATGTATGACTTTGTTCAAACATATCTTATTAATTTATGATAAACATATTTTCAAATTAATCCACTCTCTACATTTCTGCCACAGCACATTGCTGTGAAACAGCACAGCAGAAAACCATTCCTCCATTGGCTACAGAGATGGCACATTGGTTAAGCATGTTTGCTGCTGTGTCATGTGAACCCATATTAGTTCACAGCACCTATGTCCAGACTCACAAATGCCTGTAACTTCAGCTCCAAGAGAGTCAACACCTACTTTTTGCCTATGTGTACACAGGTACACACATTTTCAGTCCTTCAGATACATGCACACATGCACCAAGTGCACACATACACACACACACACACACACACACACACACACACACACACACACACAATAAGTTTTAAAGAGAAAATTTGAGGGCTAAACTAAATTTAACTCAGCATCTATTAGCTAATTTTCTATAACTTTTTTCTGCCATCTGACCATTAACATTCTTTACTCAGTGTCTATGACAGCAATTTGCTTGGAGACTTTTTGTATGTACGGGTACCACTATGCTGTAACATTCTTTCTGTTCGTAATTTATTTCATGTAGCAGCATGCTCTTCCTTTTATCCCATATTTGTCATTATAAACCTCAGGGTTTAACTTTTCAAATAAATGAATGGTATTACAATGTGTACCATATTGTAATTATCCATTCATCAGTCAACCAATATCCAGCTTGTTTCTCTCCCTAACTTCATTGAATATTACTGTAAGAATTTCAGAGTTCAGTGTTTCTTCAACATAATAAACCCATTAATGTGGTCTTAAACATAACTTAGAGATAGAAGGATTATATGGAAGCTCAAAGATAAACTTTTAGCGATACCTATTTTTACTAATTCTTTAAGAATGTATTTTCCCAGTAGCACTGTGCTTGAATTCCCTTTAATCCAAACCAGACCTTAAATCCTTTCCAGATCTTTCTAATTTTGATCATTTAGACAGTAGCCAGTCTTACAGGGATGGGGTAATATCTGATAGTGTATTTTGACAATGTTTTTAATGTACATTTTTCCAGGTTAAATGAACAAACTGAATTAAAAAATTTGAAATGTCTATCAAATTCCATCATGTGGATGCATGTAGCGCTTCATCTTCTTCCCTCCTCCTCTGTCCCTCCCTTGCTTCCTCCCTCCTTCTACTCTACCTCTCTTTCCCTCTTCCTCACTCCCTCCTTTTCCCTCTCCCCACTCTTTCTCACTACCATATTGTCATGCAAAATTTATAAAACTGGCATAAGCTATTTCTTCTCTTGTTTACAATAGATTCCTAAGTAAAATGTATCCATTTCTACTGTAGAATTTAACTGTTAATCCAGCAAGCACTGTGAGCCAGTCTAAGGGCTTCTTGGAGTCAAATGCAGGCAGAGAAGAATGGAATATGAAGATTTGCTGTTACTAGAGTTCAAGCTTACAATAGGGAGGTTTAATAGTGTGGATTTCAAAAGATTATAGTCTCCTAGTTTTTCTTGTTTGATAATGTGAACTGGATTAAAGGACACTGGCAAAGCCAATTTCAAGAGAACCTGTTGTGGTACATGTTATTCTTTTGTTTAAAAAGAAGAAAAGAGAAATATTGAGACAGACATATTGACTATAAGTTTATTATAAGGCCCAGTAGAATGGGGAGACTAAGAAGAGGAACAGGGTAATGGCTGACCGCCATGGCCGGTCGCCATAGAGAGAGAGAGCGGGAAACAGAGAAACAGGGGGAGAGAGAGAGAGACAGACAGAGAGAGTAAAGGGGCAGAGAGAGAGAGAGAGAGAGTGTAAAGGTGCAGGGGCCTATCTTTTAAAGGGGTCCTCTGCACCTGCGTGCAGACTTCTTTCCCATGGAACCTTGGGCTGACCAGGGTATTGCCTGAGTGCATTCCACCAGGTAACAGGGGCAGGCCAGCATAATGCCTGAACCTTTCATTCCCACCTTTACTTATTATTAAAAAAAGGTGGGGTGTTTAGATATGGCAGGTTAAGGAATAAGGGCCTCGAATTCTAAAGACTGCTTCCTGCTGACATGGGGGCGTTGACCATCTGACAACCAATGTGAAAACCAAGGTGGGATGCAAATAGCTTTGCTAATTTTTTCTAGAAGATTGTTTTTCCCTGCAAGATAGGACAAAGGCCAGGCCACCCATGGAGAGGAGCCATTTTAGCAGCCTTCCTGACATCCTTCTGTGGAAAAATACATAATCATAATTAATGCACCATTGAAAGCAGTTCTCTTCCCTCACGAGTGAGAAGCAGCTTGATTAAATGAGTAAGACTTTGAAGTAAAACATGAAAACTCATGGTGAAACAGGCAACATTTTAATTTTCTATTCAAAACTTCAAACCTTCTTCCAGTGGTTCCATGCTATTTAAAACTTGTCATCTCTGCAGTCATTCTGATGGAAATCACAATAAATGTCAGTGATGGAGAATTTTAATAAGTAAGATAGTTTCTGAGTTAAGCATATTTTCATCCCCTCCAGAATTCACCACCTGCTCAGGCAGCATATTGCTATGCCTCTGAATAAAGAATTTCTCCAAAGGTAACAGCATTTACCTAAAACCAACAAAGTTTAATTTGGTGAAAAGTGTACAATGGAGTGGCTCAGGTGTTCAGAAAATATTCTGGTCATGTCAAAGTGATGTGATTAGTGAATATGCTTGATCAGTGATGGTGGTCTGGTCTTGATATTGCACAATCACCACTGGGTATTATAGGCTGAATTTTTTGGTGACATAGCACTGAGTTTCTTTAAGAAGCTGACTTGAGCAAGTGGGAGCTCACAGACAATAGTTGGACAACTGGGTAACCAGCATAGGACGCAACCAAAGCTCCTGAATATGGGTGTCAGTTAGAGGCTTGGGCAGTCTATGGAGCCTCTGACAGTAGAATCAGTATTTATCCCTAGTGCACAAATGAACTTTGGGAGCCCATTCCCCATGGATAGTTACTCTATCAGGCTAGATACACAGAGTGGGGGCCTAGACCCTGCCCTGAGTGTTGTGACATTTTTGATGACCCCCCATGGAAGGCCTTGCCATCCCTTGAGAATGGATTGGGATGGAGGTAAGGGGGTTGGTGTGGGGCATAGGAGGATGGGAGGGAGAGGGAACTCAAATTGATATGTAAAATAAGATTGTTTCTAGATAAAATAAAGAAAGAAAGAATGCAATGACCAAGTGAGAATGAAGTGATATCAAAAAAAGAAGTAGACTGGAGACTGATATTTGTTAGAAGCTAGCAGAATTAATATGTGTTCTTCCCCTTCAACTGAGGAAAAATGAAGATTTAAAGATAATATTTAACAGTCCATTCATTTAATTGAGACTCACTTGTTAATGAACAAGATATATAATTTCTACAACTAAATCCTATTTTCATGAGTAACAATATTAAGAAGGTTAGGAATACTTTATAGAATGCTATCGAGAAGTCCCAATGTGTGAACACACCTGCTGCTGCACAGTGAAAGCCATATGATGTGAGTTCAGCCTCTTGGTGCTACATAAAGACAGAAGAAAAGAACTAATGTTATCAAGGTGTTCGCTAATTCCATGTGACTACAGAGGAATACAGTTCTCTCTCCCATAGAAGACTTACTTTTCATTCTCTAAAAATAGTATCTTATGAACATATATTTTATCCAAAGCAGCACTTTATGAAAGTGCTGAAATTTGATTCTCAAAAATATGTCCATTATGGCGGCTCATATTTGTAAACAAAGCACAAGTGGCTGAGGCAGGGGGATTAGAAGTTTAATGTCAGCCAGGCATTGGTGGCACAAAACTTTAATCCCAGGAGGCAGAGGCAGGAGGATCTCTGTGAGTTCGAGGCCAGCCTGATCTACAGAGCAAGTTCCAGGACAGGCTCCAAAGCAATACAGAGGAACCCTGTCTCAAAAAACAAAACAAAAGAAAACAAAACAAAACAAAAAGTAGTTGGAGCTCAGATAAACAAGAGACCTCATGTCAATAAAATAAAAATAAAAGCAAAATAAATACAATAGAAACATTTAAAATATATTTTTTCCAAAATAAACAGGTACCATTGTGTCACACACGTTAATTCATGTGCTTTCTGATCTCCCCTTTCATGTTGACTGTGTTGTCTATTATTTTGCAAATTATTCCTGCATTTTAATTATTTTGTATTCTACTGAAAAACTTTACTGATCTACCAATTTGACCAACAATTGAAAGCATGATGTTTTTTTCTTAGTATTCAGAAATTTCCTATATTTTAATGTGCTTTTTCTCACAGGAATATAATCTTGAATAGACAGCATTATTCATATGTTTTGTTTCATTTTTTAAAATTATGGCATTATGCAGGCTTTACTTAAACCCAATTAAAATGAAAAATAATATTTACACTATTGAATTTTCTGCCTGAAAATAACTGCTTTTAACATCCTAGACAATGTTCTATGTCAGTATCAACACAATTGATCTGCTCTTTGAGTGAAAAGCCTGGAGTGATGACTCCTGAAATTCCAGATCATTCTCTTTAATTATCAGTTTTAGGGGGGTCTCTGTCTATTGCCCCATTAACTCCTAGATGACTTTTTGGAGAAATGAAAGAAAAACAATAAAAATACCATTTTCTATTTACCACAATGTCTTCCAAACTTCAGTCCAAGAACAAACTTGAAACTGTTTTTCACTCTCTTTTACTTTCTTGTCAAAAGATTTCTTTAAATTTGAACTGTTATTTAAGAAAATAATTTTCCTGGGGATTTTGTCATAACTCAATTAGAGTTGACAGCACATTTCAAATTTCTCTTTTACTTTAACAAATTACTCTACGAACATTCCTCCAGGCTGCACTTTGATTATTAATTAGCACACACATCATGCTGCTAAAGGGAGAAGCTTTTTTAATAGTGAGGGTTTTCTCTGGATGAAATATAATGAGAGTAACCGTTGCTTATTCAAATGATCTTAAAACTTATCTTTAAATCTTATTTTTTTTCTCAGCTTAAGGGTAAAAACACACATGTTTTCTGCTAGCTAGTAGCAAATATCACTCTCCAGTCAACTAACTATTTTTTTCTAAACATCATTGCATTCTCACTTGGTCATTGTTTTCTATAACAAACTCAGTTCTATGTCATTCTAGAGTCAGTAAATGTTTTTAAGTTATACAAATGATATATGAAATAGATATCACTTTAGTTATTTGAAAAACCAAGTCTCAACCCTGTTACTATTTTTAAATGTCAGTAGTAGATAGATTTTTCTGTGAGATTTGCTTCAAAGGTAGCTATGTTTTACTAAAATTGTATACTTGAAATATCTTCCTCAATTAACATATAATCTTTTACCTTGATTTTTCACTTCCTAGGGCAATCAGAAAAATGCTGGATTGTGTTCAAAAGATTACCCATGCTTGCTGCTACCAGTGGTGCAGGAAAACAGGCACTATCCATACTGAAGGACTTTCAGAGTGCAATAAACAAAGAAAACATAAGTCCACACCACTCAGACAGGGCTACAATTAACCAAGAGTTTTTCATGCAAAAGATGGAATAGCATAAGTTTCTCACTGTTGTTCATGGCTATGTTCTCAAAGAAAGCATGAATTATGGACAATCACAGTGTGCACAACAGGGTAAATTTATAGACCTTTGTCCCTCCACAAGCTTTACTTATTTTATATACTGATTTTATATCAGGGGGCTTTGTGTCAAAACTGAATTGCTGTGGTGTACACATGTATTTAAAGATATGCAAATTTTAGGCAGAAGGAAATGAATAGTCTGCTTTCATCCCCTAAGGATATACCAAATCTTCATTACTAATTAGTAAACAGTTTGCACATAAATATGCTTAAAATGCATACAAAAATAATTTTCTCTCCAGTAGAAAACTGGTACATATTTGCACAAGTATGTTGATATGTAAGAGGATTAGGATATGCATATTTCTATGAATATAAATATTTCTTATGTGTGCATTTATGTATAAATATATAAATACACTTATATTTAATCTATTTTGTACTTCATAGTAGACTAAAAATATATAAAATTATAATTTTGAAAGACCAAAAAAAGGGGGATTAAAAAAGCTTTTAAATTTTTTTGTGATGTATTGATAGTATTATATTGGGAACAGTCATTTTATCTATTAATATAGGAATAAAGAACAGTGATAAAGATAGAGCTTATATATCTAGATTTCAAAAGAAAAAAAATAATGACTTACAGTGTCTCCTAAAATGTGAAATAGGATCAGTTTGAATGATGTTCCTTGTAGAAAATAAAACATTAAATCAAGTACCTATGAGGACAACATATTCTGCAGTTTAGCTCTGCTTCTGTTAGTTTATTTTCCCATGTGTTTGCTATGAATTTATTGATAGACAGAAAATTGTTACTTTTCCTATCATGAATTTAAGATCATTTTTCCTCCAGGAGGCTGCTCACTGGTGCCATTTTCAATTTGTAATCTAGATGTAGGATTAATGCACCACTTGAAATACAGCAGATTTTCATCTTTTCAAGTTTATCTCTGGTATAACAAAATCTAAAATCCGCTTGTCAGCATACAGGTATCATAAGCAAAATATACCTCATTCATTTCAATATTCCACAACAGATCAAAGATGTATTAGTCATACGTCAGTGATTAGAATGCTATATAGTTACATTTATGATTGAAATATTTTCATTTAAATTATGAATTAGAGAGAATAGCTGAAAAAATTGGTATTTTCTTATTGGAGATGCCATTCTGTAAATATGTCTCTCTTATTGGTTGATGAATAAAACACTGTTGGTCGTTAGAGAAGCAGGATAGGCAGGACTAGGAGAGGAGGCAGTTTCTGGGAAATGTAGTAAGTAGTTGCCATGTGATCCTGGGAGGAAAGGACACATGAGTCTGGTGTTCACGGTAACATAAGACCTTGTAGAAATACAAATATTAGTAGTTATTGGTTAATAGCTAAGACAGAGCTAGACAATAAGAAGCCCTAGACATTGGCCAATATTATTGTAACTATTAGAGTCTCTCTGTGTTATTTGGGGTTAATGCAGCACTGGGATTAGGCTGGCGGGAAGAGATATCATAACAATCTCCAATATTTGGAAATAATGATGGCTTAAAATAAACAGGATGATATAACTGTGATGTGAAGTTAAGCAGTGTTAAGACAGGTTTTATGTATCAACTTCACATAAGCTAGAGTCATCAGAGAGGAAGGAGCCTCAGTTTAGGAAATACCTCTATGAGATCCAGCTTTAGGGCATTTTCCAATTAGTGATCAATATGGGAGGGCCCAGCTCAATGTTGGTGGCTTCATCCCTGGGTTGGTGGTTCTGGGTTCTATAAGAAAGCAGGCTAAGTAAGCCAGGGGGAGCAAGAGAGTAAGCAGCATCCATCTATGCCCTCTGCATCAGATCCTGCCTCCAGGATCATGACAACATGATTGAGTTCCTGTCCTGTTCATTATCCTTCAGTAATGAACAGCAATGTGGAAATATAAGCTGAGTAAACCCTCTCTTTTCCAACTTGATTTTGTTCACTGTGTTTCATTGCAGCAACAGAAACCCTAACTTGGACAAAGAGAAAATATGATAGACTGAGTAGGCTGATGAATGTACAGCCTTACAATATTGAAACACTTGAAGCAGAAAAAACACCTGCCAACTAAATCTGTCTTGGTTATGTTTCATTTATATACCACTTTAAAATGTAATGGACTGACATTATTAATGAAGAAATATAGTTCTGTAGAGGTAAATTTCCTGTTGATACATCTACAAACATAGAAAAGTCTCTATCTCTCTTGCTTTTGAAGGACTCCCTGCTGATAAACAATGGACTGGAGTTGATATACATGGTGGAAAGGAAGTATAGTTTTGGACATCTTCACAATATTCACTCTGGTGATGATGAAAACAAATCTTTAACTACTAATGTGTTTTTATAGAAAAATACAATCTAAAATTATTTCCATTTGTTTATTAAGACTTGCATTTTATGTGTTATTACATGGGATAGGTAGGGTGTTAGTTGGGGGGCAGGGGAGGAGGGGAGGGAAAGGGATCTGTGATTGACATGTCAAACAATCTTCTTTCTAATAAAAATAAAATAAGGCAATCAGGAAATATTGGGCAACAGTGTCTGACACATGCTTAATAAACAGGATATATAGGAGGTTCTCCTTACTCTTAGCATGTTCATGATACTTGAGAGTAGGAACATATTTACCTGACATCATCACATTTGCTTCATATGACAAACCTGTAGGATGAGGGCAGGGTTGCAGTAAGTAGCTAACACTGAAAATACTCAAGGAAGGAGGAAAACCAAGCTAGGTCAGGAGAACATGGTTTTACTTTAACACACATTCATTCAACATCAAGGACATCACTATGAAAGAGAAATGTTAGCTTGGTATTGATGATTCTGTGATAATTACTGTACTGTGCAGTTTAGCATCCAGCTTCAACCACTTGATCTTAATAAAAGCAACTGTTTGCCTTGTACAGCTTGACTATGAGGCAAAGAATAAGCATTGGTCCTATTTGGAAAGGTTCAGGAATAATATCAATAAAATCACTGGTAAATAATTATCTCCTTGGGAATGTGCAGGAAATATTTGGCAATGTCACATCCATGGAGGTGAAATTACATGAATTTGCTGAAATTTTATTGCTTTTTGGCTGTAAAAACTATAATTTCACATGATTCAATAAAATATACCATTGATGAAATTAAAAAAAATAAAGTTCCTGCTGATAAATTTCTTTAATGAGGTGTAAATATGGTGAAGACAACAAATTGATTTGTGGGTTTCTAACATTGCATTATAAAGAACAATGTGATTTCTTTATCTCACATTTTGGAGGTTTTATCCATGTTATTTTTCTGTTTTTTTTTTTTTTTTTGCCTTTGGGATTTCATGGTGAGTCCATTTTTTCAGTAACATGCAATACAGAATGACTAACATATAAATTTATCTTTCAATTTTGTCCAAAGTTTGGACCCATAAGGAAGAAAGAGTGTATAGATAAAGAACAAAGAAAATACCCCCCAATTTATCCATATTGACCATTAAATTCATCATTTTATTTAGAAAGATGAAGAGAAGGAAAGAGAGATACAGGGTGGAAATGAAGGATGATTGTCATAATTATTTAGTTCATTGAATCATAATCTATTCTTTATTTTTATTTGTCTGTTTGCTTGATTATTTACATCATATTTTGCTTTATTTTACCCATTCATTTATTAATTAAGGTTATATGTATGTCTATATGTTTTATTCATATTATTAATCATGACTTATTCCTGTGTATGGTTTTATTAGGTAATGATGAATACAAATTTCAAAATTATAAAATTGTTGTTTTTGGTGGCTCATGAGTTTAAGCCCAGTCCTTGGGTGTTTGGATCTCTGTGAGTTTAAAGCCAGCCTGTGTGAGGGTTGTTACATAGAAAAACCCTGTCTTTAAAAATTTTTTAAAACAATTATAAAATTAATCCCCCTATTAATATGGGATGTTTCTCTGTTCCCTTTTTCTTTAGAGAATTTGCTTTGGAAATCCAACCAACTTAATTCTATATATCCTTAAAGTCCATACATTTTTAAGTAAGTAGCAGTTATAATGAGTATAATAATAAGCTTAGATGCAAATAATTAACATAAGAATGATGGGTCATGTAGAAGTATATGCTATTATAACTACTCAGAGATAAATGCTGGGAGATTGCAAGTTGGAGACCAGCTTGGGCTACAAAACAAGACTGGTCTGGCAAAAATAGTATTCAAACAGAAGAGAAAATCTATTGTCTGAAGAAAGTTCATACAGCCATCTACAACTAAAATGACACCTTAGACCCTAATTCTGTGCCTTAGCAACTTCCCAGTGCAGTTTAGTAAGAAGAAAATATTCACTATAAAGTGTATAGAATGATATTTTACTTTTTCCACAGTATGTAAGGGGTTGAGATTATATTTGCCTTTCATTCCTTTCTGTAAAATTGAGTGTAGAAACTATTCCTCCATACAACTTTATACTAACAATATTTATTTAATAGTTTGTAAGTTAATTTACAGCCAAACTTGGCATCAAGATTAATTTTGATTAATTTTGTCCTATTATCCTTCCTACAATGAAATTGATTCTACACCAGATTTATATGTATATCTTTTCACTTTTATGATTTCACAGAAAATAACCTTGTGCTGTATAGCAGTAATGGACAATAAAATCCAAACTGCTAATGCAGAGAAGCTGATGTGGCTATGTTTTGAAGAAACCTAATCATGAAATATGATTCCAAATTCAATGTCTGACAACTGATATTTGAAAGATAAAAAAAAAAACAAAAAACAATTCATAGTCACCCCCAACACTTTCATAGCTGATAAGGTTGTGGCTCTATGAAGATTTCTATCTGCCAATTTTTGGAGCTGCTTCTACATTATCTTTCAGCCTACAAGGTTGAATCAAGGTTGTGATATTGGCAAAAGTCACTCCGTGGTTCTGTTTACTCATTTGCTGTGTTTCAACTTCAGGGAAATATACTGGAGGTGATGACTCTAGTTCTTAAAGGGATGGAAAAAAAGAGTCTGAGACTATTGGTAGTTGACATTTGTTCCTGAGAGCTACCAGCCTGTTCCTTCAGAGATTAAGACAATTCTCAATAGAAGAATCTAAAATGGCTGAAAGACACATAAGAAAGTGTTCAACATCCTTAGCCATCAGGGAAATGCAAATCAAAACAACTCTGAGATACCACCTCACACCTGTCAGAATGGCTAAAATAAAAAAACACCAATGATAGTTTATGCTGGATAGGATGTGGAGAAACGGGAACACTCCTCCACTGCTGGTGGGAGTGCCAACTTGTACAGCCACTTTGGAAATCTGTATGGCAACGCCTCAAAAAAATGGGAATCAGTCTACCACAAGATCCAGCAATTCCACTCTTAGGCATACACCCAAAAGAAGCACATTCATGTAACAAGGACATATGTTCAATGCAGCATTATTTGTAATAGCCAGAACCTGGAAACAATCTACATGCTCCTCAACTGAAGAATGGAGAGAGAAAATGTGGTACATGTATACAATGGAGTACTAAGCAGAAAAAAAGCAATGGAATCTTGAAATTCACAGCAAATGGATGGAACTAGAAGAAACCATTCTGAGTGAAGTAACCCAGTCACAAAAAGACAAACATGGTATGTACTCACTCATATGTGGATTTTAGACATAGAGTAAAGGATTACCAGCCTAGAATCCACACTGCCAGAGAAGCTAGTAAACAAGGAGGACCCTAAGTGAGACATACATGGTCCCCCTGGAGCAAATTTGGAGCACTAGGGGTAATTCGGGAAATTACCAATAAAGAGCCAGGTATAAATACAAGGGATTTTAATAGGGAAAAAGCCTTACTTA
Organism: Cricetulus griseus; assembly: GCF_003668045.3. Classification (NCBI taxonomy): domain Eukaryota; kingdom Metazoa; phylum Chordata; class Mammalia; order Rodentia; family Cricetidae; genus Cricetulus; species Cricetulus griseus. The sequence goes on from NC_048598.1 coordinate 139,513,034, forward strand.
ATGAGTGACCTAGCCTGCTGACGCAGCATTCTGTACAGCAAGCCGAAAACAAAACCGAAATAGAAACCTGCCATCAGAATATCTCTCACTCTATATCACCCTGACCATGCCCTCAGAGGCATGGTCAGGCACACCTTTTGACAGCCCCTAAGCAGGCATGGGCAAAACATCCCCTACAATTCTCCTTTTAGTCTAAAAGAGGATTAAAACTTAACAGTGTAAAGTATCCAAAATTAACAATCATAAAGGTGAAATATAAGAAGATACAACAATCTGCTTATGTCACATCCTAATCATGTCTATTTTAACTAAACCCTAAAGTCATCTGAAAGAGGAGTCCAAGCCTGAACACCTCCTTCCAATCCCAACCATAAACAATAGGAAACTATCCCTAATAGGTATATACACAATCCTAAGTGACAACAATGGGGGAAAGGGGACATAGCATCCTCCAATTTACTTCCTCCTGAAATGGGATGACAATAGCCTTGTGGTATCCTGTAGGAAGTAAATGTTAGTGTAGTAAAAGTCTTGAATGTATTCTATCTAGTCCATGTTAGATGGGATTCGATTGATTGAAGATCTCAGTTAAAATCCTCAACTTGATTGAAGTCAGTACCCGAAGCTCTGGCCAGATTGTCATTTGAAATGGACCAAGTTGGATCCAGGAGGTGTGGCCCATTTTCTTTTCAGGGTGTCCAGGGATTGCTGTCAGGCAGGTCTTCATTAGCTGTGTGGGACTCAAAACATAAATGTTAGCAGAGGAATGTTTGCTTTTGTAACTATGTATTCTAGAAAAGGCAACATGGCAGCATAACAATTATGAGAGGGTGTACATCTTGAAAGAAAGAGCCATGAAAAGAAAAATACAGTCCCCAAATTCTTATTCTGTATTACATCAGTTGGCTTCTTGATACAATACAGAAACTCTAAAGTTTAGTTAAACAACATGCTGGGATTTTAGAGGAGGAAAGCCAAATCCAACTCTAAATCCAGCATTGATTTACTTGAATAGAGACTAGAAAAATAAAGAGAAATGGAGTTCTCTGAGAGACAGCTGTAAAGTTTATCGCATGGAACGTTCCTTTTATTTGATGGTTATAGCTACCTTTTCTTCTTAAGTATCTACCCATGAAGTGTTCTTGGACTTCTGGAGATGAATTTTCTTGTGAAGATAAAAGCAAAACACTTCCCTTTCCTTTGGGAAGTTTCTATTCATTTTATGAAATATATCTTATTAGAATACCTGTCATTTGTCCTCATCAAGAGGTTTTTTTCCTTTTCAACTAGAAACTTGATAAACTTTGATGGTATCCAAAGTTTTTCTTCTCCTGTGGAAACTAATGCAAAAGGCCAATTGTAGGGCACACCTGAAGCCAGCCCCTAAGTAGGCATGGCTACAGCATCCCCTACAGAGGGGAGAGGTAACTAGGAGAATGAGAAGGGGAGGAGTGAGGAAGACATGGTGGGGCAGGGAAGTTGAGTTGAGGGAAGAACAGAACAGAGCAAGATAAGAGATAAGATATTGGAGTTAGATATTATAGGTTTATGGGAAATATCTGGAGAACTACAAAGATGACACCAACTAACAATCTAGAGCAACAGAGGAAAGGCTACATTAAATGCCCTCTCCTGATAATGAGATTGATGACTAATTCATATCAAATCATATAGCCTTCATCCAACAGCTGGAGGAAATAGAAGCCTTGACACCCACAATTAAATACTGAAATGAACTGGAATCCAGTTGCAGAGAAGGAGAACTGATGAGCAAATAGTTTCACACCAGGCCCGTGAAACCCACAGAAACAGGTTCTGACCTGAACAAGGGAGTTCTCTTGTTCCCCAGACTGATATCTGGGATACCAGCATGGGACTGATCCAGACCCGCTGAATGTGGGTGTCAGTGAGGATACCTTGGAAATCTATGGGACCTCTTGAGGTAGATCAGTACTTATCGCTAGCATAGGAATGGACTTTGGGAGCCCATCCCACATGGAGGGATTCTCCCTGAGCCTAGACACAAGGGGCTTGGCTTAGGCACTATCCCAAAGAATAAGACAGACTTTGTAGACCCCCTATGGAAGGCCCCTCCCTCCCTTGGGCACTGAAAGGATAGGCAGGGTGTTATTTGGGGGGGAGCAGGAGAGGAGGCGAGGAAAGGGACCTGGGATTGACATGTAAAATAATTTTCTTTCTAATTAAAATAAAAAATAAAACAGTTACCAGAGTACCCTGTTAAAGGTACTTCTTCAGACTGGTTTCAGTTTTCTTTCTCTAACCTGCCTCATAAGAGTAGATACGGAAAAACTTCCTTGTCTGGCAGGCAATGTTTTGTTACCAGTCTTTCATGGGCTCTGTACTTCTTTACTGTAACCTGGATGGTAACTGTAAAGTCAAAAAGATTCTGAGCAAGCCATGGCTTTAAGATGATAGACTGCTTTAGTAGGGTATTTTGGTGAAGGCAGCAAATATAAAATAAAGAGATATTCTGGCCATTTTGGAAAAAAAAGGGAAAATATGGAAAAACAAGCATTAGCAGTAGAATTACAATTCTAAGATCAGAGTAGATTTTTCATTTAACAAATGGTAAAGTAGTGACAATTAATCCAGATCCAATGGACTATTGATTAATATATAATGGACTTCATACATTGTTGCCCTCTTCTGTGAATGCTGGATCACTATTTGGCTAGGGCATGAGGCTAAAGAATTCGAATTAGATTATTTCTGGGAACATGTCATCTTGACCTGAGTTTCTTCTTACCATTATCTCTTGGCCTATTCATTCCCTTTGGCAAATCTTTCAGTCACTCACCTGAACTAGCTTATTTGAAATAGAATGCTATTTCTCCCTCCTGCATACCTCCCACCACACTGTATACTTTTCTGATCACAATAGGTTCTGTAGAGATAAACCAAGATACAATCCAAATAAATATATCAATACCAAATATCAAATTCAGTTCACAATTTACAATGGTAAATTTCTGAGCAATGTATGTATATATTTCAAATGTCATAGCAAAGAAATAAAGGAGTAGGACAGTTTGTTTACTATTGCTATTTGAAACTGGGAATTTACTCTGCTACTTGGAGTTGTCTGTTAGTGTTTATCAATTTGTTTCATTTTATGTTGTGAAAATCCTGTCATTAGACAATTACTTCTATGTTTGCTATAACTCACATGGATAACTGGAAATATGTATCACTGATCATTGGTTCTCCATGTTTCTATTTTAAAATAATATTTATTCAATTTACATACTAACCACAGTCCCCATTTCTCCCTCTCCCTTTCTACTTCCCCTCCCATCCTACACCCTGTCCATTCCTCAGAAAGGCAAAGGCCTCTTTTTTAGAATCCAAAGTACCCATGCTTGATCAGGCAAGCTCTTGAATTTAGTTAGAGTCATCTGCCAGTGTATTCAGTCTTTAAGAAACAATCATTAACATTAAAATCTAACATTTCCTCAAGTAAGGAATCAGTTTATTCCATGTTACATTCTCAAGGAAAGGGCCAGAATCTGGGGCAGTTGTACAGTTGTCCCTAGTGTACTACTCTGGTGTGTGTGTGTGTGTGTGTGTGTGTGTGTGTGTGTGTGTGTGTGGTGTAGTGGTTGACTTATGAAGGTGAAGCATGACAGGAGTGAGAGACAACACATAAAATCTGATGATGACTCCAATTTCTGTTCCAGATGTACTCTTTTTATAGGAGCAATTAGCATTGGCCCTGGCACCTATCATGTAGCTATCAAACTGCCAGAAGGTTCTGCTCTCTTCCAACACATAGAATGCACCAACAGCAGTTTGATTTCAACTTGTAATGAAGGCTCTAAACCTCCATTGTTTCCTTCCCCTTCCCAGTTTTGTCATAATTGAATTTGTTTTATTTTAGTCTCTCAATATCCTAAAAGATGTTGTTCCCTGTACCATGTTGGTGTCTATATATTGATAGGTCATGGAGAGGCAAGCATCATTTTGATACCTCCTAACATTTATCAGTAAATGAGATTGCCTAAACAAGACAGAGCTGTCAAATAGCATGAATTTCAATAACGGATGTTGTTGTTTCTGGCCTTGGCAATAGTAAGATTTACCATTTATAATAAAAGGAAAAGTGTCTTCTCACTGTGCCATTAACACTATGAAGATAGAAGAAGCTTTGCTTTGTTCTTTTTTAAGACACAAAGGTCATGCATAACAATATATTCTATTTTAAAGTTAGTAGGGTGTGAATTTCAGGGGCAGATATCACTCTAGCTTTAAAATGGTGTCTAAGCTTTATGGCAGCAGTTCTCAACCCATGGGTTATGACCCTCTGGGGGTAGAATAATTCTTTCATGCTGGTCACATAACAGATTATCTTACATAACAATAAGCAATTACAAATATAAAGTAGAAACAAACATAATTGTATAGTTGGAGGTCAGCACAACATAAGGAACTGTACTAATGGGTTGCAGCATTAGGAAGGCTGAGAACCACTGATCTACAAATCATACCTCTTTCATATATGACACGTTAGCATTGATGATACCAGAACTTCTGTAGCATACTATCAGTGCCTGGGCTTCTAGCCTCCAGAAGCACAAGGCCCAAGGGAAATACACAAAGACAGCGTGTACTAGGCTTTTCTATCAGGGAGTCAGGGAAAAAGACACTTACACTCTCTTGAAGGTTTCCTTCAGACTCTTTATCCTTCTTTTGTATTCTCTATTCTTCATTTTCATGTGATTTTCTTGTCTTATTCTTAATGTTTTTCTTCTAACTCTCACATTCTTGATGTTTTCCTTCTAAACCACTTTAACTCTTTCGAAATCTATCTCTATTCTTTACCTGGTAGCTTATATAGTCTAGCAAAATCTTTCAGGCAATGTAGAAGTGACAATGTGATTCCATTCTGTTTTTTTTAAGTGAATGATTATAATGAATATAAAACAAACAGTAAAATGCAGCATATTCTCCATATTCCATAGTTGATTAATTATTTTATGTACTACCGGTGAAAAACAAATTATCTTAAGAACCAAAGTACATTCATAATAAAACAACTTGTTATAGCTTAACTGTGTAGAGAAACAAGATATTCTTCTCTGTCAGGTCTTTTAATGGGAGGCTACACTTTGCAGTTACAAAGAAAGGGCCAATTACTTTATTGCTTATCTTGAAATGTAAATCTTATAAAGGAATCTTAAATCAAAACCCCCAACTTTTACATATGAAAAAGAATCAGTCAGCTATGCTCTAAATCTTTAAGGGGCATACCCACTCATGAATAGTTTCTGATATGAGGAGATTGAGAGCAGGAAAAGGTACAAGGAATTAATCATCATCTTTGATTTTCAACCAACTCTAGCAGGAAATGTACTTGAGCTGGCAACAACTGGGCTGCTTTGTATTTTTGACCTCAGCCATGTGTCCTTGTGAATTTTGGATTGTTTTCTGTGGTTTTTCATCTCAAAGCCATTATCAATATATCTGATCTAACCTGAAGTCATTTTAAGGCTTTGTTTCAGCTAATGATGCACACCAAACCCTGTGAACACATCTCCCAATACTAAGATTAGAATTTAAACTAGCTGGGCTACTGGGACTCAATTGTTTTTCTTAATCATTAACCTAGGCCACAGTCTACATGGATCCTCAATAGAAATTCATGTGTTCTAGCTGTGTGACAATTCCTTGTTTTATGTTTTATCATCAAAACACTGTTTAAACTAACATTATTATTTTCAGTTAGACAGTACAGATGAGGAAGGAATCATCTTCATAATAATCCACAGGTAAAAATGCCCATTAGAATGGGATGTTTCCATGAGGCAAGCATACTATAATGCAGGCAGTGGGAATCTCCCAACCCTCATTCACACCATGTCAGATACCAGAGAAAAATAGCAGCAGCAAACATGTAAAGGCACAGGAGACACAAAAAGACATTTCTGGGTCTATGGTCTCTGGGTCTTGCCTGTCTGAGATTCACCCATCAGGGATTGGCCTCCTTGTGGGCTGACACCTGGAACTCCAATTGCCACCCTTGCTCCTCTGACATGATCACTAGCAGCATACTAAGATATTCACAGTGTCTGAAGTAAACTCTCAGAAATAGCTTTGAAACTGTCACTTAGAGGTTGTAGATAATTCCTCCTGTTTTAGGAGAGATATAAAACTACTGTCCTATAAGAAAATTTCCATAATGAACTGCATAATGTGTGTGCATTGTTTGATCCCAAGAAGTATGATGAATATAGGGACAGAGCTCATATATAAAGTAAAAATGTTACAGCAGAGACTGGTTTGTACTGTACTGAAAGCTTAGATGTGTTGTGTATACTGGTAGATCATTATCATATAACACCTACTGATGTGGCACTAACATCACACCTGTATCTGCATGAATATTGATTTTAGCTGGTTAAAATAAGAAGGTAATGTTAGCTGCATTATAGATGCTTCTATGTGCTAATTTGTTACAAGTAAAAGGTTGACAACTACATTGGCATTTTTCACATGAGAATACAGAACTGAATTTATAGTAAAAGAGAAGCAACAGTCTGATGGGCAGAAATTTTCCCTGTTGCTGTGCTATGTACTGCATACTGGTTGACCATAGTTTCCTACAATATATTAGTGACCTTTAGAAGACTCTACAGTCCATTTGCCAAGATAATGGAAACAGGTGTGGCTAGATCTCACATATAATCATCCACTTAGAAGTCACTTTTATTCCTCTTCATAAGGCATTGGTATTTCATGGTCCAGCACTCTCAGGCTCAGCTGTTTTGAGCTAAGTCTTATCTTTTCCTTTACTACAAATTTTATAGAGTGAAGCCATAACATCTGATATTTTGGGAATAAGGCCAGTGTGATAATTAGATTTAGTTCAGTCATGGGGGTTTGATTATTCTGTGTCTACTAAAAATATCTAAGGTATTTAATCAAACATGTTAAAAAGAAAACAAAGCATACTTCCAAACTGGATAGCATGAAAGAATATGGCAGGATCCCTTTATCTCCTAGATCCAATATTCAAAACTTTTGAAAAAAACATGTTTCTCTCTTTCATAAAAAGATCATACAATAATGGAAATCATTGGAACTTCAAAGGTCTGAAAAAGTTTCTCTGTTGGGACGCAGTCAAATAATATGCTGCAAATTTGAAAGATGCCTAAATAATCAGCCAATCTAGATGTCAAAATCTGTGAACTAAACTAAATTAATTTTGATGAAGAAAGATCCCAAAGCTCCTGGAAGATGATCATCATTCCCAATTTACATGTAATTAAAGAGGACCATTGGCACTCTTCTAAGCCAAAGGCAGATTCAACCCAAGAGTTCAAGGTGCTGAGAAATAGCTTCACACTTTTATTTTGACAGTTTAAAAAACTCAAAAGAGAGTTAAAATTTCATAGGAACACACAAACTTATAAGCCCAGACAGGAATATTCAAGAAGAAAGCACCCAGGGCTCATTCATTCTGTGAAAAACAAAGCCATCCACCTGTGGGAGAATTTACTCTGTGGATTGTGAAGAGCTGGTTGAATTTCAGTTTTAACAATGAACTCTGGACCAATTATTTTCACTGTTGGATGTCATAATGGGAAATATAAAATAAAAAATTCTAAAATATCAATTTAGGTGAATAATTTGAGATCCCCTAATATCAAAATGTGCAACACTGTGTGACAAGATATTTGGTATGCAGGTATAATGGCACTGCGTATGATCAAATGAAGTGTCCACTGTCAGTTCAGAATTGTTAGGCATGAGATACCCCACAGCTCTCATAAATTCATAAGTATAACTCTAATATATTTGTGGTGAAAAATAGGATTCCTTTTTTTTGTTTTTGTTTTTTGTTTGTTTTTGGGACAGCATTACTCTGTGTAGCTCTGGCTGTCCTGGAACTCACTCTGTAGACCAGGCTTGCCTCGAACTCATAGAGATTGCCCTGCCTCTGCCTCCTATGTGCTGGGATTAAAAGTTTTGCACCACCACCACCCAGCTAGACTCACTTTTTAATTTGATAAAACTAAAGAATGCTAATAAATACATTTCAGAACTGATAATGAAGCTTTATATTTTATGATATATAATGCATAATTGTTCTCTCATTAGTATCTGCATGTATTTTATGTATGTTTGAAACACATTAATGATATAAAAGGGTAATACACTATTAATGGAAGAACACAAATACTAATTCTTGTATTTGACTACAGACAAAATCAATACAAGATTCACTTCCATGATAGACGAATGAAATTATTAAAATAAATATGGAATAAAAGTCAATATATTGTAATACTCATTTCTATAATGAACAGAGGGAGATGTGTTCTTCCTATGTGTTAGTAGCATACATATATATGAAAGTTGTTGGGTCCTATTAAATATTATGGAAATCAAAACTAAAATATATTCCCAACTTAAAAAAGAAAGAATTAAATGATCAAAACAGAAAAAAATTCCCTAGTGAGTAGCCAATATTTAACACATGTGGAGAAATTAGAGGATTCTTATTTGGTTGATAAGCTTTTAATTGATACAAGCAATTAAAAACTCCAGGTATACTTTAAATATGGGCTTACATAGTACAGATGATAAGCAACTTCATATTAAAAGGTATGCTTGAAAGCAAAATACTGCCATTATAATGGCATAGTAATAAAAAATCTGGAAACTTTCAAAATACATCTCTTTGTATAAATGAATAAGTTTATTTCCTTAATTTTACAAAATATAATTATGTACATTTATCAAAACAACAAAAATTTATGTTATATATTTTGTCAGTAATTACTAAAAATTACTTTCCGATTTATCTAAAAAGCTGTGGGTTATAATTAATATCAATTGTTCAATAAGTTAATAAAATAAAGTAGATACAAAAGAATTCTCTTGTTTAAATAATTGCAACATGGTATTACTCGAGCCTTAAAAATTAGATTCTATCATGAATGGCATCAAAAAGGAAAGTAGAGATGTCAAATGAAATAAGCGTGACACACAAAGATAAGTACTGAAAAATGTTCTTCAATGTGAACTCTAAATATTAGACTTGGTGTGTGAGAGTAAAATTACTTATAGATGCTAGGTGGTAGTGGCAGAGGTAGGAGGAAGGTGGATTATTGTGGCCTAAGTTATAGTTAGATTGAATTAAATAGATATTTTGTGATGTTCTATAACATGATTAGTAAGATAAGATTAATATATTCTTTGTTTTTAAAAATGATTTTCTTAATTTTTCACCATAAAAAAATGAAATGTACTCAAGTCGTGGGAAGAATAGAGGACAACAAGAAAAGTGATACCATATTAGAGGGAGCCATTATAGGTTTAAAGAGAAATCTGGCAATATAAGGAAATGCTCAGAGATCTACAAGGATGACCCCAACTAAGTATATAAGCAATTGTGGCTACCTTAAATGTCCTTTCCTGATAATGAGATGGATGACAACCTTATATGCCATCCTAGAGCCTTCATCCTGTTGCTGATGGAAGCAGAAGCACAGATTCACAGCTAAGAAATCAGCTGAACTCCTGGAATCCAGTTGCAGAGAGGGAGGAGTTATGAGCAAAGGGGTCAAGACCAGGCTGGAGAAACCAACAGAAATAGCTGAACTGAAGAAGGGGGAAGTTCATGGATCTAAGACTGATAGTTAGGAAACCAGCATAAGACTGGCCCAGACCCCCTGAATGTGGGTGTCAGTTGGTTGTCCTGGGCAATCGCTGGGGCTTCTGGTAGTGGATCAATATTTATCCCTAGTGTGTGGTTATACTTTGAGAGCCCACTCCCCAGAGAGAGATAGTCTTCTAGCCTAGAAACATTGGGAGGGCCTAGGCCCTGCTGCAAATGACTTGACAGCCTTTGAAGATCCCCCATGGGAGGCCTCACCTCACCCTACCTGGGGAGCAAAAAGGGGATGGGATAGGGGATCTTTGGGGAGAGGCAGGGGAGGAGAGGAGGGAAAGGGAACTGGGATTGGCATGTAAAGCAAGATTTTTTCTAATTTAAATGAAAAAGAGCAGGAAAAAAGAAACATAAAATTTAAAAAATGAAATGTGCTTGAAAATGTAGATGCCTCTATCCCAACTGAGTCATTATGCAAAGAATACATATGTTAAAACATTAGTGAGGGGCGCCCCGAATCTGCTAGCACCCCACTCTTCCATTCCGCTGCTGACCGACCCAGGAACTAGGTGAGTGAGTCTCTGCCTGCTCTGGACTCCAGGCCAAAACACCATACACCCAGACCACCCCCACCCCCCCACCCCCACCTGCGCCTTTGGGCTTGAGCCAGAAACGTCCAGGCAGGGAGTAGCACCTTGCACCGGAATCTGCTAGCACCCCACTCTTCCATTCTGCCGACTGACTGAGGAACTAGGAACTAGTGAGGAGACTACCAGGAGTGTCAAGACCATCCAGAGTTGTGGACATTGAATTCCTGGCCCCCACACACCACTGGTCACAAGAGGAGTTAGAGAGACCCCCACCTGCACCCACTAAAAGAAGATATGGGGAGAAGACAGAATAAGATTTCACTCAACAACAGAAAGACCAATATGACACCACCAGAATCTAGGGACTCCACTCCAGCAAGATCTGAAAAGCCCAACACAGAGCATGAAGATGAGATGGACCTCAAAAATTATCTCAGCAAGTTGATAGAGACCTTTAAAGAGGAAACAAGAAAATCCCTTAAAGAAATAGAAGAAAAAGCAAACAAAAAAATTATATGAAATTGAGGAAAAGACAAACCAAAAAATTCAAGAAATAAATAAATCTCTTAAAGAATCTAAAGAAAGCCAAGAAAAAACATCCAAGCAAGTGAAGGAAGCTCTTGAAACAGCTCACAGCATGAAAGCTGAAATAGACACAATAAAGAAAACACAGAATGAGACCATGCCAGAAATGGAAAAGCTGGATAAGCGATCAGGAACTAAAGATGTAAGTATATCCAACAGAATTCAAGTGATGGAAGAGAGAATCTCAGCTACTGAAGACTCGCTAGAGGAAATACATTCATCAACCAAAGAAATCCTCAAGTACAACAAATCCCTAACACAAAATATCCAGGAAACATGGGACACTGTAAAAAGGCCAAACCTAAGAATAATAGGTGTAGAAGAAGGTGAAGAAACACTGCTCAAAGGTACAGAAAACATATTCAACAAAATCATAGAAGAAAACTTCCCCAACCTACAGAAAGATATGCCTATGAAAGTACAAGAAGCTTACAGGACACCAAACAGACTGGACACAAAAAGAAGTCCCCCTGACACATAATAATCAAAACACCAAATCTACAGAATAAAGAGAAAATATTAAGAGCTGCAAAGGAAAAAGGCCAAGTAACATATAAAGGCAAACCAATCAGAATCACACCCGACTTCTCAATGGAAACTCTGAAAGCCAGAAGGTCTTGGATAGATACCATACAAGCACTAAGGGAGCATGGATGTCAACCCAGACTACTGTACCCAGCAAAACTTTCAATCACTATAGATGGAGAAAACAAGATATTCCATGACAAAAACAGATTTAAACAATACATATCCACAAATCCAGCACTACAGAAGGCTCTGGAAGGAAAACTCCAACCCAACGAACATAACTACACTCACAAAAACACTGGCAATAGATAATCTAATTTTACCAAACACAAAAAGAAACAGGAGGGCAAAATCCACATGCAATGACACCACCAACAATAAATCCAAAACAAAGAAGAACCAATGAACAATGGACATTAATATCCCTAAATGTCAATGGTCTTAACTTACCCATAAAAAGATATAGGCTAACAGAATGGATACAAAGACAGAATCCATCCTTCTGCTGTTTACAAGAAACACAGCTCAACTTCAAAGACAGGCAATACCTCAGAGTAAAAGGATGGAAAAAAATTTCCAATCAAATGGGCTCAAGAAACAAGCTGGGGTAGCAATCTTAATATCTAACAAATTAGACTTTAAACTGAAAGCAATCAAAAGAGATGAAGAAGGGCATTTCATACTCATCACAGGAAAAATCCATCAAGATGAAGTCTCAATCCTGAACATTTATGCCCCTAATATGAAAGCACCCACATTTGTAAAAGAAACATTACTAAAGCTCAAACCACGCATAAAATCACACACTCTTATAGTAGGAGACTTCAACAACCCCTTACAACATTGGACAGAACCACTAGACAGAAACTTAACAAAGAAATAAAGGATCTGACAGAAGTTATGACACAACTGGGTTTAACAGATATCTATAGAACATTCCATCCAAACACAAAAGAATATACCTTCTTCTCAGCGCCACATGGAACCTTCTCAAAAATTGACCACATAGTTGGCAGCAAAGCAAACCTCCACAGTTACAAAAGTATTGAAATAACCCCCTGTATCTTATCAGACCACCATGCATTAAAGCTAGAATTCAACAGCAATACGAATTGCAGAAAACCTACATTTGCGTGGAAAATGAATAACACCCAAATGCACCATTCCTGGGTTGAGGAAGAAATAAAAAAAGAAATTAAAGACTTCCTAGAATTTAATGAGAATGTAGACACAACATACCTGAACTTATGGGACACCCTGAAAGCAGTGCTAAGAGGGAAGTTCATAGCACTAAGTGCCCACATGAAGAAACTGGAGGAAAGTCACTTTAGAGAATTGACAGAACAACTGAAAGCACTAGAGCAAAAAGAAGCAAACACACCAAGGAGGAGTAGACCCTAGGAAATAATCAACCTGAGAGACAAAATCAACAAAGTAGAAACTAGGAAAACAGTACAAAGAATCAATGAAACAAAGAGTTGGTTCTTTGAGAAGATCAATAAGATAGACAAACCTCTAGCCAAACTAACCAAAAGGCAGAGAGAGAGCATGCTAATTAACAAAATCAGAAATGAAAAGGGGGATATAACAACGGACACTGAGGAAATCCAGAGAATCTTTAGGTCATACTTTGAAAACCTGTATTCCACAAAATTGGAAAATCTAAAGGAAATGGACAGCTTTCTGGATAAATATCACTTACCAAAATTAAATCAAGATCAGATAAACAGTTTAAATCGACCTATAACCCCTAATGAGATAGAAGCAGTCATCAAAAGCCTCCCAACCAAAAAAAGCCCAGGGCCAGATGGCTTCACTGCAGAATAATACCATAAATTCAAACAAGAGCTAATTCCAGTACTCCTCAAACTGTTCCGCACAATAGAAGCAGATGGGATATTGCCAAACTCTTTCTACGAGGTACAATCACTTTGATACCCAAGCCACACAAAGATATGACTAAGAAAGAGAACTACAGACCAATATCCCTCATGAACATTGATGCTAAAATACTCAATAAAATATTGGCCAATTGAATCCAAGAACATATCAGAAAAATCATCCACTATGATCAAGTAGGCTTCATCCCAGGGATGCAAGGATGGTTCAACATACAAAAATCCATCAATGTAATCCACTATATAAACAAACTGAAAAAGAAAAACCACATGATCATCTCACTAGATGCTGAAAAGGCCTTTGACAAAATCCAACATCCCTTCATGATAAAGATCTTGGAGAGAACAGGAATAACAGGAACATATCTAAACATGATCAACGCAATATACACCAAACCAATAGCCAACATCAAAGAAAATGGAGAGAAACTCAAAGCATTTCCTCTAAAATCAGGAACAAGACAAGGCTGTCCACTCTCTCCATATCTCTTCAATATTGTACTTGAAGTTCTGGCTATAGCAATAAGACAAGAAAAGGGGATCAAAGGGATACAAATTGGAAAGGATGAAGTCAAACTTTCACTATTTGTAGACAACATGATAGTCTACATTAGGGACCCGAAAAACTCTACCAGGGAATGCCTACAGCTGATAAACACCTTCAGCAATGTAGCAGGATACAAAGTTAACTCAAAAAAAATCAGTAACCCTACTATATACAGATGATAAATACAATGAGAAAGAAATCAGGGAAACATCACCTTTCACAATATCTACAAGCAACATAAAATATCTTGGAGTAACACTAACCAAAAAAGTGAAGGATCTGTACAATAAGAACTTTGAGACTTTAAAGAAAGAAATTAAAGAAGATACCAGTAAATGGAAAGATCTCCCATGCTCTTGGATAAGTAGAATTAACATAGTAAAAATGGCAATCCTGCCAAAAGCAATCTACAGATTCAATGCAATCCCCATCAAAATCCCAACACAGTTTTTCACAGACATTGAAAGAACAATACTCAACTTTATATGGAAAAATAAAAAACCCAGGATAGCCAAAACAACTCTTTACAATAAAGGATCTTCTGGAGGCATCACCATCCCCGACTTCAAGCTCTACTATAGAGCCATAGTTCTGAAAACAGCTTGGTATTGGCACAAAAATAGACTGATAGACCAATGGAATCAAATTGAAAACCCTGATATTGACCCACGCACCTGCGGATACCTTATTTTTGATAAACATGCTAAATCTATACAATGGAAAAAAGATAGCATCTTCAACAAATGGTGCTGGTACAATTGGATTCGAACATGCAGAAGATTGCAGATAGATCCATACCTGTCACCATGCACAAAACTTAAGTGCAAATGGATCAAAGATCTCAGCATAAATCCAGCCACACTGAATCTTCTAGAAGAGAAAGTGGGAATTACCCTTGAACAAATTGGCACAAGAGACCACTTCCTGAACATTACGCCAGTAGCACAGACACTGAGGTCTGCAATTAAAAAATGGGACCTCCTGAAACTGAGAAGCTTCGGCAAGGCAAAGGACACCGTCAGTAGTTCAAAACGACCACCCATAGAATGGGAAAAGATCTTCACCGATCCCACATCTGACAGAGGACTGATTTCCAAAATATATAAGGAGCTCAAGAAGCTAGCCACCAAAACACCAAACAATGAAATTAAAAAGTGGGGTGCAGAACTAAATAGGGAATTCTCAACAGAGGAATCTGAAATGGCTGAAAGACACTTAAGAAAGTGCTCAAAATCATTGGCCATCAGAGAAATGCAACTCAAAACAACTCTGAGATACCACCTCATGCCTGTCAGAATGACTAAAATCAAAAATACCAATGACAATCTATGCTGGAGAGGATGTGGAGAAAAAGGAACACTACTCCATTGCTGGTGGGAGTGGTCACTCTGGAAATCAGTATGGTGGTTGCTCAGAAAAATGGGAACAGTCTACATCAAGATCCAGCCATTCCTCTCTTGGGTATATACCCAAATAGGGCATTTACATACAACAAGGACATATGTTCAACCATGTTCATAGCAGCATTGTTTGTAACAGCCAGAAACTGGAAGCAACCTAGATGCTCCTCAACTGAAGAATGGATTGAGAAAATGTGGTACATCTTCACAATGGAGTACTACTCAGCAGAAAAAAGCAATGGAATCTTGAAATTCACAGGCAAATGGATGGAACTAGAAGAAATCATCCTGAGTGAGGTAACCCAGTCACAAAAAGACAAACATGGTATGTACACACTGATATATGAATTTTAGACATAGAGCAAAGGATTACCAGTCTATAATGCTCTTCACCAAAGAAACTAGGAAACACGAAAGACTCTAAGGGATAAATGGTCCCCAGGAATGGAAGTGGCATGAACTCCAGAACTAATTGGGGGCATGAAGGTAGGGGGGTAGGAGCTGCTACAATAAGAGCAAGAGAAGAGGAGAAGAGGAGAGGAAATGGAGGGGCAGAAACATTGAGTTGGGGGAAGAATAGAGGAAAGAGAGCAGGATGAAAGATACCATATCAGAGGGAGCCACTATAGGTCCGAGAAGAAATCTGGAACCAGGGAGATCTCTAGAGACCTACAAGGATGACACAATCTGACAATCCAGACAATGGTGAAAAGGATAACCCAAAAGCCCTTCCCCTAAAATGAGATTGATGACTTCTCTTTATGCCATCCTAGAGCCTTTACCCAGTGGCTGAAGGAAGCAGAGACAGACATCCACAGATATACACTGAGCTGAAATTGGGAATTTAGTTGAAGAGAGGGAGGAATGAAGAATGAAGGGGTTTGTACCAGGTTGGAGAAACCCACAGGAACAGTTGACCTGAACAAGGGAGAGCACATCGACCCCAGATGCTGTCTGGGAGGCCAGTACAAGACTGATCCAGACCCCTGAACATGGATGTCAATAAGGAGGCCTCTGCACTCCAGGGAGCCTCTGGTGGTGGATTAGTATTTTTCCCTGGTGCAAGAAGGGACTTTGAGAGCCCATCCCACGTGAAGGATTACACTCTGGCCTTGGACACATGGGGAAGGGCCCAGGATCAGCATAGGAAGACTTGGTGGACTTTGCAGAGCCCCTGTTGAGGGCCCTAACCTGCCTGGGAGTGGTGGGTGGATGGGGTGGGGGGGTAGGCTGGGAGTGGGGAGGGAGGGTTAGGGGTGAGGGGAGGGAGCGGGAGAAGCAACTTGAAATAATCTTGTTCCCTAACTAGAACTAATAAAATAAAATAAAATAAAAAATAAGAATTAAAAAAAATTAGACTCATTACTGAAAAAAAAAATTAGTTAGGACCCTACCATGTACACCTTTTTTGTATATCACTTAAATTCTTAAAAGCTATTTCAAATGCATTAAACAAAGAATATTTGTTTAATATAGTGTAATTAGAAAAAGATTACCTTAATGAGAAAATGGAAAGACATTGTCAGTTGGAGATAAAGATAGTTGTTAGTCACCATGTAGATACTGGGAACTGAAATCTGGTCCTCTGCAAGAGTCACAGGGTTTCCTACCTACTGAAACAGTTCTCCTGTTCTACTCTTAGATGGAACATAAACCTATCTTCTCTGACTCAAAATTACATGCTATTACATTCAAAATGCTACATCACAACTATATTGAAAGCTATTTGATCCTAAAAGTATTTTCCTCTCTCAAATCAGAAATTAAGCAAAGAACCTGATTCTTTTTCCATGCATAGTACAGAGTCCAGAAATGATACCGCCAGTGATCCCCCAAAGCATCATTCTAGCCTTGCTGACAAAACTATGACTTCCTAGAAACTGTTTTTTAAGTAAACTTAGCACAAGCATGTCCTCAAATAAAATATCACTTTTTCTTTGAGAATCTTATATTGCATGTGTTTTATGACTTTTCCTGTTGTTTTCTTTTATAATTCAAGGAACAGTCACATATACAACTCACTTAAACTGCTTCATATTGCAACTTCTGATCTAGTGAGATATGCTTCTGTTCTGTAAATATTTTATAATATTGATCCCCAAATGTCTTAGGTTTCTTTGAAAGCCTTTGATATTTGAAAATAATGTTTGGTTGAAGCCAAAACTTATTGTTTGCTTAGTTTTCCAATTTCAATGTAGTGGCTTATTCTATCTTTAAATATTTAAAAATATTTTCTATGCATCATTTC
The DNA here is from genome assembly GCF_003668045.3 of Cricetulus griseus. Lineage (NCBI taxonomy): Eukaryota > Metazoa > Chordata > Mammalia > Rodentia > Cricetidae > Cricetulus > Cricetulus griseus. The sequence continues at coordinate 139,530,464 of NC_048598.1, forward strand.
TCCCCTTGCACACTAAGATTTGGAAATATGAGCCTGATCCACTTGTTTGATTTTCAACTTAAATATCACAAAATATAACTCAATATGCCAAACATCTAAATGTAGACTAAATACACACACACACACACACACACACACACACACACACACACATATATATATATATATATATATATATTATATAAAACATTATAAATTTATCTGAATATAATAAATGAATGAAATGATTTTACTAAAATGTTAAAGAACTACTTGGGTGCATAGAAATTATAAATAGTGTGAGAAGCAGAGGAAAACCTGAGAGTGTATATTGTTGGTATGGGCAAAGCCTTCTTGAGGACTGCAATATCTCAGACCCACAGTTGTGGCTAAGCCTTACCTAGAGGATGGTAAAACTATCCTTGAGTGTGAGTATCAGTGTATATGAAAGGCTGATTAGTATTACAAAAGTCAGTTACTACACACCCCAGATACAGATAACCTGAGACTGCTACCCTATAGAGACCACCTACCCTGAGGTTCTGCTGTACATAATAACCTTGAATTACAGGATGTTGGTAGTAATAGGACCCTACAACAAAGTGAGTACACTCTTATCAATCCCTGATTTCCTACGGTTCTGTCTTTGTGCCTGCCTTTTCTTCATCCCCTCACCAGCCTTAGCTAGGTTCCAGGACACAGGCTGAGTTTGGGATCTAGGTAAATAACAAACCAATGAAAATTACAAGAGAGACCCACCTTCCACTGCCCTGCTCAGTGACACCTGAGGCCTGTGACTGGGTGCTGCTGCAGGTCCCACCCAACAGGATCCAGCCCACCTAGAGTCTGCTGGGTCCTTGTCCCTTCCTCCAACTACGGGACAAGGTAAGCTTGGGACTGTATCAGGCCTGCCTTCCTCTGCCCTTCTCAAAGATACCTAAGACCTGGCGACTGCTCAAGGAAGATCCCATCCTGGTGGGATCTAGTCCACCCAGAGGCTGCCAAGGCCCCAGTACCAGTCCTGCCTTCATCCATAGGAAGAGAAGAGACATCAGAGTATTGGATCTGTTTGTAACCACTGGAAGGAAACCTTGGTCCCACACCCACCAGGAGAGGAAGAGACTCCTTCTATACATAAAAGAAAAAGAGATAGCAAGAAAATATAAAAACTCATTCACCACCACCAACAACAAAAAAAACCAATATGACACCACCAGAGTCTAGGGACTCTACACCAGCAAAACCAGAACATTACAATGCAGATGAAGCAGAAGAGAATGACCTTAAAAACAACTTTATGAAAATGATAGAGGCCATCAAAGATTATGATAAAATTCCTTAAAGAAATGGAAGAAAAAACACCCCCAAAATACAAGAAATCAACAAATCTCTTAAGAAAACAGTTCAAGACCTAAAAACTGAAAAAGAGACAATAAAGAAAGCACAATCTGGGTAAATGATCAGGAACTACAGATTCAAACATAAGCAACAGAATACAAGATATGAAAGCGAGAATCTAAGGTGTTGAACATACACTAGGAGAAATAGAATCATCAACCAAAGAAAATATTAAGTCCAACATATCCCTAACACAAAATATCCAGGAAACATGGGACACCTTGAAAAGACCAAATCTAAGAATAATAGGTATAGAAGAAGCTGAAGAAACTCAACACAAACTGGGTGTTTGTGGCACATACCATTATTCATAGCCCTCTGGAGGCAGAGGCAGGCAGATCTCTGTGAGATTGAGGCCAGCCTGGTCTAAAGAGCATGTGCCATGATAGGCTCCAAAGCTACACAGAGAAACCCTGTCTTGAAAACTTTCCCAACCTAAAGAAAGTCAGGCAAATGAAAGTAGAAGAAGCCTACAGAACACTAAATAGAGTGGACCACAAAAAAGTCTCCTCATCACATAGTAATCAAAACTCCAAACATACAGAATGAAGAAATAATATTAAGAACAGCAAAGGAAAAGGGTCAAGTAAGATATAAATGCAAACCTATAGAATTACACCTGTCCTTTCCATGGAAACTCTGAAAGCCAGAAGGTCCTGGATATTCTACCTACACCAAGAGACCATGGATGCCAGTCCAGACTACTATACACAGCAAAGCTTTCAACCAATATAGTTGGAGAAAAAAGTATTTCATGACAAAATCACATTTAAACAATACATATCCACTAATCCAGCCTTACAGAAAGTTCTGGAAGGAAAACTACAACCCAAGGAAGTTAACTACAGCCAGAAAAACATAGGTAATAGATATCCCCACTTCATCAACAGCCAAAAGAAAAATGGGGTGGAAATCCACACACAGTTCCACCACCACCACCACCAGATCCAAACAAGCAAGAATGAACAATCAATGGTTATTAATATCCCTCAATATTAATGATCTTAACATGCTAGCAGAATGGATAGAAAGACAGAATCCATCCTTCTGCTGCATACAAGAAACACACCTCAACTTCAAAAAGAGAAGGCACCTCAGATTTAGGTTTGGGAAAAGATTTTCCAATCTAATGGACCCAAGAAACAAGCGGGGGTAGAAATCATAATATCTAACAAAAGACTTTAAACTAAATTCAATCAATAGAGATGAAGGAGGTCACTTCCTACTTATTGCAGGAGAAATCCATCAGGATGAATTCTCAATTCTAAACATCTACGCCCCAAATATAAAGGTATCCATGTTCATAAAACAAACATTACTAAAACTCTAATCTCACATAAAATCTCACACACTTATAGTGGGAAACTTCAACACCTCATCTCTCCACTAGAAAGGACCACCAGAGAGAAAATTAACAAAGATACAAAGGAAGTAATAGAAGTTATGTTCCAATTGGGTTTAACAGACATCTATAGAACATTCCATCAAAATACAAAAAAAAGTTACCTTCTTTTTAGTGCTACATGGAACCTTCTCTAAAATTGACCACATACTTGGAAACATAGCAAACCTCAAAAGGTACAAAAAATCAAAATAACCTCCTGTATCTTAACAGACTACTAAAGTGAAATATCAATAAGGAGTCAGATATAGATACAAGGATATTTATTTAGGATGGCCCTAGTTAAACAGAAAAGCCTAGCCAGCTGGCAGGGAACGAACAAGTAGAACAAGCTGAACAAGAAAGGGAAGAAGGGGCTCCCAGGCATGTGTCCATCACTCTTAAACCTTCCTCACATCACCTGAGCATGTTTAAGGTGTCACCTACAATTTCCCTTTTAGTCAAACTTTCACTACTTGCAGATGACATGAAAGTCTACATTAGTGACCCGAAAAACTCTACCAGGAAACTCCTACAACTGATAAACACCTTCAGCAAAATAGCAAGATACAAAATTAACTCAAAAAATCTGTAGCCCTACTGTATACAGATGATAAACCCAATGAGAAAGAAATCATGGAAACATCACCTTTCACAATAACCACAAGCAACGTAAAATATCTGGGGGTAACACTAACCAAAAAAAGTGAAAGACCTGTACAATAAGAACTTTCAGACTTTAAAGAAGGAAATTAAAGAAGATACCAGAAAATGGAAAGATCTCCCATGCTCTTGGATAGGTAGAATTAACATAGTAAGAATGGCAATCCTACCAAAATCAATATACAGATTCAACACAATCCCCATCAAAATCCCAACCCAGTTTTTCACAGACATTGAAAGAACAATACTCAACTTTATATAGAAAAATGAAAAACCCAGGATAGCCAAAACAACTCTTTACAATACAAGATCTTCTGGAGGCATCACCATCCCTGACTTCAAGATCTACTATAGAGCCATAGTTCTGAAAACAGGTTGGTATTGGCACAAGAATAGACAGATAGACCAATGGAATAGAAATGAAGACACAGATATTAAACCACACACCTACGAACACCTTATTTTTGACAAAGGTGCTAAATCCATACAATGGAAAAAAGATAGCATCTTCAACAAATGGTGCTGGCACAATTGGATTCGGACATGCAGAAAATTGCAGATAGATCCATACCTGTCACCATGCACGAAACTTAAGTGCAAATGGATCAAAGATCTCTCCATAAACCCAGCCACACTGAATCTTCTAGAAGAGAAAGTGGGAATTACCCTTGAACAAATTGGCACAGGAGACTGATTCCTGAACATCACACCAGGAGCACAGACACTGAGGTCTGCAATTAAAAAATAGGACCTCCTGAAACTGAGAAGCTTCTGTAAGGCAAAGGACACAGTCAGTAAGACAAAATGACCACCCACAGAAAGGGAAAAGATCTTCACCAACCCCACATCTGACAGAGGGCTGATTTCCAAAACATACAAGGAGCTCAAGAAGCTATCAACCAAAACACCAAACAATGAAATTAAAAATTGGGGTACAGAACTAAACAGAGAATTTTCAACAGAGGAATCTGAAATGGCTGAAAGATACTTAAGAAAGTGCTCAAAATCCTTGACCATCAGAGAAATGCAACCCAAAACAACTCTGAGATACTACCTCACACCACACCTGTCAGAATGGCTAAAATAAAAAATACCAATGACAACCTATGCTGGAAAGAATGCAGAGAAGAAGGAACACTCCTCCATTGCTGGTGGGAGTGTGAACTTGTAAGACCATTCTGGAAATCAGTATGGTGGTTGCTCAGAAAAATGGGAATCAGTCTACCTCAAGATCCAGCCATTCCTCTCTTGGGTATATAGCCAAATAGTGCATGTTCATACAACAAGGACATATGTTCAACCATATTCATAGCAGCATTTTTTGTAATAGCCAGAACCTGGAAGCAACCTAGATGCCCCTCAACTGAAGAATGGATAGAGAAAATGTGGTACATTTATATAATGGAGTACTACTCACCAGAAAAAAAAATGGAATCTTGAAATTCACAGGCAAATGGATGGAACTAGAATAAACCATCCTGAGTGAAGTAACCCAGTCACAAAAAGACAAACAAGGTATGTACTCACTCATATATGAATTTTAGACATATAGCAAAGGTTTACCAGCCTATAATCCTCTTCACCAAAGAAACTAGGAATCATGAAGGACTCTAAGTGATTAATAGACCCCAGGAATGGGAAGTGGCATGAACTCCTGAGCTAATTGGGAGCATGAGGGTAGGGGAGAGGGTGCTGCCACAATAAGAGCACAAGAAGAGGAGTAGAGGAGAGGAAATGGAGTAGCAGAGATATTGAGTAGGGGGAAGAATAGAGGAGAGAGAGCAGGATGAGAGATACCATACTAGAGGAAGCCACTATAGATAGGTCCAAGAAGAGATCTGGAACTAAGGAGATCTCCAGAGACCTACAATGATGACACGATCTGACAATCCAGGCAATGGAAGAGAGGATAACCTAACAGTCCTTCCCCTAAAATGAGATTGATGACTACTCTTTATGCCATCCTAGAGCCCTCAACCAGTGGCTTATGAAAGCAGAGACAGACATCTACAGAAATACACTGAGATGAAATCTGTAACCTAGTTGAAGAAAGGGAGGAATGAAGATCGAAGGGGTCTGTACCAGGTTGGAGAAACCCACAGAATGAGTTGGCCTGCACCAGGGAAAGCATATCTACCCCAGATGCTATCTGGGAGGCTAGTACAAGACTGATCCAACCCCTGAACATGGATGCCAATAAGGAGGCCCCTGCACTCCAGGGAGCCGCTAGAAGTGGATTAGCATTTTTCCCTGGTGTAAGAAGGGACTTTGAGAGCCCATCCCATGTGAAGGGATACACTCTGGCTCTGGACACATGGGGAGGGGTCTAGGCCCAGCACAGGAAGATTTGGTGGACTTTGCAGAGCCCCTGTTGAGGGCCGTAGCCTGCCTGGGGAGTGGTGGGTGGATGGGGTGTGGGTTAGGTTGGAGGTGGGGGAGGAGGGACGGGGTTGAGGTGAGGGAGAGGGAGAAAGGGCTTACATGTGAAACAAGCCTGTTCCCTAACTTGAATTAATAAAAAAATAAATAAAAACTTAACAGTGCAAAGTATCCATAATTAACAATTTTAAAGGTGAAATAACATAAGATATAATAATCTGCTATGTCACATCTTAAATATGTCTATTTTAACTAAACCCTAAAATAATCTGAAAGATGTGGCCACGACTGAAAACCTCCTTCCAATCACAACCCTAAACAATAGGAAACTATCTCTAACTCGGTGTACATTATCCTTAGTGACAACAATTGGGAAAAGGGGATGTAGTATTATCCAGGTTACTTCCTGCTGAAATTTGACATTAGTATAGTGAAAGTCTTGAGTGGATTGTATCCAGTCCATGTTTGATGGGACTTACTTGATTGACGGTCTAGGTTGAGTTCCTTAACTTGATTGAAGTCCTTGTGTTGATTGAAGTCAGTAGTTGAAGCTCTGGCTGGAGTGTCAGCTGAAACAGCAAGTTGGATCCTGTATACTCAAGGAGGTGTGGCTCATTTCCTTTCTGGAGCATCCAGGGATTGCTGTCAGGCAGGTCTTTATTGGCTGTATGGGACTCAAACATAAATGATAGCAGAGGAATGTTTGTTTTTATATGTATGCATGCCATGAAAGGCAACCATGGGAAAATAACAATTATGAGAGAGTGTATACCTTGAGAGAAAGAGACAAGACAAATGACAGTCCCAATTTTCTCTAGTTCTGTATTACATCAATTGTCTTCTTGATATAATACAGAAACTCTGAAGTTTATTGTAACAGTGTGCTTGGATTCAAAGGAGGAAAGCCAAATCCAAGTATAAGCCATCATTGATTTAATTGAATGGAGACTAGGAAACAAAGAGAAATAGGTGTATATGCATTTGTGGAATTTATCATATGACAAATTTCTTTTGGTCGATGGTTATAGCTACCTTCTTTTCTACCCATGTAGTGTCCTCTGACTTCTGGAGATGGTTTTCCTGTGGGGAAAAAAAAACTTGCCTTTCTTTTTGAGGTTTCTATCCAGATTATGAGATATGCCTTGGTAGAATACCCATCATTTCTCCTCGTCGAGAGGTTTTTCCTTTTCAACTCAAATCTTGATCAACTTTGATGGTATTCAAAGTTTTTTTTTCTCCTGTGGAAACAAATGTGAAACCCAACATAACAATATCCTGGTTTCCATACAGAGGTCAATACATCTTTGAAATCACTGGCTGATTAAGTTCTGGAGTTTTTTTTCCATAGTCAGGGTATTTCTGCAGCTGTTTGTCCTTTCTCATTAGCAATAAGAAAGTTTACTGTTAATAACACATTAAGTAGCCTATGTTTGGGAGTTTTCATACCCCCAGCCTATTTATAGAGCATTTCTTTCAGTGCTATTAGATTCTCTACCACTGCTTGTCCTGTGGGATTGTGTGGTATACTGGTCACACACTTTATGTTTTAATATTTGAAAAACTGTTTCAATTTGCTGGAGACATATACTTGAGCATTGTCAGGTTTCATTTGTGCAGGTATACCCATAACAGCCATCACCTCTAGAAGGTGTGTAATAACAGAATCGGCCTTTTCAGCTCTAAGAGCAGTAGCCCATTGAATCCCTGAAAATGTGTCTATAGTATGATACACATATTTCAAATTTCCAAATTCTGCAAAGTGAAAGATGTCTATCTGCCAAACCTCATTTCTTTGAATGCCTTCAGGTTACAGCCTACTGGCAATGGAGCTTGACTGTACAAGAACAGGTAGGACAGTTTCTTACTATCTCCTTGGCTTGTTGCCAAGTGATGGAGAAGTCCTTTTTTAAACCTTTGCTATTTACTTGGTGTTTTTATTAAATTCTGAGGCTTCTCAAACACTTTCCATTAATAAATGAACACACCCATCATTGCCTTCTGCTAGATGGCCTGGCAGACCCCTATGGGATCTGATATGTGTTATATATAAAGGATTCATTCTGTTCCTGATTGTGTCCTGTAATTCTATAAACAGTGAAGTTAATTATATATTATCAGGAGCAAATTCTGAGGTCTCAGTGTGTAACACGACTCTCTCTGCATATTGAGAATCCATAACTATATTGAGAGGCTCTGTAAAATCCTTATGTAGCATAAAGACTTGTTTATAATTCTGCCTTTTGTATAGATGTATATGGACTTTGAACTTACCTCACCTGCTTTATAACCATTCTTACCTCATTTGTTGGCATCAGCGTAGAAGGTAAGAACTCCAGAAATAGGAGTTTGTCTGACAATACATGGAAAGATCCAGATTGTCTTTTTTATGAATTTATTTCTGTCAGTTTTGGGAAAATTATTGCTAATTTTTCCCAAAAAGTCAGTTAGAGCTATCTGCAGTATTCATTGTGCTTCCATAAGGAGGAAATTTCCTCATTAGTTAAAGGTATTATAATTTCAGCTGGATCTTTTCCAGACAGTTGATGGAGTCTTAATTTACCCTTTAGAATCAAATCAGATATCTTTTCTATATATGTCTTTAGCTTTTATTTCTATTTCTGTGGTAGAAATATCCATTCCAATAAAATACCTTCTTTCTGTGTCAGAATTCCAGAAAGGTATTATCTGGATGGTAAGATGACCAGAATACAATCTAAATTAGGGTTTACATGATCTACATGTGCACATACAGTATTAGGCTTACCACCCATTGTAATTCTTTTTCTGCCTCAGCAGATAGTATTTGTGGATGGTTTAAGTCATTGTCCCCTTTAAGAGCCATTTTTAAATGGTTTAAATCATGCCCTTCTACACCAACTATTGTCTGTAATTGAGAAATTTCCCCTAGCAGTTTCTGAAGACTATTAAGGGTTTGATAATGATCTCTTCTAATTTGTACTTTTTGAGGTCTGATTCTTTGTAAGTCTATCTTGTAACCTAAATAATTGATAGAATCTCCCCTTTGTATCTTTTATGGGGCAATCTGTAATGCCCAATGAGGAAGAACTTCCTTCACTGTTTCAAACATTCATTCTAATGTTTCTTTATTAGAATCTGATAATAAAATACCATCCATATAATGGTAAAGAATGGATTGTAGAAATCTCTTACAAATTATCTCCAAAGGTTGTTGTACAAAGTGCTGGCACAAGGTAGGACTATTTAGCACTCCTTGTGGCAAATCCTTCTACTGAAATCTTTTAACTGGTTGTGAATAATAAGAGTTTGTACAGTAAACTCAAATTTTTCCCTATCATTTTCCTTGTAACAGTATATTAAAGAAACAATCTTTCAGATCAATGACTATGATAGGCCATCATTTAGGTATCAAGGAAGTCAAAGGCCTCACAGGCTGCAGAGAGCCTACAGGCTGAATTACTTTATTGATGGCTCTCAGGTCTGGCAGCATTCTCCATTTACCTGGTTTCTTTTTGATAACAAACACAGGAGAATTCCAAGGGCTGGTAGATTCTTCTATATGTCCAGCATCTAGCTGTTCCTGAACTAGCCTTTCTAAAGCCTATAGCTTCTCAGAGGTCATAGGCCATTGTCCTACCCAGATAGGTTCATCTGTAAGCCACTATAATGGAAGGTCCCTTGGCTCCTCTGAAGTTCTATAATTTGTACATTGTTTCTGTACAGCCCAGATGGTTGGTAACTGTTTTCCATAGTGCCTTACTAAATTGGGTCTTCCATCTAAAGATTGTATATAATTCTAATATGATACTGGAAGAATGTTAATCTGGGTATTCCATTGCTGTAAAGGATCATGGCCCCAGAGATTTATAGCTATGACATATGGTTTCAGCCATCCTCTCTGTCCTTCTGGTCCAATGCAGACAAACAAAATAACACTCTGCCGAACCCTAGACACAGTTCCAATTCCATGCTTTAAAGTTAGAATTCAACAACACAAATTGCAGAAAAATTACAAACTCATGGGAATTGAATAATATCCAATTGCACCATTCCAGGGATGAGGAAGAAATAAAAAAAAGAAATTAAAGATTTCCTACAATTCAATGAGAATGATGACACAACATAGTCAAACTTATGGGACACTTTGGAAGCAGTGCTAAGAGGAAAGTTAACAGCACTAAGTACCCACATGAAGAAACTGGAGAATAGTCAAACTCAAGAATTAACAGCACAACTCAAAGCACCAGAACACAAGGAAACCAACAAACCCAGGAAGTGTAGACACCAGGAAATAATCAAATTGAGGGCTGAATCAATAAAGTAGAAACTAGAAAACAATACAAAGAATCGATGTAACGAAGAATTGGTTCTTCAAGGAAATCAATGAAATAGCCAAACCATTATCCAAACTAAGCAAACAGCAGAGAGATAACATGCAAATTAATAAAAATCAGAAATGAAAGGGGGGTCATATCAACAGACACTGAGGAAATCCAGAGAATCAACAGGTCATACTTTGAAAACCTGTATTCCTCAAAATTTGAAAATCTACAGGAAATGGACAATTTTCTGGATAGATTGCACTTACCAAAATTAATTCAAGAACAGATAAGCAATTTAAATAGACTTATAACCCCTAATGAAGCAGTCATCAAAAGTCTTCCAACAAAAAAAAAAAAAGCCCAGGAAGTGATGACTTCAGTGTAGAATTCTACCAGAAAGTCAAAGAATAGCTAATACTAAGTCCAATCAAAGTATTCCACACAATAGAAGAAAAGGGTCATTGACAAATTCTTTCTAGGAGCTTCAATAACCTTGGTACACAAGCCACACAAAGACACAACTAAGAAAGAAAACTACAGACCAATATCTCTCATAAAAAACTGATGCAAAAATATTCAATAAAATACTGGCAAATCCAATCCAAAAACACATCAGATAAATCATCCACCATGATCATGTAGGCTTCACCCCAGGGATGCAAGGATGGTTCAACATAAGAAAATCCAACACACAAATCAGTGTAATCCAACAAAGAAACAGACTGAGGAAGAAAAAAAAAACATGATCATCTCTTAGATGCTGAAAAAACCTTTGAAAAATCCAACACCCCTTCATAATAAAGGTCTCGGAGAGACCAGGGACAACAGGAACATACATAGACATTATAGAAGCAATATACAGCCAGTTAACAGCCAACATCAAACTAAATGGAAAGAAACTCAATGCAATTCCTCCAAAAGCAGATACAAGACAAAGCTGTCCACTCTTTCCATACTCTTCAATATTGTACTTGAAGTTCTAGCTAGAGCAAGAAGACAAAAAACAGATATCAAGGGGATACAAATTGGAAAAGAAGTCAAAGTTTCAATATTTGCAAATGATATGATAGTCCACATAAGTGACCGGAAAAACTCTACCAGGGAACTCCTACAGCAGATAAACACCTTCAGCAAAGTGGCAGGATATAAGATTAACTCAAAAAACAATTATCCGCTTCTATACACAGATGATAAACATGCTTACAAAGAAATCAGAAAAACATTACCGTTTACAATCCACACAAACAATATAAAATAACTTGGGGGTAATGCTAACCAAAAAAGTGAAAGACCAGTATCATAAAAACTTTCAGGGTTTCTTTTTTTTTTGTTTGTTTTTTCAAGAGAGGGTTTCTCTTTGTAGCTTTGGAGCCTATCCTGGCACTGGCTGTGGAGACCAGACTAGCCTTGAACTCACAGAGATCTTCCTGCCTCTGCCTCCCCGAGTGCTGGGATTAAAGGCATGTGCCACCAATGCCAAGCTAAAATGTCCTCTCTTCCAAACTTTGAGTTTTTAAAGAGAGAAATTAAGGAAGATACCAGAAAATAGAAGGATCTTCTGTGTTCTTGGGTAGGTAGGGTCAACATAGCAAAAATGGCAATCTTGCCAAAAACAATCTACAGATTCAATGTAATCCTCATCAAAATCCCATCACAATTCTTCATAGACCTTGAAAGAACAATTCTCACTTTTATGGAACAACAAAAGACCCAGGATAGCCAAAACAACCCTGTACAATGAAGGAACTTCCGGAGGCTTCACCATCCTTGACATCAAGCACTATTATAAAGCTATAATGCTGAAAACACCTTTGGTATTGGCACAAAAATAGACAGGTAGAACAATGGAATCTAATTGAAAACACTGATATTAACCCACATACCTACAAACACTAGATTTTTGACAGAGAAGCTAAAATTATACAATGAAAAAAGAAAGCATCTTCAACAAATTCTGCTGGCATAACTGGATGCTTGAATGTAGAAGACTGCAGATAGATCCATGTCTATCACCATACACAGAACTTGAGTCCAAATGGATAAAAGACCTCAACATAAATCTAGCTACACAGATACTCTTAGAATAGAAGGTAGGTAGTACCCTGGAATGAATTGGTACAGGAGACTGCTTCCTGAACATAGTACCAGTAGCACAGATACTGAGAAAGACAATTAATAAATGGGACATCCTGTAATGAGAAGCTTCTGTAAGGCAAAGGACACAGTTCCCATGACAAAATGGCAGCCCACGGAATGGGAAAAGTTATTCATCAACCCCACATCAGAAAGAGGGCTGATTTCCAAAATTTGCAAAGAACTCAAGAGAAAAAGTAGGGTACAGAACTAAATAGACAATTCTCAATAGAGGAATCTAAAATGGCTGAAAAAAAAAAAACATAAGAAAGTGCTCAACATCCTTAGCCATCAGGGAAATGCTAATCAAAACAACTCTGAGATACCATCTTACACCTATCAGAATGGCTGAAATCAAAAACACCAATGACAGTTTATGCTGGAGAGGATTGGAGAAAGGTGATCACTCCACCACTGCTGGTGCGAGTGCCAACTGGTACAGCCACTTTGAGGTTCCCCAGGAAAATGGGAATCAATCTACCACAAGTTCCAGCATTTCCACTCTTAGGCATATACCCAATAGATGCACATCCATACAACAAGGACATCTGCTCGACCATGCTCATAGCAGCATTATTTATAATAACCAGAAACTCGAAGTAACCTAGATGTCCCTCAACTGAGGAATGGATGGAGAAAATGTGTTACACAATGGAGTACTATTCATTGGGAAAACTGAACAATGGAATCTTGAAATTCCCAGGCATGTGGATGGAACTAAAGAAACCATCCTGCTTGAAGTAACCCAGTCACAAAAGGACAAAAATTGTGTTTCCTTACTCATATATGGATTTTAGACCTAGATCTAAGAAGTAGCAGCCTACAATCCATACAGCCAAAGAAGCTAGGAAACAAGGAAAACCCTAAGAGAGACCTACATGTTCCCCCAGAGAAGGGGGAAGAGACAAGATCTCCTAAGCTAATTGTGATCATGGGGGGAGGCAGGTGGAGTTAGAAGAAAGAGAAGGGGAGAAGAGGAGTGGATTGGAGGACATGAGGGAACAGGAAGATCTAGGCAGCGGAAGAATAGAGAGCAAGAAAATGGATACCATCCTAAAGGGAGCCATTATAGGTTTAAAGAGAATTCTGGCATTAGGGAAATGTCCAGAGACCTACAAGTTTGACCCCAACTAACAATCTAAGAAAGAGTCAAGAGGATACCATTCTCTGATAATGAGATTGATGTGTACCTTTTGTGAAATCTTAGTGCCTTCATCCAGTAGCTGATGGAAGCAGACACAGACATCCACAGCTAAAACTGAGCTGAAATCTGGAATCCAGTTGCAGAGAGGAAGGAGTGATGAGCAAAGGGGCCAAGACCAGGCTGGAGAAACCCACAGAAACAGCTTACCTGAACCAGGGGTTGCTCATGGACCCCAGACTAATAGCTTGGAAACCAGCATAGGACTGTTCCAGACCCCCTGAAGGATGACCTCAGTTTGGAGGTCTGGATAATCTATGGGGTCATTGACAGTGTATCATTATTTACCCCTAGTACTTAAATGAACTTTGGGAGCCCTCTCCACATAAAGGGATACTCTTTCAGCCTAGACACACTGGCTAGGGTCTAGTCCTTGCTCTAAAAGAAATGACAAACTTTGAGGATCCCCCATGGAAGCCATCACTTCACCCTCCCTGGGGAGCAGAAATGGGTTGGGATAGGGGTGTCAATTGGTGGCGGTGGAGTAGGGGAGGGAGAAGGAACTGAGAATGACATGTAAAAGAATCTTGTTTATAATTTAAATGACAAAAAAGAAAACTACAAGAGAAAAACACAAGGAAAAAGCACCACCCCCCTGATGGTAGACACTGGGTTTTCTAATGTTTCGTAATAAAGTTCAACTTTTCATAACCATGTAAAATGGATAATGTAGAACTTCTTCTATTTATAGCTATATGGTTATTGAATTCATACAGAGTTTTGGAAGTGTGGAAAATGGCTCAACACAATCAGAAAGAAAAGCATCACAAAGTCATGTGTAGCACATGTTTGTAGAGTTGTATAGAAACTATTATTATCTTTTAATTAATAACCAATAAAAACTCTTCAGAAATTTCAAATCACAGCACATTTTATAACAGAAGTATTAGAAGCTCATAAACAAAATGATAAAATTAGAGGTTTATGTAGCAAGTAGAGCTATCTGTGGAGTTCACTTTCATAAAATGTGTGAAGAAAAATATTAGAAACTAATTATACTGCTGCCAAATCTTAATTGTATGTTAGATTACTAACAGAGAGACAAAAGAAAAAAATAAAACAGAAATATAAAACTAGACAGTAGAAAATACCCTAAAAATGATAGAATTAAGGTAATATAGTGGTTCTTATGTAAGTAATATAAAAGGACAGATGACTAGTACCCAGTGCAGTTATATGCCTCGAAAATCAAAGCCACTTCATAACTCTCATTACAAATTCATTGAATTTCTACTTAATATGAATTAATTAATATGAAACATGTATATCATTTTACAAGAAGGAGAATTTTGTTTCTGCTCCTTTTGCTTTAAAATTGAAATATTTCTTTGCAATGGTCATAAAACCATCTCCAGCTTTCCTAAGGACAAGAGGTTCATTCTCAGTGTGTCAACTGTTCTTGTAGATATGAGCTCAGTGTCAGCCTGTGCCTAGTTGAGTTTAGTGCTTAGATTTTTTATAGTATTTTTTTTTACTGAAATTGACAGACTAATCTCCCCTGGGAGTACAAGAGTCTTATCATTTAAAAATATGTGTGATTTTTCAATCCTTTGCTCATTACATCAATATAAGATAATTCCAAAGGGTGTTTTAATTCTGAGAGAATTCAAAAAAGGGGAAGGCTGTTTATTCCTATGAAAAGAAGTCATTTTCACCTTAATTTATGGAGTGTCACTATGCATCTAGGGTGAAAATGTCACATCTTTAATGTTTAACTACTAATGCAACAATGTTTTAATAGATGACTTTTAAACAACCAAGTTTTTTCCTCTGCAATGTCAGAGATTTCATTACATAAAGCCTCTAGCATATTTACCATGCAGAGATATACAAAGTTTCCAGGGACTGTTTATATGAAAATGGAAGATGATACTATTCTAAAGATAAGCAAAAACAGCTGTATTTCAGTGGCCAGAAATTGAAAAACAACTGTAGTGTTCATGTGTGTGCCACAGAAAAAGGGGAGAGCATAGTTTATGCATTACTTGTCTGTCCCCAAATTTTCCTCTTTCTTAGCAGTATTTCTGTTTTATATTTATTTCTTCTTAAAATTTTAGCTGATATACACAACATACTAAAAGTAACATTTATATATAGGCTGATTTTATATCTTATAATTGCTTTCTCTAATATTGAAGTTACCTTATAAACTATTTCATTTAAAAACATATACAAGGTGTGATTTTGTGCACAAGTCATAAGCAATTTTTGGATTTTTAAAGTTCATACATAGCAAAGTGACAACAATTACGTAGTAGCTACTTGAGACAAACCCCGGCCTCTATAAATTCTTCAGTCACTACTTATACCCTCTTCACACTTGGAAATTGATTTATTTCTAGTACAAAAGGTGGTTTTTCCTTTTAATTTATATTACATAAATATAATAAAAATCATGTATGCTTTGTTTTTTTTTAAATCTTTTCCTTTCAGCCTCTGATGACCACCATTTTATTTATCTGCTAAAATGTCTATTATACTTCAAATAATCAACAGATTCAATGCTAACATTAATTCTGATAGGTTCACAGAAATAAAATAAAAGCATCTAATGATGTATAATGGAACAAAAAAGTTTTTAACTTTTAAAAAGAAGTATGAGTAGAAAAATATCAATAATATCTTATTTATTAATCTGAAAATAAATCAAGCAGACAGTAATTAGAATGTTTTCATTTTGACAAACATATAGAATATTAGAACGCAATAGAACTCAAAAGTAAGCTTATGTTTATCATTCATCTACCTACCTTGGAATAATATAGAATCTTCATTAACTGGTATAGTTAGGGATAAAAATCCATTCTTAATACAATAACATTGGATTCTTAGGTAAAGCATAAAAATCATGCAATAACAGAAAAAAATAGTAACTTTAAAATGCTTAGAAGAAGTGGGGAAGAAGCTAGTAAAAGATTTTTCAGCCCTGGTCAATATTTTATTAGATAGAAGACAAAAATCATGAGAATCAAAAGTAGATAAAGTAATCAAAAAGCTTTTGAACAGCACGTAACAAAATAAAGAAACAGACAATTTATAGAATGGGTGAAAACATTTTCAAACTTTTTGACATTAGTCTCTCAAACAATTACAGACAAAAAATAAATTAAAATCTGATACAAACAGCAATATATTTCAAATA
Source organism: Cricetulus griseus (assembly GCF_003668045.3). Classification (NCBI taxonomy): domain Eukaryota; kingdom Metazoa; phylum Chordata; class Mammalia; order Rodentia; family Cricetidae; genus Cricetulus; species Cricetulus griseus. The sequence goes on from NC_048598.1 coordinate 139,547,041, forward strand.
TATATTTTTCTTTTTTACTTATTTATTTAAATTAGAAACAAGTCAATCCCAGCTCCCTCTCACTCCCATCCTTCCTGCTCCCCACCAGCTCCCCACTACATCCCTCTTCAGGTACCCAGAGAAGGTGAGGCCTTCCACGGGGGATCCCGAATTCTGTCCTATCATCCAGGGCAGGGCATAGGCCCTCCTCCATGAGTCCAGACTGAGAGAGCATCCCTCCATGTGGAAAGGATTCCCAAAGTCCATTCACACAACAGAGATAAATAATTGTATACTACCAGAGGTCCCATAGATTGCTAAGGCCTCCCCACTGACACCCACATTCAGGGGAGTCTGGATCTGTCATTATTCTGGGGTCCATGACCCCACCCACACGTTCAGGTGAGCTGTTTCTGTGGGTATCACCAGGCTGGTCTTAAACCATTTGCTCTTCCTTCCTTCCTCTTTGCAATTGGATTCCAGGAGTTCAGTTCCGTGTTTAGCTGAGGGTGTCTGAATCTGCTTACATCAGCCACTGAATGAAGGCTCTAGGGTGGCATATAAGATAGTCATCAATCTCATTATCAGGGAAGAGTGTTTAAGTAAGCCTCTCCACTATTGCTGAGATCGTTGGGTGGTGTCATCCTTGTACACCTCTGGAATTCTCCCTAGTGCCAGAGCATTCCTCAAATCTATAAAGGCTCCCTCTCTTGTCATATCTCTCATCGTGCTCTCCTCTATTCTTCCCCCAACACAACCTTCCTGTTTCCCCACAGGTAGAGCAATGGAATCAAATTGAAAACCATGATATTAACCAACACACCTTATGAACAATTGATTCTTGGCAAAGAAGCTAAAACTGCAGACATAACTGGATGCTGGCATGTAGAAAACTGCAGATAGATCTATATGTATCACCATGCACAATATTTAAGTCCAAATGGATCAATGACCTCAACATAAATCCAGCCACACTGAACCTCTTAAAAGAGAAAGTAGGAAATACCCTTGAATGAATTGGTAGAGGAGACGAATTCCTGAACATAACACCAGTAGCACACACACTGACATTGATAATTAATAAATGAGACCTCCTGAAACTGAGAAGCTTCTGTAAGGCAAACGACACAGTTAAAAAGACAAAAATGTAGCTGACAGAATGGGAAAAGATATTCACCAAACCCACATCTGACAAAGGCCTAATCTCCAAAATTTACAAAGAACTGAAGAAGCTAGTCTCCAAAACACCAAATAACCCAATTAAAAAGTGGGGTACAGAACTAAATAGAGAATTCTCAATGGATGAGTCTAAAATTGCTGCTAGACCCTTAAGAAAGGGCTCAACATCCTTTGAGCCATCAGAGAAATGCGAATCAATATAACTCTGAGATGCCATCTTACTCCTGTCAGAATGGCTAAAATCAAAAACACCAATAACAATTTATGCTGGAGAGGATGTGGAGAAAGGGGAACACTCCTCCAATGCTGGTGGGGGTACCAACTGGTGCAGCCACTTTGGAAATCAGTATGGCTGTTCCTCTGAAAAAAGGGAATCAATCTACCACAAAATCCAGCAATTCCACTCATAGGCATACTCAAAAGATGCACATTCTTAAAACAAGTACATCTGTTTAACTATGTTCATAGCAGCATTATTTTTATAGCCAGAACCTAGAAGCAACCTAGATGCCCTTCAACCAAAGAATTAATAGAGAAAATGTGGTACATTTACACAATGGAGTACTATTTAGTGGAAAAAAACAATGATATCTTGAAATTCGAAGGCAAATGTATGGCAATAGAAGAAAACATCCTGAGTGAGGTAACAGAGTCACAAAAAAGACAAACATGGTATGTACTCATTCATATATAGATTTTAGATATGGATCAGGGGATTGCCAACCTCCAATGCACACTACCAAAGAGCCTGGGAAACAGGGAGTACCCTAAAATAAATATGCATGATACCCAGAGAAGAGTAAGGAGGAAGGATGTCCTGAGATGTTTGGGAACATGGTGGAAAGGGAGAGGGAGCTGCGAGAAAAAGAAGGGAAGAAGAGGATGGGAGAATAGTAAATAGACATTTTTCTAAGAATTCAGGAATAGCTATTAATTCTCTGAAGATTCAATGAAAATAAAATCATCATGGTCATACAAAGTGAAATTACTCACTTTTTTTTATTCTTAATGCCTATTTTTACACTTGTTCAATTTCTTTTTAAATTATGATCTGCTGTTTCAAGTATTGTTGACCATAACCAAGGTTGTCACATCTTTGATGTCCTCCTGATATAATTCCTGACACTTTATTAGACAGTTCTCAGAAGGACTAAGTCAGCCCTTGCAGGTGCTTTGTTCCTGTTGTTATCTTTAGAGATACGGAATTTATGTTACACATCGAGCCTGTGAGCTTCTCCGGCCCCTCTTCCTTGGTCTGAGGTGAACCCTTTGTCCACTGCAGCTTTTGGAAGCAGTTTTTCTCTCAGTTTACACATTTGACCTTTCCTGTAGACACCTGAGCTGCTTCAAGGAGAGAAGAACTAACTATTGGAGTTGCTCTTTGGGTTTATAAGTTTTCTTTTTGTGGGAATTTCACTGCCTTGATATCTGTACAAGGCTTTCAAACAGATGTCTCATTGTTTTTATTTGTTTCTTTGCCCCAGGATTTCCCTTTGCTCTGGAGAGTTAAGTAGATTCAACTAATACAATAAATCATTGTTTGGTATTGAATCAAGGATTATGCTTGTTTTTTAACAAAAGCAGAAATAGATTTATTGTAGAAAATATGGACAAGTAAAATTAAACCACATAAAATACATAACTCAGAATTGTCCCTATGGAAATAAATCTGCCTGGTTATGAGTCATTAAAATATCATATTTGTTGTTCTGATAATCACATAGCTATATCAGTAGAGAAGTTCAATATTGCTGTCTTGAATTTATCATGAGCAATCTTCATAGTATAACCTTACACTACTCCATCTTAATCTAGGTTTTTCAGTCTTGCTTCACATATAAAAGATACAACATACATGTAATTGTCTAGCGTTTCTTCTAGGTATATCTGTTGCAAGTGTGCTTTGTTCGTCTCCTTTGTGGTGAATCTTCTTGGACCTGGACATGCCTGTGAAGGTAATTTTATCTGTGGTGGTGTTGAACTCACCAGCATTTATAGCTGTTTTTGTGAGGCTGAAAAGTCCTGCTTGACCTAGTTTCTCATTTATTATCCATATTTATCATTGATCTTAAATGAACATTTCTAATATGTTTCTTATATGTAAAAAGTTTTAATCTGAGAATTTTTAAATGGCCTCTCATATGTAGGTATGTTATATATTTATGCAAAGACATTTACTTTTAAGTAATTTTACGTACATAGGACTTTTAAATTTATTAAAGGGAAAACATTTTTACACTAATGGAATGGTTCTTGATTATTATGTTAAAAACTGCCTTTACTGAATATTTGATGCAGTAGAGCATCCTGAGTGTTTCTCAGAATGTAACAGCAGTTTTAATTAAATAACTATTAAGGCATTGATTGAAATACATAATACAAAAATGATATAAATGTATCTGGTTTCTCCAGAAATTAAACCTCTTCCCTCAGAGCTCAGGGAGTTACATGGATAAGGAGATGGTGGAAGATTGAGAGGAAGAGAAGATGGATGATTCCTAGGAAATGGTGTCTTCCAGACACAGCAGAACTGGTGCAATACAAACTCACAGAGATTGTTGCAATATGAACAGGGCCTATAGAAACCTAAGCAGATGGAGTCCTACTATTGAGGGGAAAAATTGGACCCAATGAAAAGTTGAGGCTTTAATGCTGATTGACTCTACCTCTTTAAGAGACAGACCCCGCCACCTGACAACAGCAGGGGCATGCACAGGCTCATGCTATCAACATGTCACCCATCACCCATCATGCATTATTGTCAGTGTGGAACCTCAATGCACATGTACAGTCTTTCCTTAAAAAGTTCCAACTTCCCTCTTTGCTCTCTCTCTCTCTGCATCTTCTTCGCACTCTCTCTGCCCCTCTTTTCTTCTCTCTGCATCTCTACAGAACTAAGCATTTGAATAGGCTTGCAAAATGGCAGAGGGCTAGGTCTATGTGAGTAGAGACTGTTTTGAGGTATCTTCGGATAAGTTCTAGAGAGGGGTTGAAGAAAAATGGTCTCGGGTTCAGTGGAGAATTGTTAGAGAGCAGTTAAGGAAAATACTGGAATAAATGGGAGACTCCAGTTTGCAGCATGGGACTGAGAATTCCCCAAAGATGACAAAATGCCTGTGTCTGGTCTTTATCACAGTTGGGTTGCTAGGAATTTCCAATACCATGCTCCCCCACTCAGGCCAGACCTCATGGCTTCTGTGGTTTGGGACTGAGACTAGCTGCTCCATGGCAGAACATATAAACTGCCTTTAATGGTATCATTAGCTTTCCATGAAACTGAGAATTTTTTAAGGTGAAGACATAGCAGTTCATAACATAGAATGATTGCTAACATCAGCTTTACAATAGAAAGCCTCATTGATATTATGGTCTCTGGCATACACAGCACAAGGTGTGTGTGCACACAGTGTTCAGAACCAAGGCTGAGTGCAGCACTTGATATATAGGGCAATTATTGCCAGAAATACTGCAAATTCATTTACAGCTTGATTTTTAGCTATTTTTTGATAATCTCACATTTTGAAACCTTTTACTTTTTTTTAAATTTCATCATTACCTCCACATTAAATTAGTTAGTAATATTAGTTAGAGGGGACTCCTCTCATGAAAGTAGAAGATGGAATCTAGACTATCTCTGTAACTTCAGGGGATTTTTGTAATTTGTTTGTTTGTTTTTACCAAAAGATCTTACCTGAAAACATTGAATGAAGTTAGTATATTTTCTTATAGGGATTTTTTATTTCAGTAAATAATACTCTGTAGTGAGAAAACACAATTTTGTAAACTGGCCAATCTTTTACCAAGGATCCTGTAGTGATATATATTTTTATGATTTATTATAGCCAGTGGACATCAAAATAGCAAAGCAGCCATGCTAGATAGCTATAGAAGCTAGGTGGTAGTGGTACACACCTTTTATCCCAGGACTCAGGATTAAGAGGTAGATGGATCTCTGTTAGTTCAAGGTCATACTGAGCTACATGAAATATATTCAATCCTAAAGTGAAACAGTTCACACAAAGATGATCTCAGCACCTGAAATCAAATGCCTTTAATCCCAGCACTAGAGAGGTATAAGAGATAGAAACAGGGTCTTCAGTAGTCAGTCTCAAGAACTATTCTCCAGCCACACTGAGAAGCAGTAGTTGAGGTTTGGTGAGAGCTTGTGGAAACAGGATTAGCCCTTTTGGACAGAGGTAGAATTAAGATCTACTGGCTTGGCTGCTTTCCTTCTCTAGTCTTTGACTTAAAGCTGGAACCCCAATATCAGCCTCTGAGGGTTTTTTATTGTTCATTACACCATCCTCTGTGAGCAAGAATCAATCAGAGATAATAGGAGATTACTGTGTATAAATTCAATTCCATGAATTCTCCATATTGGTAGCCAGAATGACAACAAGGCTGAGGGAATGGGTGTCAAAACTGTTTCTGTGTAGCCCTGGATACCCTGGAACTCACTCAGAGATCTGCTTGGCCCTTTTCCCAAATTCTGGAATTAAAGACACACACCATCACCACCTGGCTACCAGAATGACATTTAAAAATTGCGTATATGAAAATAATCTCAATTTCTTCCACCAAAGGACATTTTTAGTGTACACCTTTCAACATGTCCTGATAGATTCAGGTTCCACTGAAAATTGCCATATATGTTTTATTTCATGGAATGCTCCTTTCCACTCGCTAAGTACTTTGTACATATCTGTTTTTTTTCTTTTCTCGAATTCTCATATAAACTTCTTTGTTTTTTTCAATTTTCCTATATTCATCTTCATTGTCTCAGTTTCAGCCTTATTTATCAAAAGGTTCCAGTTAGTTTTCATTGCTGAGTCTCATGTATGTGCTTGTGGATATATATGTGTGTGTTTGTGTGCATATAATTGTAACAATCACCATGTATAGACAATGCTTTTTTCAGGTGTTGTTTATCAATTATATCTCAGTATGACACATTTCTCATTTCTCATGGATAAATAAATAACTGAAGAGAACTGAAAATTAATACTCACTCGTCTCCTCTATGACACCGTTTCTGCTCTCACCTCCATAAGGGAAGCCAAATAAATTCTTATTTTCATGGGATTTTTTTATGTGTGTTATATTAAGGGAAGGACTAGCAATGATATGTAGTTGGGAATATATTCTCCCAAAAATATCATGGATTTCCAGAGAAATCACATTTCAAAACAACATGTAACAAGGTAGATTGCATTGTGTCATTAAAAAACAAAGGAAAATGTACAAGAATGGGTAGATCATATTGTGTCATTTAAAAAGAAACAAAGATGTACAGAAATAGGTAAATAGTATTGTGTCATTTAAAAGAAAAGAAGATGCAAAAATTGTAGATATTAATATAACCATGAGTGCATAGAGCACACTTAGATGTGCTTGATCAGACACAGCATTTAACAAGGAAGAGCTGACAGTGCTAAGGTATTTAGTAGTGCATGGGGGCCAGATGGAATCTGGCAATAGTTTTAAACCTGTGATACAGGGAGTGCCACATCTAATACAATTTAACAAATAACTATATTTCTTACTGTAGTCTGAGAGTAAGGGAGGAACACATAAGTTGACAGATTTAATGAAACAGAATTGGAGACAATAGTTGAGAAAGATGTGTGTTCTTCAAGTCATCCTAGTAATAATTGCTTATTGAAAAAAGAATCAACAGCATTAGGAGAAAATTAATGATTGAAAATTGACTTTTTTCCTACTGTGCCTAAGGAAGATGGTAAAAGTAAAATAGATCTTCTAAAATTCATAGTAGTTTGCCATTAGTTACTGATATAAAAATCAAATACATAGAAAGAAAAACAAACAAAAAACAGCAAAATTCCACTGCCTGCCTTGCATGGTGCCACTTGACTTGATCCTAGCTAAACAGGCAGATCTCTGAAAACTTGTCAACTATAAGGTCAACATGAGTTCCAGGCTAGGCAGATCCACATAATGGCATTTTTTTTCTAAAAAAAAATCAAAATCAAAATGTATCCTATTATTAGTATACATTACTTCCATACCATGCACAGGCAGATCTCAGTACATATTTCTAATATTCCTCACAGTTAGGAGAAAGGATGGTGATGGAGATGTACAAGCCACATTCTCTCCATTTTGTCAAAGGAAAGTAAGATGGTTGTAGGTTAAAATTCATTTGCCTTTCTAGTAATTGAACTGCCTATCCCTATGACAGTCCACTCATTGCTTTGTATGCTGATTGTGTCATTTGTTGATGTGAATTATTAATCTTTTCTGAAAAAAATCCTTAGTGATTATATAATACACTTTATTTTTATATTCAAAGGAGAACTTATATTATTTTCCATCATATTCTACTCTCAAGTATTTTTAAATAATCTGTGAGGACCTTATTTTTTTTTACTCTCCTCCAGCCAAATCTCAATAAGCCCAATGGTTTACCTATTCATGCACTGTTTGATGAGAAAACAAATAAATGGCAATATAGTTTTGACAACTTTATTCCTCTGGAAAATCTCCAATCATTTATTAATCTTTATTTTATCATAAAACATTGAAATGTATAATTTATTCAAACAATTCATTTCTTATTTCTTTCTCTTATTCCCTTTGCATTTTCTATTACATACACAAAGTAGATGAATTCATATGTAGTTTAGATTGGTTAGAAATGTAGTAGGCAGTATCTTTCCTTCTAGCAGATGCTTTGCTGTCTAGAAAAGTCATGAAAAGTTGAAGCATGTGTGATGCAAAACTATTTTACTGTATTACTGCAGTTTGACTATGAAATGTCTTGCAAAGACTCTTGTTTAACACCATGCCCCCAGCTGCTGATTGTATTTGGAACGGTTGTGGAACCTTCAAACCTTGCTTGAAGAAGTAGAATAATCTGGTAAAATTCAAGGTCAAATATCCCAACCCACCTTCTTGGTTACTTATGCTTTCTTGAGAGGCAAGGTAGTGTGACCAGACTTGGCCCTTCCAACTTTTCTTCTTTTGTCATCTGCCATATCTTCAATTCCGTGATAAATGGAATCTCTGAGGTTATAAGCCAAAATAAACCTTTTCCCTCTTATGTTGCTATAAAGGTATTAAATACAGGAACTGGCAAACAAACAATTCTTTGTTTATTATCTATGTTGTCTGGTTCAAGAAGCTCCTGATTTGTTGGTATTTTAAAATCTATTAAGTGAAAATAACAAGACTACTCAAGGGTTAATGGCATGGAAAAGCAATTATAGTTGCACCTGTAAAGTGTGTCTCTTTGTTATTTCTAGCTTCTTTAAACGCTTCAGAACTGGAAATAGCATTAGCAATTAGAAGGAACATGTCTAAAAACCGAATGTAGTATCTGCTCCTTCAACATATTTGTAGGAACTGATTCTGCATAATGAAACTGCTATGTGCTTCTAACTACAAAGTATTTTTTAAAACTTCCACACTAAATCAAAGACAATTCAATATTTAACCCTGAAAGCAGATTCCTAGTATGTTTGTGCAAGAAATTTAAGTCACATTGGTTAATCTATTGGAAGACAAGGAAGGTGGCCAAAGAAAAAGAACTCTAGGTTATGATTAACAGTGTGGTAACATGAATTGAGGTATTAACCAAAGGAACGAGTGTTGCAGTATCAGTAATTGATTTGATAGATTATTTAGGAAAACAAAATTGGATATGGCACTAGTTAATTATTTTCTAATAATAATTTTAAAAATTCCATTTAAATAATCAATACAATATTGTCCTTAGATAGCTTTGTTGAATTATCACATTTACCCATGTTCACTAAAGTTGGAAGTATAACCACCTTACTGATGACTTGGTGTTTCAAATAGTAAATCTATCACATTAGGAGATTTTAGAAGTTTAAACTAGGATTCTATTTTGTACCAAATTTATAATAATGATATTCATACAATCACAGCCAAGGGAAATAGATGGAGATGAGAGAGTAGAAAACAAAATTAGACAGCTTCAATGTCAAAGATAATGTGTTTAATATGTAAAGCTAAAAGGAATGTGATTGGATAGACTAAAATAATCATGCAATACTGCTCCTTGAACACATTTCCTAACGAAAATTCACTTTATATCCTAATCAAATATGCATTATATTTCAGAAGAATGGAAACAGAATTAATCATAAATATTTTTATTATGTAAATAGATAATGTATGATGTTTTTACAATTTCTCCTTGAAGTGAAAGTTTGAAATATAAAATGCAAAAGCAAATAAGTTGTTCCACAAAATGCAAAAAGCTTTGAGTTTTCTTATTTAAACTACATAGGGAACATAAACCCATAATTAATATATGTACATGGATGACACTAAAATTGGCATATGTATTTCTCTACTAAACCTGTGTTTACATATTTTCAATCTTTCTGAAGTTCTTAGTACTGTGTATATTTCAGATATCACAAAATATTTTCAGCAAAGCAAATCTTCAAAGAAGTAACTTGAAAGAAGAGACTAAGCATAAAAAGGTCACAGACTGTGGAACAATTGACGTGAACATCATCTTCAGAGTGTTTCTAAGAACAAAAGATTTCATTTCATCTTGAAGTAAATATTCTAGGAGGAAATTTTTGCTTGACTGTCACAACTATTATAGCTGAGTCAAAAATTATTGATTTACCAGTGGTGAGTACAAAGAAATAGAGATAAAAAACACCTTTGAATTTAAGATAATTGATTCACACTTGTAAGAAAAATATTGAAAATATTACTAATATAAAATATAAATATGTGATACATATATAATATGGAAATAAATGTATAGTTTAATATAAAATTTAAGAAGACAGAGAATTTAAGAGTGGAAATTTTTGAACATATAAGGAATATTTTTTGCATCCAAACCAAGTTCTGTATTAAACAATGTAGGATGTTTTATCTATTTCAGAATGAGTATATGGATTATAGAATATATTTTTCTATTTAGCATATGCATTTAATATTTGCATATATAAGGTTATAGCTAGAATATTAGAGTCATATTAAGTGACAGGAAATTTTAATGTAGACAATAATACTGTCTCATATTTTGGAATATTTTATATAGATGTTATATATAAACTATATGATTGGATCCTTAGTGAGAAGTATATTATTATCATTTATTTAAAGGTGCATTCTATTGAGAGTTGAACTTTTGTTTTCAAAACTTTGACAGTTTTCTAAATGTTTATTTACAGTTTGCTTTGTTTTAAGTTCAGAAAACTGACTTCATGACATTTCTTGAAAGCATCCAAAATCATACATTAAATCCTATAGCATGGCAATTTGTAATAAAGCCGATTGTAACACACATATTCCAATGAACTGAAACACAAATATATTTATGAGATTAGTAAGTGTTTAATATTCATAGTAATAGTGCATGTATGTAATATAGATTAGACTTATGACATTTTACGGCATAGCAGAGGCATTAGTTTGGAATATATAAAATTTATAGTTAAAATATGCGTGTGCTGGAGACAATCTGTTTTAGAAAGTTAAGTTTATTTATATTAAAATTCCTATAAATGTTTTTCTTCATTATTGTTAAAATATATTTGAAGACTTGGGGATTTAAATTTACAATGATTAGAAAAAAACAAAATGGAGGATGTTGAGAAAGGCCTTTTTGTTTGTTTGTTTTTTGTTTTGCTATGTTTTTTGTTGTTTTGTTTTTTGAGACAGGGTTTATCTGTGGCTTTGGGGGCTGTCCTGGAACTAGTTCTTGTACACCAGGCTGGTCTTGAACTCACAGAGATCTGCCTGCCTCTGTCTCCCAAGTGCTGGGATTAAAGGCATGTGCCACCACCCACCTGGCATATAAATGCCTATTCTTTTTTGTGCTGTTTATTTTATTTGAAAAGAAGAAAGAAATTTGTTCTTGTTTAAGCACCACTTGCATAATAAATAATATTTTTATGTGTTATGTTATATGGTGAATCTTCATCCACTTTTAAGGAATTTCTTCACTGATTTCATATGGCAATTGATGGTAAGCCCATATTGCAGAAGATATCACAGTTGACTCACAGAACATGAAGAAATTAAACTGGTACGGACCTGGAAGCTTCTCCGTATTGATTAACTTTCTAATGCCTGAAGTTGCTATGCAAACTTTTCAGAGAGAAATGGCATAAATATTCTCACTCATCTATAATTCATGCAATTTACAACAGCAATTAATATGGCAAGATATGTCCACTAGTACAATAGTGGCAGTAATGCTCAGTAAGTAGATTTCTGCTTTGTTGTTAAATTGAATGTATAATCAGAGTTGGGAATTAATGTCTTGTACTATACACATGTCCAAGAATCCATAGATGGTGACAATATAGGTTAACAGTAAAAATGTTTTAATCTTAATTTCTTAAATAGATATGCTATCAAATTCCCTCATAAATATATACTTTTGCAGCCCCATAACAATGAAGCTCTCAGTCCTCATCATAAAAGGTACCCTTTACACTGATGGCAGTTAATACAGAGATGCACAACTAATAAGAGTACAGTTAAGAAGTGAATATGGAATGCCTGGCACAATACTTACACATATTGGCAATTCCTCTCCTCTAATGCTCATAGAAAATTGCAGAATAAAAAGTTGAAACACTATGATAGCCATAGCCTTGGGAGTGATGTTTCTAAACACTGTTTTATTGACATGGCCATAGCTGCTACAGACATGAACTCACAACACCTATGATTGTCTGCATAAGATCTGCACAAGATCAAGCCACTGGATATGCAGTATAGAAAAGGGAAGAGGATCACGAAGCCCTACCCACAACTGAGGAGACAATTAGTGGCTGCTGGGAGAAGGATAAGTGATCTTATTAGGGACTGTGGCCACTAGCATCTTGTCCTTGTTTCAGTGGGTTCTCCTAAATCCACATACACACAGAAAGTAGAAATTTAACTCAGTGATTTGTCTATAAAGAAGAAGCAGGAGGAGGAGGTGAAGGAGGGGGCAGTAGAAATTTAACTCATGATTTGTCTGCAAAGAAGAAGCAGGAGGAGGAGGAGAAGGAGGAAGAAGAAAGAAGAGTGGGGGCAGGAATGATGGTTTGGTGACTGGGAGCACTGTTTGCTCTTCCAGAGGACCCAGGTTCAATTCCCTGCACCCACATGACAGCTCCTAACTGCTTGTAACTCCAGTTTCAGGGGATCCTACACCTTTGCACAGAAGAAAACACGAATTTGATAGGGTAATATGTTGAGGATCTTGACAGATTTGAAGGTAGGGAGTGGAGAGATGATTATGATGAAAATATTTTATAAATATGAATGGAATTTACATGGAATATACATGAATATATGTATATATACACATATAGATATGTAGATATAAAACCTTACATTTACAAATGTAAAGTATATAAATACAAAATGAAACACCAAGTGAGTTCCATAACCTTAAAATTTCACTTATTGTTATATGTGTATTATATGTGAGGATACCTCTCTTGCTCTGGGGCTTGTAACCCATGTAGGAGGCTGTGACCCATGCCTACCATGATACCCTGGTGTCGCAGGCAGTGAAGATTGAAGGAAACATGGCCCCTGGGGCCATCTTCACCAGAAAAGCCAGCTTTGCATATGCTGGAGCCAATGTCAATTGCAAATGTGGTGATTTCTGACACTCACCATGGACCCAAGGCAAAGTGTGAGCTGCTGCTGATTGATATGTAGTTTCTTTTTCATATATATATATATATATATATATATATATATATATATATATATTCAAGAAATTAGTCCTCTATCAGATGTGAGGTTGGGTAAAAGTCTTTTCCCAGTCTATAAGCTGCTGCTTTTTCCAATTGATGGTGTCCTTTGCATTATAGAAGCTTTTCAGTTTTATGAGGTCCTTTTTCTTGATTTTAGTGCCTGCACTGTTGGTGTTCTGTTTGAAATGTTGTTTCCTATGCCTATGTGTTGAAGGCTAGTCTCCACTTTTCTTCTATTATGTTCTGAATATCTGGTTTCATATTGAGGTATTTGATACATCTGAAGTTGTGTTTTGTATGAGGTGATAAGTATGGATCTATTTGTACCATGTACATGCAGCAGTCCAGTTTGGACAACAACATTTGTTGAATATGCTTTCTGTTTTTCCCAATGTGTATTTATGTGTATTTTATTGAAAATCAGTTGTTCTACATGTGTAGATTATGTCTGGGTCTTTCATTCAATTCCATGGCCTAAGATGTCTTTTTTGTGGTGATGCCATTTTGTTGTTATTGCTGTATTTCTGTAGAACAACTTGAAATCAAGAATACTAACCCTTCCAGCATTCTCAGGTGGTTTTAGTTATCCTGGCATCCTAGTTTTGTTTGTTTTTCGTGTGTGTGTTTTCATATGAAGCTTAAAATGATCCTTTCAAATTCTATGAAGAATTGTGTTGGAATTTTGATGGTGTTTGCAATGAGTCTATAGATTTCTTTTCATAGAATGGGCACTTTTAGGGGTAAAATTCTAAAAAAAATAAACATGAGTATTGATAAGTGATAAAAGAAAAAGATATCCAGATATCTACAATGTCGAACATAACTAATAAACTAAGAAATAGTCGAGAGTCTACCTTAAAAGCCCTTCTCTGATAATGAGATTGATGACTACCTTATATGCAATCCTAGTGCCTTCATCCGGTAGCTGATGGAAGCCGATGCAGGCATCCACAGCTAAAACTGAGCTGAACTCTGGTATCCAGTTGCAGAGAGTAAGGAGTGATTAACAAAGAGGTCAAGACCAGGCTAGAAAAACCCACAGAAACAGCTGACCTGAAAAAGGGCCTGCTCATGGACACCAGACTGATAGTTGGAAAACCAGCACAGGACTGTTCAAAACCCTCTGAAGGAGGAAGTCAGTTTGGAGGTCTGGAAAATCTTTGGGTCCACTGGTAGTAGATCAGTATTTACCCCTAGTAGACGAATTTTAGGAGCCTTCTCCACACAGAGGGATACTCTCGAAGCCCAGACACACTTGGGAGGGTCTAGGCCCTGCTCTAAATGACATGACAGACTTTTAAGATACCCCAAGGAAGGCCTCACCCTCCCTGGAGAGCAGAAAGGGTTTGGGATAGGAGAGCCAGTGGGGTGCAGGGGAGCTGGGGAGGGAGAGGTAAATGAGATTGACTTTTAAAAGAAGCTTGTTTCTAATTTAAATTAAAAAAGAAAAATAGTATTGAAAAAATATTGGTTTTAAGAAGTAGAAGTTGAAAATTATAGTCTAGTCATTTATAAAAGAGAACAACAAAAGGAGATCAAGGGGATAAAAATTGGAAAGGAAGAGGTGAAGCATTCACTGTTGCAGATGATATGATAGTCTAAATGAGTGAACTGAAAACTTCTACCAGGGAACTCCTACACCTAATAAACATCTTCAGTAAAGTGGCAGGATATAATATTAACTAAAAAAAATCAGTATCCCTACTATATATGGATGATAAATGTGCTAAGAAAGAAATCAGAGAAACATCAAACTTTTCAATTGCCACAAACAACATAAAATACCTTGGGGTAATGCTAACCAAAAAAGTGAAAGATCTGTACCATAAGAATTTTGAGTCTTAAAGAAAGAAAAGAAAGAAGATACCAGAAAATGGAAAAATCTCCCATGTTTTTGGATAGGTAGAATCAACATAGTAAAAATGGCAATCTTGCCAAAAGCAATCTACAGTTTCAATGTAATCCCCCATCAAAGTCCCAGCACAATTCTTCACACACCTTGAAAAAAAATTCTCAAAGTTATATGGAAAAACAAAGACCCAGGATAGCCAAAACAACCCTGTACAGTAAAGGACTTCCAGAGGCATCACCATTCCTGATTTTAAGCTCTATTTTAGAGCTATAGTCCTGAAAACAGCTTGGTATTGGCACAAAAATACACAAGTAGACCAATGGAATCCAGTTGAAAACCCTGATATTAACCAGCACACCTATAAACAACTGATTTTTGATAAAGAAGCTAAAGGTATACAATGGAATGAAGAAAGCATTTTCAACAAATGGTGCTGGAATAACTAGATGCTGCCATGTAGAAGACTGCAGATAGAACCATGTCTATTGCCATGCACAAAACTTAATTCCAAATGGATCAAAGACCTCAACATAATTCCAGCCACACTGAACCTATTAGAAGACAAAGTGGGAAATACACTTGAATTAATTGGTACATGAGACTGCTTCCTGAACATTACACCAGTAGCACAGACACTGAGATCAACTATTGATAAATGGGACCTCCTGAAACTGAGAAGCTTCTGTAAGGCAAAGGACACAGTCAACACGACAAAACAGTCCATGGATTGAGAAGAGATATTCACCAACCCCACATCCAACAGAGGTCTGAGCTTCAAAATATACAAAGAACTCAAGAAGTGAGTCTCCAAAACAACAAACAATCCATTTAAAAAGTGGGGTACAGAACTAAATAGAGAATTCTTAATAGAGGAATCTAAAATGGCTGAAAGACACATAAGAAAGTGTTCAACATCCATAGCCATCATGGAAATGGAAATCAAAACAACTCTGAGATACCATCTTACTCCTGTCAGAATGGCCAAAGTCAAAAACACCAATGCCAGTTTATGCTGGAGAGGATGTGGAGAATGAGAAACACTCCTCCACTGCTGGTGGGAGTGGCAACCATACAGCCACTTTGGAAATCAGTATGGACATTCCTCAGGAAAATGGGAATCAGTCTACCACAAGATACAGCAATTCCACTATTAGGCATATACCCAAAAGAAGCACATTCATACAACAAGGACATCTATTTAATGATGTTCATTATTTGTAATAGCCAGAACATGGAAACAACATAGATGCCCGTCAACTGAAGAATGGATAGAGAAAATGTGGTAAATTGTATACATTTACACAATGGAGTACTACTAAGTGGAACAAAACAAACAAACAATAGAATCTTGAAATTCGCAGGCAAATGGATAGAACTAGAAGATATCATTCTGAGAGAGGTAACCCAGTAAGAAAAGACAAACATGGTATGTACTCATTCATATGTGGGTTTTAGACATAGAGTAAAATATTACCAGCCTACTATTCACCCTGCCAAAAAAGCTAGTAAACAAGGAGCACCCTAAGAGAAACATACATAGGTCCCCTGGAAAAGGGGAAAGGGGCATGATCTCCTGAGCAAATTGGGAGCATGGGGGGAGGGGAAATGGAACTAGGAGAATTAGAAGTCGAGAAGATGAGGGGTGATAAAGACATGATTAGGCAGGGAGGTCGAGTTGGCAGAAGAACAGAAGACAGCAAGGTAAGAGATAATATAATAAATATAATAGAGGGGGACATTATAGGTTTAAAGTCACTAGGGAAATGTCTGGAGAGTTACAAAGATGACACCAGCTAACAATCTTAGCAACAGAGGAGAGACTACTTTAAATGTCCTCTTCTGATAATGAGATTGATGATTAATTCATATGCCATTGTATAGCCTTCATTCAGCAGCTGATATGGAAGTAGAAGCAGACAAATGCTGCTAACCCTTGAACTGACCTGAAATCCAGGTGCAGAAAAGGAGGATTATGAGCATAGGGGTCCATACCATGCTGATGAAGCTGACAGAAACAGCTGACCTGAACAAGGGAGAGCTCTTGGTCCCCAGACTGATAGCTGGGAAACCAGCATGGTACTGATCCAGACCCCCTGAATGTAAGTGTCAGTGAGGAGACCTTGGAAATCTATGGGACCCCTTGTGGTGGATAAGTACTTATCCCTAGAATAGGAATGTACTCTGGAAGCCCATCCCACATGGAAGGATACTCTCTGAGCCTAGACACAAGGGGATTGGCCTAGGTCACATCCCAAATTATATGACAGTCTTTGAAGACGCCCTACCTTCCCTGGGGAGCAGAAAGGATATGGGATATTTAGGGGGCCAGAGGAGGAGGGGATGGAGAGGGACCTGGGATTAACATGTAACATAATCTTCTTTCTAATTAAAATAAAATAAAAATTTGAAAAAAAAAGAAAAGAACAAATCCCTAGGGTCTAGAAAGATAGCTCAGTGTGTAAAGGTCCTTGTTGCACAAGACATATGATCACTGTTCAGTCCTTAGTACCCACATAAAAATGGAAGGAGAGAACAGGCTGTACCAGATTGCTTGGATGACATGCGTGGACGCATAAACACATACTGACATACACAGACACAAACACACACACACACACACACACACACACACACACACACACACACACACAACACTACCACTAATAATAATGTCTTCAAGAAAAAATGATTTCCCTTCCTTACCTACCTTAGTGTATTAGATTGTGATGCATTTGGTGTCTGATGAGAACATGTTCATCTTCCAGGAGAAGCCTCTCTGATGGAAATTGGGCTAGATACCAATTTATGGATATAGCAAAATATCATTAGGAAGCAATTTATTGATTTTTTTCTATCCTGTCTTTAGGTTACCCAAAATCCATTTCCTGGATTTTGGTCACCTAGGTAGTGTCAGGGATGGGCTCCCTCTACCCCACCCCTCCTGATCTCTCTTGCTCCCATTTCCACCAGCCCCTAGTTCATAGTTGAAGTCTATTCTACTTTGCCTTCCCAGGGAGATCCATATGTCCTCCTTAGAGCTTTTCTTGTAATTGAGCCTCTCTGCATCTCTGGTTGTATCATGATTATCATTTACTTAATAGTTAAAATTCTTGTATAAGTGAGTACATACCATGTTTGTCTTTCTGAGTCTGAGTTACCTCACTCAAAATGATTTTATTCTAGTTTCATCCATTTGCCTTCAAATTTCATGACATCATATTTGAGTAATATTCCATTGTACAAATGCATCACATTTTCCTTGTTTATTCTCCAGTTGCCAGATAGCTACATTGTTTTCTTTTCTGGCTATTAAAAATAAATCAACTATAAATGTAGTTTAACAAGTGTTTTTGTGGTAGAACAGATCCTCCTTGAGTATATGTCCAAGAGTGCTATAGCTGGGTAGTGGTGTAGTTTCAGTTTCCCTGTTTTATAAGGAACCTCCATATTGATTTACATAGTGGTTATACAAAGTTTGCACTCCCCTCTTCCCCCAGAAGTGGAGAAAGGTTACCTTAGCTCCACATCATTGGCAGCATGAGCTATAACTTGAGTAATTGTTCTTGGCCATTCACAAATCTATAACACTGAACTTCAAAATGGTTTTGATTTGCATTTCTGTGAAGGCTAAAGATGTTGAACATTTCTTTAAGTGTTTCTCTGCCATTTGAGATTCCTCTATTGAGTATGTTCTGTTTCGATATGTACCCCATTATTAATTGGATTATTTAGCTTGTTGATGTCTACTGTCAACTGTTCTTTCTGTAATTTGGATATTATTTCTGTATTGGAAGTGGAGCTGTGAAAATTTTTCCCATTCTGTAGGCTGCTGTTTTGTCCTATTGATGGTGTTTTATGCCTTATTCAAGTTTTTCGGTTTCATGTGGTCCCATTTATTGACTTTGAGAACTCAGTGTATCTGTTTATACTAAAAAACAGATCCTGAGTCTAGATATCCCAATGACCTAGGGTAAAACAATAATACTGATCTAAAACAGAAGAAATGCAGTCATAAAATGGCTCCTAATTATATTGTACTACACTCATAAATTGGTGCCACATTCAGCCATTATCAGAGATGCTTCCTCCTGTAGCAAATGGGAACGAAAATGGAAACCTATAGCTATTTACTACACAGAGAGTGAGGAACATGGAACAGTCACCCTAAATGAGATATCTATATCATATCCCTCTCTGCCAACTCAGGGAATCCCAGTGGAAGAGTAGCCAGAAGTAGTATAAGAGCCAGAGTTCACGGAGGATATCAAGGAAATAAGGCCTTCTGAATGCAGCAGGATTGGTACATATGAACTCAAAGAGATGGAAACAACATACAAATGTCCTCTGTACATAGATACAGCTTCTAGTGTAGTACTTCTATGGGATTCCTGGGTGTACAAAGGAGTGGGCCCCTGATTATTGTGCTTTCTCTTAACCTCTTTTCCTTTTGTTGGCTTGTCTTGTCTAACTTCAATGTAATTGTTTTAGTTTTATATTATTATATTCCATTCAGTTATACTTAAAAATGAATGAATGAATGGGTGAACGAATGCTTGGATGAATGAATGAATAAAAACCTAGCCACTAGGATAAAGGTTAACAACTGAACTGTCATTTATACCTCATGGAACAGGGAAAATCAGATTTCTCCAATGAAGGAGCACTGGTTATAACAATCACTACAGTGGGAGCTTCATGTTCAGTAGGTGACCAATATACGATTGGACTTCACTGGATTTTGTGTGGGTTGTTTCTTATTTGGTTAGAGTTTGGTATAGGAGGTTGTTGTTTTGTTTTGGGGAGGTTATTTGTTTTGTTTTGTTTGGGGGTTTTATTTTTGTTGTTGTTGTTGTTCTTTCATAGAAAGAACTTAAATTTGGGTGGACAGGGAAGGGAAAGGTCTGGAAGGACTTAGGAGTTGGAAAGAAAATAACCAAAATCATTTCAAGTTAAAAATTGTTCTAAATAGCCGGGCATTGGTGGCACAGGCCTTTAATCCCAGCACTCAGGTGGCAGAGGAAGGCGCAGGTGGATCTCTGTGAGTTCGAGGCCAGCCTGGTCTCCAGAGCAAGTGCCAGGATAGGCTCTGAAGCTACAGAGAGAAACCCTGTCTCAAAAAACAAAAAAAGTTCTAAATAAATACAAATGAAATCTCATTTGAGTCTTCAGCATGGTCTGGATCCCAGTGTACTTTCCATCTCTGGCTTTCCACACTGAGTTTCTCACGTTTAGCCTTTACTTGGCAGATGTTTTAATATTGGTATCTTGTCCTAAGGAAATCTATTCAAGTAAGTTGTAATAATTGGTATTTAATCATTATCTCTTCAGTTGTGGGATTGGGTTAAATTCATGTGGCCCCAATTTTTCTAAAGGATCAGAGAATATTATTTTCTTGATCAATTGAGTCTTTTACTCATTTTAACTTATTCAAATGTAGATATGTAATATAGTGTTTTTCTTTGTACCATTCACATTTCTATATTAGTGATACTGGAAAAGATTTGCTTCCTTTCAGCAAAATATTTCTATTTAACAGATAATTACAGCATTACCTGAAACTTTGAATTATTAAGTTATAATAATATGTTTTGTATCTCTACTATATAATTCATGGCTCTTACATAGCTCTTCTTTTACTTATTTTGGCAGCTTTGTATTTTGGTCTCATATTTTTAGGGGAAGTAATTTTAGATATTCCATATAATGTAGATAAAATCCACAAGGAATCCTCATGTACACACAGATTCTAATTTGTTCCCATGTTTCACTCTCAGGAATGTATTTCTCTAAAAATACCTCAGTAATTGTTCATGTCATGTTCAATTTCCTTTTTGAGCTTAAAGATAAACAATGATTTACTAGAGCTGTGTCTTTCAGGCCTAAGAAAATGAACATCCTGAAGCTTGTTGACACTTGAGATGGATTCCCCTCTGCTGGTCCTCTGTCCAGTGTCTAATCTTGCTCATAATTAATTAGCTGTCACACTTGCTAAGCTTCCATGAAGAGACTGCACAGACGTCAGGCAAATTGTTTCTGAAATTAAGATCTGAACTGAGAGTGTTTTTCATCCTGACCTTACCATTCTTCTTATTGATTTTGTTGTCATTTTCACCTTTTAAGGATGGAAAGAAATGGGCAGGGAGTAGTTGTTTCTAAGAAGGATTTGCCATGCGATATTGGAAGAAATATTTCCTGTTAACTTTAAAATACAGTACATAAATATACAGAGATCTTCAGGCCTCAATAGACACTGAAGTTATAAGATGAATGTGAAATGAATATATATATATATATATATATATATATATATATATATATATAGTTCTTATTATAAGCTTTTACAATGTAATACCTGAAAAGATAAAGGAAACCAATTTTGTAACATTTTCAACTGTCAGGCAGGAAATAATTTTAATACACAATTTACCTTGTTAATAACATATTTTGAAAAATTACTTAAATTTCTTTACAAATATATGTATGATTTCAACACACATGATATGAATCTGGTACATATTTATTTCAATTTTTGCATGATTATTTTATAATTTTGTGATATAACTAAGTTAATGATAATATAAATTTTTTAGTTTAATTTTATAGAAAGATTCCCGTAGAAGTATAGTGTTAGGGTTTTGTCACATAAATATTCATTCATAAAAGTAGCTATTTCTCTAAAATGGTGTCTCTTAAATATTAAATAAGTTATTAATACACCTTAATAAATACTATACATTGATTTTTGAGAATATTTTCTATAGCATTACCTTGCTTCATTTTTTTTTATTGTCAGAAAAATTAGGCAGTAAAAGTATTGACAACAGGAAGAAATTTTCATCATTCACATACTATATGATAAGTTCAAGTTTCAAACATTCATAGTTTTGTTTTATCCTCTTTCACTATCACCACATACATGTCGTGTGTGTGTGTGTGTGTGTGTGTGTGTGTGTGTGTGTGTCTATGTGTGTGTGTGTGTGTATTCGTGTGTTTTCGGTTGTTTCTGCTACAGTATGTTTCTACTACACCTTTTTAATATTTTTTCCTGTTATCTAACCCACATCCCCATTCTCTAGTCTTTATGCTGCCTTATATTCTCCTCACCCAGTTAACACTTCTTGTTCCATTATTACCCTTGATCACATTATTCAATTGATTTTAATCTTCTTTCTTCATGTCACTTTACTAATTACTAGACCTCTCTCCATATTCCAGGTGGAGTACACATATCTTGAGTTTCAAAATTCAACTCAAAAAATAAAAATAAAAAGGCACTTGCCTTTCTTGGTCTGTGTTATATCACTCAGATTTATTTTTTCAAATACATTCATTTATCCAATAGCTAAACCATGAAGGTTAATTTTGGAGATGAATGATATTCCAGTCTCTTAATTCAGCATGTTTCTTTATTACTTCATCAGTTGATAGGTATTTAGGCTGTTTCCATTCCCTGGCTGTTATAAACAGAGAAGCAATGAAGATGAAATGAAGAGATATATTAGGATGGACAGTCCTCTGAGTATATAGCTGTAACATTAATAATATAAACCCAGAGTTTGGTATTGTTCAAGCTGAAGATGAAAAAATCAAAGCAGATAGCCATTAGCTCTTACCTCTATCACAGACTGAACTAGGTGATCCTGTCTCAGTGAATCCTCAGAGTACAATCTTCACAGGCAATATGCTCTCTAAATCATCAGAGGCAATATGCAGACTGCACTGCCCTCCACAAAGCCTTAGAATGCAATGCTCTGAATTCCTGTTTCCTTCTACCTTCTATTCCTTTCTACTTCCCAGTCATCTCACTTCTGTCTCCACCTCCCTAGTGCTGGGATTAAAGGCATGTTATAACAATTACTAGCTCTTTCTCTTTAAGACTTATCAATTTCGTGGAGCTACCTGTGGCTTTGAACTGAAAGAAATCCATCTGCCTCTGTCTCCAGAGTCCTGGGATTAAAAGTGTGTTCACTCACCACCTAGCCTCTATGGCTAGCTAGTATCGCTACTGGGATTAAGAGTGTATGTCACCACTGCCTGTCTCTATGATCTCTAGTGGCTTTATTAAATCATAAATTATATATCACCACATATGCCCAAGAGTTGATTAGCAAGACCATGTGGTAGATCTATTTCTAGTTCTTTCAAAAATCTCTACACTGGTTTCCACAGTGGCTGCACCAGTTTGCAATGATGTTCTCAATGAATTAGTGTGCCATTTCTCCCATATCCATAGCAGCACTTGCGGTCTTTTTCATCCTGCACTTGTAGTTTTATAGGATTTAATAGATATATTGGCATTTATTTAATCATGACACTGAAGTACCTACTGTGAAATGACAACAGTATAAATTGACCATGTTGTCAATTTAAATTTTCTCCTACAACAGCTTCACTATCTCAGTAAGCATGCATCCATAGTGGAGAAAGACATAAAGATAGAGAGATATACAGAAATGTCTTAAGAGTCAGAACCTCCAAACTATTCTGAGAATAGCTGGTAATGCTTTTTAGTTCAGAATTTTTCAAGACAGAATATACAAAAAGATAGACAGCTACAAAACCATTTCAACTGAATCACACAGCAACAGCTCAATGTGAGACAAATTTAATCTGTAAGACAATGATGAAGCCATGGTCAGTTTGCTTCGGGTTAAATTCTTATTTCTACTTTTATTCTTTACTGAAAGGAAAATTTTGTTGAAAATAGATTTTTTTTCCATGCAATATATTTTTATTAAGGTTCCCCTCCCCCAACTCCTCCCAAACCCTGCCTCTAATCTGCAATCTTTCTTTCTCTGTCTCAAAGAAAACAGGCACTTAAATTGACAATAATAATAATAAAATGAATTAAGATAAAATAAAAAACAAACTGGAATAGAACAAAACAAACAAATTAACAAATGTGGAAAAATAAAGAGTCCAAGGAAAAACACAAGAAAAAGCTACAGACGCTGAGGTATAAACATTCACAGACACAAGAAAACCCATAAAAACAAAATTGGAAACCATAATGTATGAACAAAAGTTCTGTAAGATTAAATATAAAAATTACGCAGACAAATCATTGTGGGACAAAAAAATTCCTCCAAGGATAACATTGAATTTCTTTGGTATTGGTATCTACTGCTGAACATAAGTCCTACTCGTAAGTGTGGATTGTATACCCACTGAGAATCCTTTAGGAACAACTAATTTTTCCTTTGTCAATAGCTATCAGAGATAGCTTCATGTTTGGGGATGGGGACTTATGTCTATTTCCCCACTCAGCACTTGGAGCCCCATTACAATTAGACTTGTGCAGATCCTGTTCATGCTGTCACAGGTTGTGAGAGTTCATATATATGCCAGTCCTGATTTTTTTCTTTTAATAAAAATAGGTTGGTTTTTTTCATGTTACATATCTTGATTAAGATTTTCCCTCTCTCTACTCCCAGTTCCTTCCCCCTTTTTGTTATGATGAAATCTCATATTCGTTTTAATTTGTAATTCCTTGATAACAAAGAATGCTAAAGATCTATAAAAATATTTCTTAGCCAATTGAATTCTATTTTTTGAGATCTCTTCAGTATGATGTCTCATTTTTAAAGTGGGTTATCTGGTTTCTTGCTATTTATTTTTAATGTAATTAATTAATTTTATTTCTTTGTATATTGTAGATAACAACCTCTTTCAGTTTTATAATGGAGCAAGAAATTTTTTCATTATCTAGGCTGTCTCTTTCTCAGATTACAATTTCCTTTTCTCCTGAAGCTTTTTGTTCTCCTAAGGTCCCATTTGCAAATTGTAGGTCTTAAGGCTTGTACAATTCAGAATTCTTCATAAAGCCTTTTCCTGTGACTATAAACTCATTCATACTTCCCACTTATGCCTCTATCTTTTTCAGAGAATCAGGTCTAATATTTAGGTCTTTGATTCACCTGAAGTTGAAATTTGTGTATTGCCAGAGATAAGGGTCAAATCCATTTTTATACATACAGTTATCTGGTTTGAGCAGCACCAATTGTTTAAGATGCTGTTTCTTATTCCTCCAAAGTTTATTATGACCTTTGCAAAATCAGATAACTGTGTGAGTGTGGGCTTGAATGTTGGTCCTCACTTCCACTCAATCATCACCTTGTCTCTTGTTATGCCAGTGCTTTATATCTTGGTAGTACAACTTGAAATCTGGAGTGTTGATAACATCCAAAGTTTGATTACTGTTCATAATTATTTTGGCTACCTTAGGTCTTTTGTGTTTACATAAGAAGTTTAAGATTCTTTTGCAATTTCTGTGAAGAGTTGCTTTGGAGTTTTGATCAGATTGTATCTAGTTTGCAGATTGCTTTTGTTAGAATGGCCAAATTCTACCAATCCATGAATGTGGGAGGCTAGTCTTTCTATATTCTAGTATATTCTTCAGCTTCTTTCCTCAGTGTCTTAAAGTGTTCACTTTGCTAATTTTATTAATGACTATGTGGGTACCAATGTACTTTAAAATTAGTTATCACAATATATTTTGGAGAATCTGTGTTTTGTCTTATATGACCATTGGAATTTCTTCTGGCTATCCAGAAGAGTTCTTCATATGCCATAAAATAGTAAACTACTAAGCCATTATCTGGACTATGTCATTAGTTCCCTTGGTTTTTGTATTGTTCATAACTGCAGCTTCCAGATGCAAGGTATTCCTTGCATATATTTGTTGCCTTCTAAACTCTTATCAATATGTAAGAATTTTAGAGGAGACCCTATGGACATCTCCTCCCTCAGATTTCCCTGTTAATTTTCTTAATCACTCTCCTGTTCACCCTGATTAGCATGGTTGCCTCAGGGTGCTGTAAGTTAACCACTACCTACTAATTGCTTTTGACAAATGATCTATGGGGAAGGCTGTCACTTCCATTCACCTTTGAATCATGTCAAATTACTATAATCTCAATGAGTATTATTTACAGACAAATGAGAGAGAAGATTGAATGGACATGGATTTGTATGAAGCTGAAAAGCCACTTTCTTCATGTATTTGTTGTATTGCTGGCTTCAGTGTCTAGTGTAGAACAATAAATAACTGACCCAGAGACAGATATTGGGGTTCAACCTTCAAGCTGAAGATCAGAAAAGCGAAGCAGCCAGCCACTAGTTCTTACTTCTACTTATGATAATACAAAAAGGGGCAATCCTCAAACGGTTCCAGACTTCACAGCTCCTCAGATTCACTCAAACTGCTATGCTTTTCTCAGTGTGGGTAGAAACTAACTCTGAGACTGAATGACAGCTCTGAGACCATGCTCCTATTTTATATACCTCCATAATGCTAAGATTAAAGGCATGTGATACCAGGTGCTGAGGTCACCCTTGTGTGAGCTATTTCTTTTAGGACTTGAACTGACAGGTATCCTTCTGTCTCTTAATCCTGAGTCCTGGGATTAAAGATATGCACCAACAGTGTCTACCTCCTATAGCTAACTAGTGTGGTTCTTTGCTATTTTGATCTCCAGTGGCTTTAATAAATCATAAACAATATATCACCACAGCCTAGCTGAATGACAAGAAATAGATGGACTACAGTTCTTCCAAACTCACTCTCTTAACAGATAATCAGCAGTTTTTTAATGAGTGCTTCTTGGACTGTTATAGTATTTTGAAAATGTTCTGGAGGTTTGAAAAAGTTAATTTTGACAGTTTTCTCAATGTCCCTGATTTTTTTTTTATTTTTTGAGACAGGCTTTCTCTTTGAAGCTTTGGAGCCTATCCTGGCACTCTGGAGACCATGCTGGCCTTGAACTCACAGAGATCCACCTGCCTCTGCCTCCCTAGTGCTGGGAGTAAAGGCGTGTGCCACCAACGCCTGGCCCCTAATTTTTTCAAAGAGCAGTATTCAGAGGTTTTTCTTTCAAATCCCAAAAGCCATGTCTAGAATTGTTGTGTGTATATATTCAATTTGTTTAGACAAGGTGGAATCAAAGGGTGTTATACCTCAATTTTACAGTTGTCATTTTATCAAGAATAAAAGTGTTTGAAATTAATTTAAGCCTCAGAATACATTAAAACACCATTTACCATCTTAGATAGAATTTATGATTTAACATTCTTTATGCCAACAGGATTTCATGGCATACACATGATTATGGGATGTGCATTCCATATCATCTGTATTCTACTTTAAGGAAAAGTTTATTTCTCATCAATACACCATTTGGGATTCAAAGAGCTAGCCTGATACTGACACTCTGTGTGTGTAGTCCTTCCTCCTGCACTCCCTCCTTCTTGTTGTGGAATATTAATTTAAGATGTGTTACATTCATTTATGCTATGGTGCTGTACTATGAAAAACAGCTCCTTTTGTGCTGTGCTTTATTTTTAGGTGTAACCTAGATTCAGTGTGAAGTTTGAAGTGGAAAATCTGGGATATCAAATATGCATACTATTCTTGGAAACAAAAGAATCATACTTATAGTGATATCTTTGTTTTCCGAATGCTATATATAGAAGGTTGGGTTTGGATAGCTAAATTATACTGATATTTCATATGTGTAAAATGCTTTAATGACACAAAGATGTATTTCATTCTTTTATGTTGCATTTGTTTAATTCTGTAAATTGGTGTTACTGTGCTTGCCACAAAACACCTGATTGGTCTAATAAAAAGCTGAATGAACAAGAGCAAGGCAAATGAGAGGAAGAATAGGTAGGACTGGCATGCAGAAAGAATAAATAGGAGCATAAATCTACAAAAGGAAGCAGGGAGTGAGAAAAGGATGAGAGGAGGACACCAGGGGCAAGCCAACCACCCAAGCAGCCAGCCATGAAGTAAGAATGAAAGAAAGATACATAGAATTAAGAAAGGTAAAAGGCCAAGGGGAAAAATGTAGTTAAAGACAAACAAATCATTTAAGTTAGAAAAGGTGCCTAGAAACAAGCCAAGCAAGGCAGGATAATACATAAACAAGAATAAGTCTCCTTGTATTTTTTTTTGGAGCTTGGTGGAAGGCCCCCAAAGAAGGGAAGAAAGAAAGAAAGGAGGGAAGGAAAGAGAGAAACAGAGAGAGAGAGAGAGACAGACAGACAGACAGAAAGAAAGAAAGAAAAAACTACATGATCTCCAGTTTCTCTTTTTTCTTCAATCTTTTATAAATCCTCTCAACCAAGCTCAGATTGGTCTCTAGCTTTCTATGAAGCTGGAATGGCATTGAACTTCTTATTTCCTACCTCTCATGTGCTATTGTTGCTGATATTTTCTTCATTTCTACTTTTTGGAGAGCTGGGTGATGATTAAATCCATGGCTTTTTGCAGTCATCAAATCTCATACCAATTTAATTATATCCCTACCCCAAATGTAGATTGTTAATTTAAATTATTTATAAACATACTGCTCAATGTCAATTTTAATCTTGATAAAAGTGATATAGAAAAGAATTTTGTCATATTTATATCACTGTTAATTTTAATATTTTGAGGATGATCCAATACTTGTAAAAATTTAAACTTATTTATACAATAAAAAATAACCCCAAAACCACTTATTTATTCATTTCAGAAAACAATTCTCTGACAGTATTATTAGACTCTAAATCTCCTGAAGGAAAACAATAGTTATATAATGAACATTTAAATATTCAAAGAAAACATTGAAAACATATGAAATATGGGTATAATTTAGCTACACGAATCAGAAGTTCTATATATAGCATGAGGAAAACAAAGATATTGCTATAAGTATGATTCTTCTGGTTTCTAGAAACCTATGCTGTTGTACTATGAAAACAGCTCCATTTGTGATGTGCTTTATTTTTAGGTGTAACCTAGATTCAGTGTGTGGTTGGAAGTGGAAAATCTTGGAAATCAAATTACCAGTCAATTAGCATGTACCTGAATCAGCACCAAAGTAGAGCGGATCTAGATTGTTATGAATGAAAAGTCTATGAATGTGTTTATAGTTGGGGCAAGTTATTTTCTGTTCTGGGATCATATATTATCAACACTCATTTACTCACTGTGGAGTTATAATGTCCTGTCAGGTCGTGATATACACGGATATGGCCTCATAACCAAGCTTTCTTCTTCAGTGTTTGTATCTAAAATATACTTTCAAAGAAATTTTTCGATACTTTCAAATCCTTAAATCTAAAGACCTTTTCCTCAAGCAAATAATGCTGGAAAATGCGTAACTAGTATTGTAAGTATAATAAAACTTATCAACAAGGATTTATATACATGTCCTAACACATAACTTTGTATCTTCAAATATTTTCATGTATTGTGTTCCATTAATTCTTATAAGCTTCAACTTTTCCTTTAAAAAATGCCCTTAGCAAATGAAAAAAAAAAAAAAGTCCTTCCTGGAAGAGGACTACTGGTCATTGAATTAATGTTATATTTAATACAAATCATATATTAAAATATTTGTTTTAAGGTACATGACTTTAATCTCAGTACTCACGACTCAGAGGCAGACAAATCTCTGTGAGTTAGAGGCCAGTTTATAGTTCATATTTTTAATATTGATAGAATTCTGAAAATATATATCAATTTGTATTCACTGTATATATAATAAACTTCATTCACATAATATAAACATACTTGTGGATGTGCAGATAATTTGAATCTACACATATTTAAACACTTTTATATAAAAGTGACATACTCCATCTTATATATTTTATTATTTTTTTTAATTATTCATATTTACATATACATCAACCCCATTTCCTCACCATCCCATCCTCCCATGTTCCCCACCCAACCCATCCCAACCCACCCCCCCAACCCTGACACCTCCCCAGGGATCATCTGCTCTTGTGGCAGACCCAGGTTCAATTCCCAATACCTACATGTCAGCTAACCCAAGTCTTAACTCAAGTGCCATCTTCAGTGCTGTCTATTGTCCTCCTTGGGCATGCAGCATGGAATGAAATGTGTAGTCAAAACATAAAATTACCTTAAAGAAATGAAGAGTAAAACCATCTTATGTATTTTAAAGGCAATAAACATCATATAGAATGGTGCTCTGTAACTGACCTTTGAGACAGAGTATTCTGATTGATGACTTTTCAATCATTAGAGGAAGAGAAATATATGTCTATTCAACCAAGACACACACTACCTTGGAAAAATGTCACCATGGGATGATGCTGAAAATCATCTCATAAAGTGTCAGCTCCCAGAGACATTTTCCTCAAGAGATGGGGTAGAAACAGGTAGCGTAAAAATTTCAAGACAAACAAATAAAGACAAATGTAAGAATTTTTCTTCACTTTTTGTTTTTATTTTTTAATAATAAAAGTACATGGACAATATTCATATTAACAGAATTATATGTAATGTCCTGCTACAGGTGTATACTGAGTAACATTTAAATCTGCATACTTTAAAATTTCCCATATTTTTAAACATTTATCATTTAATTACAGTGAAACACTTAAGACCTTTCTTCATGGCCTTTGAACTGTGTAGTACATTATTGCTAACTGTGTACACCCTACTGTGTAATCATAGCTCATCAGCTCCTGTTTCTTGTGGTGTTTATTTTTCTGACTTCACCTTCAATGATGCTAAGATGAGGCTGTGCCCTACTCAGAGTTACTTGTGCCCTGTTTAAAAGACACCACTTTAAAAGTAGCACTAGATATTATTTGGAGTACAAATGTGTTAACAGGACCTCTTTGACACCTTGGTGGGCACATATATAACACAACCGTTCCAGTAACAATAATTAATAATGCTTTTTTCGTTTTTGAATTATCTTTTTAAAGATCCGCTTTACAAATGAGATGCAGTTTTATTTTCTCTTTTCTGCACTGTATATCTGTATATCTATATGTATGTGCAGTTCTACCCTGATATGTCATTATCCCACACTTTGATTGTGTCGTGATTGTTTTCTTGTAATCAGAGACATCCAACAATGCTTGCACTTTTTACATTCTCTAGATTGTTCATGACTCTTTGTATCACACACGCACATTTAGCTTTGTTTTTGTATTTTAATAAAAAATGCTGCCTGATGCCTAGGCATATCTTATATTATGTTTGCTTCCTCTTAGTATGGTTTAATATAACTTCAGAGAAAATGACAGCAATTAACTTTCACTACCACAATGTAAGCATCTGTCTCAGTCATGTACACCTTGCAAAGGCTTCATTCATACTCATAAACTTCTATTCATCACTTCCTAAATGCTAAATTTATGTATGCAAATATATGGTATGGTATGTGTAAAAATTCCAGCTTTGTCATTTTATATGGGTCCTGTTTCTAACATATCCACAATGAATTCAATTTATGGTCTCATTTATGAGAATTGCTGGTATTTCCATCTAGATTTTCCTGAAATCCACCCACATAATTGTTTTTCTTTGTTCTGTCTTCTAGCTGGTGTTGCAAATGAACTCACCCAACTAGCACATTCTTGGTTAGTAGAGGCTGACAGGTTATCACGTCTAAGGTATATGATGTGATTTATCAGGCTCAGTAATCACTCCATTATGCAATGTTCCTACATAGATCTTCCAACCTGACAGTGTATTCTCATGAGTGACAATTTAAGACAGGACTGTGACTCATGGTTCCTTGGTTCTGGCCATCACATGGTCAGAGTATGAAGTCTCTCTGGCATGATGGGTGATGTCTTTCTGTATATATGTTACTCTTAATGGTTGTTGAATTAAACACTGATTGGTCAGTAGAGGTAGGAATATGGGCAGGACTAGGAGACAAGGAGAATGCTGAGGAGAGAGGCAGAGAGGCCATGAAGGGATCATATGTAGCCACTAAAGGAGTAACAGGTCCAAGCTTTCTCCAGTTAGTTAAGACCATGTGACAATGTATAGATTAATAGTTATTGGTTAATAATTAGGACAGAGCTATCCCATAAGAAGCCCTAGCCATTGGCAAAATTTTTATAATTAGTATAGCATCCATGTGCTTATTGGCAAAATTTTTATAATTAGTATAACATCCATGTGCTTATTGGGGGCTGAAGGGTGGTAGGACCTGTAGGGACAGAATCTTCCATCTTCACTGGCAATATTCCTTTAGATACCTATCTGTGCTGTATCTCAGAGTTGCCTGAATGGTTTTCAGTACTATGAAAGAAAATAGCAAGGTGAGAAATCACATCTTTCTACTGGATTTTGCTTATTATACACTCAAATATCTTTTCAGAAGTAATGCCATTGGTACATGTATTACAGTAGATGGGAGATGGAGATAGGGTTTGTCTCTGAAAAGAAAACTTACTTTCACTGTGAACTTTACTGAAAGAGAAACTTGAAGCTGGAAGGAGGAGGTCTTTTATTCTCTTAGGAAAGGAAGCATGAATATTCTTATTGAAAGTAAAATTCTCCTTACTGCAGACATTAGAGATAACTACAGATTAATTGGATATAATATTTCTCATACCTGCTTATGATCTCTTAAAACTTTGTCAATTCAAATCATACAAAAATTTCTTCTCTCTTCTAGTGCATAGTTTAGATTGAAATAATTTTACAAGGATATCATTTTTTAACTCTGAAAAGTACATTTTAGAGGACCGTACTTTCTGTTACATTTTATTTAATTTTACTATCCTTAGCTAGGATTCATAGTAGAAAATTATAGGTTCAATAATATTTTTCACATATATCTATTATGGATTTGGCTCTTACCCCCATTATGCCATTGCCTCATTCTTGATCACACTCATTCACTTACATTGAAGTAGACCCTGTTATTACATTCATGTAATGCTTAGATTTTGCATATGATAGACATCATGAAATAATTGCTATCTGGGGTGGTTTGGAAGAAAATGGCCCTCAAAGAGAATGGCACTGTTAAGAGGTTTAGCCTTGTTGTAGGAAGTGGGACCTTGTTGGAGAAAGTGTGTCACTGTGGGAGTGGACTTTGAGGTCTCCAATGTTCAAGCTATAAACAGTGTATTTATAACTCACTTCTTGTTGCCTCTCTGTGGGTCAGGTTGTAGAACTCTCAACTCCTTTCGCAGCAACATATTTGCCTGTATACCCCCATATTTTCCAACATAATGATAATGGACTACACCTCTGAAATTGTAAGCTACTCTAATTGTTTTCCTTTGTAAAAATTGCTGTGGTCATGGTGTCTCTTGATAGCAATTGAAACCCTAAAAAAGGTGCTGTCTAAGCTTACATTGTATTGCATAACATGCTTATAAAAAGAATATTTAAAATAATTGTTTGACTAATTATATGGTACATGTAAAAAAACAAGACCACATTTAAATATTAATGAAATATTGATGAGGACAAATGGAAAATATACAAGGAAGTTCACCAGTTTCTAGGCACTAAACCTTTGTTATTTTCAGTTTTTTAATCACATATGAAATATTATCAAAGATAATCAACTCTAATGTTACAGATACCTTGCATAGGCAACATGCCAAGGAAAACTAAATGTTGACCAGCTTGACCACAGGAAGATTTAAGTACAAAACAGTACTAGAATCTGTAGTCTGCCTCCTAACACCAAAGAATTTAAAGAAGTATGTGGCCATCTCTAACGAATTCTCAAAAATATCCCATCACTTCAATTCAGCACTTTGTGTTGCTGTTTTTGATTCACAAAATATTTGCACAATATTAATTGCATGTATTTTTAATAAAAGAAAATGCATACATTAAGGGATATCTGAACTTGGACCTAATGTTATCTTCAAATATGTCTTAACAAAAGAAATCCCGAATACAGTTTGGGGTTTCTCATCTGTGAAATAATAGAAATACAATAGTCTTTCTTTCTTTTTCTTTTCTTTTTTTCTCTCCATTTTTATTTAATTTACAAACAAGATTATTTTACATGCCAATCCCAGTTCCCTCTGTTCACCTCCTCCCCTGCCCCTCCTCCAACTAACACCCTACCTATCCCATGCCCTTTCTGCTTTCCAGGGAGAATGAGACCTTCCATAGGGGGGTCTTCAGAGTCTGTCATGTCCTTTGCGATAGGACCTAGGCCCACCCCCTTTTGTCTAGGCTCAGGGAGTATCCCTTTATGTGGAATGAGCTCCCAAACTCTATTACTATGCTAGCGATAAGTACTGATCTACTATAAAAGGCCCCAGAGATTTCAGAGGGCTCCTCACTGACACCCACGTTCATGGGGTCTCTTTTACTTTTCTTATTGAAAAAAAATAGAATCTACTATGATTATTTTTATTCCACAATTGTCTTTCTTCTAAGCATGTAATAAACTGTATCTTATCTATGACATGTAAGCTAAACATGTGAATATATATATATATATATATATATATATGCAAAAGATATTACAAATCTGAAAGGGAATGAGAATAAGGATTGATTGGAGAAGAGAGAGGGATGAAATAATGTAAACACAGTACACATATATGTCAGTAACAAATAAATAAAAAGAATAGCACAAAAATACATTTGAAAAGGAGTCTGTTGGCCTTTTCCATTTGGATTGGAGGCTGGTGGCTGCAAGCTCTGATCCGTTTTAACTAACCATTGCTGGGTCGCTGCTGATATGCCAGTGGAAAGCAAAGGAAGGAAGACTAGCATTGCCGTGGGCATGGGCTGTGCCCTCTTCCTCGGGTACTGCACCTATTTCAAGTAACTCCAACTTCAAGACCTGGCTTCAAGATCAAAGAAAGAAACAGAAGCTCGCTAAGGAGAGAGCTGGGCTTTCCAGGTTACCCAACTTAAAATTCCTATCTAATTTCTGGAGCTGTCCAGAAATTCTTCCTTGAAGAGATACAGCATGGTGAAAGGTTATTAGCTCAATGTAAATATGGAAGGGTGTAGAGCTCTTGGCCAAATCAATTACTGTGTGTGGAGAGCCTCAGCAGATGCTGCCAGTGTTTCCAGCAGACGCTTCCACCATCATTGTCACAAATGCTCTGACCAAGCTTCCAGCCATTAGTCATAGAATAGTAAGTGCTGATAACTTGGCTGAAGATGATGCAAATAAGCCGGTTATCAACTATTTAACAATTAGCTTGGAAGCTGATCTGACCGGCTCTGGGGGAATAAAGGCAAATATGCTTTCCTGCACTGAAGTTACCAAGTGAATGTATGCTTTGAGAAGATCCATTTTTTGTTCTACTTATTGTTTTCAAGTGGAAAAGTATTTGGTAGAGATTTTCATTTTATAAATACAATGAGTATATGATTTTCACTGTTTTTGAATACCACTATGTTGGAGTGAAAAACTATGAGGTAGGTGTAACACAATGCAAGGATGTCAAAGGTGATTTCAAGTTAGGGAATTAAATACACATGTTGTGTGTCTGAGAGTGCTTTCTTAAGAGAGATACATTCTACTTGTCCTTGAAAACAGACAGACTTTTCATCATTATATAATTTTTATTGGAAATACTAATGCCCACATTTCTCTTGTTAATACTGTTAGTTTCCTGGTGACTATTTGTCTTTATTGACAATTCTCACAATGACTAAAGGGATTTTATAACATTTATTAACTAAAATTTGATACTAGGAATCTTTACTCAAAGAAGTAGCATTTTAGTAGAGTACAGTTTATGACAACATTTGTCATTATCACCATGACTCATCTCTATCACTCTTGATTCATTTCGAAGAACTCTTCACTTCCACTTTGAACCAAAGAGTAATTAAATTTCTATGTTCCCTAAATTACTACTTTTAATTTTGATACAGTGATTTTACTGAGATAAGAGGAAATGTCTGAGGAGGAATATTTTATGAGTATATAATTTATACATTCATATGTTAAAATTGAAAGCACTTTAATCACCAACCATGAAATATTTTCTTGGAATAAGTGATAAAGTAACTTTGATTCAGAAAATGCTATGTAAGGTGATAATTTAAAATAATTCTGAGAAGATATTTACTTCATAGTGTTCATAGGATGTCTGCATAAGGATGAGTGCTAGTTTGGAAAGATGAGCTTTCATCATATTATCAGCAAAAGTGTTTTATTCCTTTCTTACATTACATAATACTTGGGCATGATAATTGGCATTGACTTATCCATCACTTAATAATTATAAGAGAACTACACTGTTTTAAATCTAGACATTTGTAACACTCTATGAACAGCAACACAAATCAGTTAAATTTTGCTGTGAATTAAACTTTCTAACTTATTAAATTCCTGTAAAAATAATGTTTGCCTATATTTATAGCTATCGTAAGGTACAATTGTATCATTTTGTAGAAAACATTCTAATGAAAACTTCATATTTGATCATAGTTTAGAATTTTGCTTCGCTAAAGAAGACAGAGAAAAATCTATGGCCCAATAATTTTCCACAGCATATTTCTATATTTCTTTTCATTCAAATTCCTGAGATTTTATTAAAAATATTTTAAAATCTGTTCAGCTTTTTCAAATACCTATCCTATGTCCTATGTGCGGGAACCTGTCTTTGTGGGCCTTCAGTCAGAACAAGCTGATTTGTCCAGTTCTTACCTAAGTGGGGGAGTATGGATTGAGAAAGGTCAGATAAAGACACAAAGAAGACAGAAACACAGGATAGAGTCAGGAGGGCAATCCAGTGAATACTGAAAGCTCCAAGTTTATTCTTCAACAATCTTAAGTACCTAAACCAAAAGGGGAATAGGACAGAAGACTTCTATTATTATTTATAAGGAGCAAACAGACTTTCTTCCCTTAATCCTCCAAAAATTTGGTAACCATACCTCCTGTTATCAGACCTTGAGGGTCAAGAGTAAACACACCTGAGCCCAAGTCTGTTGTTATTTAGATAATACATCTGCTACCAAGGACAAAATATCCTGCAGTAGCCAAGCCTTAGACCTTTATGTCTTTTGACTTATTAAGGCCAGTTTTGAAGTATCTGACTTTGAAGCAAGATGAAGAGGAGCCATCTTTACTTTATGGGCCCCAACAACTATGCTATGGCCATTCATTCAGTAGATATTTAATGTCATTAGATTTGACAACACGCATCTCTGGATCAGCAAGTGTGTGTATAATGTTTATCTTGTCTGTAGCTCTGCATTGGAGAAATTTAAATAATCACTCTCTACTCTCTAGCAATCAGTATTTAGGATCCGTAATTATAGACACATTCTTTTTCTTCAAAATACACTACTTTCCCTGTTAATATGGCTTAATAGCTTTATTTTTCTTAGAAGTAATTTTTTCTTTTTTCTTTTGGCAGTTTTCAAATGTCACCCAAGTTTTCTTTATATTTTCTTCATTTTATGAGAAACTTATATTGACTTTTTTGAGAATTTAATACATATATATTGTACTTATATCAATTCTACCCTATCCTTTCCACCATCCATCACCTATGTACCCCTTAATCCCTCTCAAATTCATAAACTATTCTTTAATTTTTATTGTTACATATATATATATATATATATATAGAGAGAGAGAGAGAGTGATAATTACATATAAATAAAACCTGTGGATTGCATGTAGTTTCCCCCATGTGTGTGCATGTGTATATCATTCCCATTTTCCACAGTGGATCAGAGATCCCCTTGGAAGATATAGCAGGAGTATGTAAGAGCTAGAGGTAGACACAATTAAATGCACAAAACATGCACAAGCTCAAGCAAGACAGAGTTCCAGCTTCCAGCTTGGAGCAGGGGGTGGAGTCTGGGTGCAAGGGCACAACACACTACCTTGTCTGAGAAGCTATTTGCACTTGGTAGCTATTAAGAGGGAGATAGCTGTTCATTCTTTCCTTTTATTTACTTACTTTTAAGGGTGTCACCGAGTAGTACTCTCCAGGATAAGCCTACTTGGCAGAATATTTCAGTGATAAAAATTGAGCATGATAGGTTTAAAACAATAACAAAAAGAAAAGATGACATGAAGTTGAATGGGTAGGGAAATGGGAGTGAGTAGACTTGGGAGGAGTAGAAGGGGTGTGTATGTTAAAAATGATGTCGGGCGTTGGTGGCGCATACCTTTAACCCCAGCACTTGGGAGGCAGAGGCAGGTGGAGCTCTGTGAGTTCGAGGCCAGCCTGGTCTCTAGAACGAGTGCCAGGATAGGCTCTAAAGCTACACAGAGAAACCCTGTCTTGAAAAACCAAAAAAAAAAAAGTGACATTCTATGAAATTGTTGTAGATTTATAAAATATTTTTAAAATTCAATGACACAGTCAAATTAAATGATGCCACAGTAGTGTTTCAAAATACTCATAGCATGCTATAAAAAAAACATAAAGACAACCCAATTTACAAGAAGTAAAATAAGATAGTGAAACACCAAGAAGCAAATTTCTCCAAGAACATGAAATAGCCTTAAGATAATTATAAATTATTAATGAAGCATTGAAATAACCTGAATAAATGGAAGGATACCAAATATTCATGGGTTAACTGGTTTACTATTAATAAAAGTCAATTCAACCCAAGGTACTTTGTAGGTCTAAAACTAACAACTAGTGAAATTCTTCACACAAATAGAAAAGGAAAACGAAAATCTAAAACATATTAGGACTCACAAATGATGCTAAACACCCCAAACCAACTTTAGTACAAAGAACACAACATAAGTCATTATGCTATCAGAATTCAAAGCCATACAAAACATTTGTAGTAAAACATATAGATAGTACTGGCATAAAAACATACACAGAAGCCTTTAGAACATACAAACTATGTATTTATAACAAAAAGATATTTCAAAAAAGGCCTTGAAGCCTTGCTTTGAAATGAGGTAAGGACAATAATTCTTATAAATGATGCTAAAAATATCATATGTCCATTTGCAGAAAAATTAACTGGACCACAAACTTTTTCACTACAGAACTAATTAAAGCAGAAGAAACAGAAAGTTGGTAAATGAAACAACTTTACTTGAAAGAACATATAGACAAATACTTCAAAATATTAGAACAGACAAATTTTTAAGGACAAAAATCAATAAATCACTAAAAATGAATCATTAGAACTTTATATATATGTACATATTTATACATACAAATATGTATATATACACCCAAATTAATATATTTTCTATACAACAAATGCAATGATCAACAGACCAACATAACAACCTACAAACATGTAGAAAATGTTGTAAAACTGCAGACATATCTAGAGGACATCAGGATCTGAGAAACCCAATAGGAATAAATTGATTTTTAAAATAGCCAAGGAATTTCAATAGCTGTTTCTCCAAAGACATATGGAAGGGCAATTAATATCTGAGAATTAGCTCATTACTAATCAAGGTGTGCAAATTAAAAGTATAATGGAACATCACTTTGCTCTAGTAAAAGTGTGTAATATCAGAAATACTGAATAAAACAACTGAGGGTACGCAGAAAACGAATTGTTTTCTCAACAGTTGCAGGGAGTGCAAACTAATGTGGCCATATGGGAAGAGCTTTCAAAAGAAATGTAACATTAAACTACTGTATGATCCAACCGTGTCACTACTGGATCACTATGCAAAAGAAATTAATTTAAAGAAATACCTGAAACTTAATTTGATTGCAGTAAAGAAGGGACAAAAAGAAACTCATATTCCCATGAGTAGAATAAACAAAGGAAAATAATGCCAAACTTAAAGTTTCTTATCAATTCAGATAAATGATAATAGATTGATATTTTTAAAAAACTTGAGGATGACTACCTTAAAATTACTGAAAAATGCACATGATTATCTCAAACAGAACTTTAAAATGCATAAAACAGAAGACTGCCGATTTATTCCAAGATGCAATATAAATCCTTTTTGTTATGTCATAAATTAAATGGGGCATACTGTGTAGTACAGGAACATCATCCATCCCCACAGAAACATAAATGTTTATTCAAATTGTCCTTAGTGCCCAAAAGCTGAAAGTAAATCACTGAAAAAGTTTATGTTTCATTTAATGTCATGCTAATACTGATTTCAGATTAAGTGAGGGGAAAATTTGTGTTATTTTTAAGCAAATATATATAGCATTTTAAAAATAAGGAAAAGTATTTGCAATATATTTGCAGGAATGTACTTCTAAGTAGCACACTTGCAGAATGAAATATTTAAAGAAAATAGATAAATACTAACTCACCAAAGCTGTACACATTCATTCTTACATTGATGTTGTCACAGAAATGAACAAATTACTAATAAATCAGGGAACTGTTTTTAAGTCCATTTATCTAACACAGACTGTTTATTCAGGATGTACAGTTGACTCCCAGAACTCTAGGATAAGTATATACAAAGCACATAGTATACAGTGCTAAAAAGGTGAATACATAATTCTGGAGAAAGCATATTAAATAATATCAATAGTTACATAAATAGTTATTTTAATCATTACACAAATCTGCAATGATATACAATTATACTAAATCTATAATTGTTACAATATAAAATAATGTTGAGTGTTAAACAGTTTCCTGATGGCTTGAACTGTGAAGTTGTTAAGTTGTGTAATCTCTATAGAAAACCACATGGCAGTTCTAATGCACTAAATCCATATACATGTCACATGGTCCATGAAACTGTATGTTTATACACATACATATGCACATGCAGATGAACATACATGGTATACTTATATAAGATGAATGAAATATATATTATTTTAAAGTTTTGTACATGAAGTTTTGTGAA
Source organism: Cricetulus griseus (assembly GCF_003668045.3). Classification (NCBI taxonomy): domain Eukaryota; kingdom Metazoa; phylum Chordata; class Mammalia; order Rodentia; family Cricetidae; genus Cricetulus; species Cricetulus griseus. Next base: position 139,587,318 of record NC_048598.1, read on the forward strand.
ACTTTTATTAACTGGGATAAAAAAACCAATCCAAATAACCATCACCAGATCATTGATGGGTGATTGAACATATATTAAGATGTATGTTTAATGGGATTTTTTTCTGACTCTTCTATGAGCATGCTATTTTCTCTATTATATAATTCCTTGGTTAATTCATTAATTTTGTGCTTTTTGGCTGGAGAATAAAGTCAGTAACATGTGAATTTATTTCCTAATTCCTCTCTAATATAAGCTATTGTTGCAAATGTGACATCTTTTGAAATTGTTCTGAGTGGAAGCAAATATAAACATTAAATTTTCAGAATGATTTGACATTTGTTAATTGATAGAGAAGTTAATCAAATTTGTTAAAAGAGGCAACATACGTTTTCCCTAAATAACAGGGAAAAATATTGATTCTAAAACAAAATGCCAATTTACACTTTTAATTTTAACAAGATTTAGACATTTGTTAAAAGCCACGAGACTGTATGTTTTAATGGGTGTTTTGTATTTCATAAAGTGTTAGTGTCTAATTTAAATACATTAGAATATATAGCAGTCATAAATACAGTAAGGTGATGAATTAAAGAATCATATAACATGATCACATTTCTTGAGACAAAAAAGCCATACCTAGAGAAATGTAACAGTTAAAAGAACCTTCAACTTCTGACTATATTTAGATTTGTAAACAGACTTCCTAGGAGAAGTCTAGCTTTGAAAAACTTCAACAATGTATCAGTGTTTCTAACTGTAAAGGAATCTTACAGTTTTTCAAAGCATATGAAAAGTTAAGACACCTCCCTGAGAATACATTTGATATATCTAAGATACTAGATGAAGAGAAATCTATAAGACAAAAAATTTCAAATAAGGATAGAAAAATCATGACCAATGTATCTGTTGACAAGAATAGAAAGGTGATGAATTGTAGATAATAGAGTAGAAAGGTATTCCAAGCAGCAATGTGTATGAGTGCAAATGAAGCCTGATCCTTGCACACTTGTCAGTGTTCATGAATTTAACTGATAAAGGCCAAATTCCATGCCATTACTTTGACAGATACAAACCAATAACTTAATGTAAATCCTCAAACATTTATGACAAAAGAGACAAAAGAATATAGACAAAAATATTGAAACTATGATTTTAGTAAACTTATTATTTAAGGCTGAAATACTGAAACTTGTCACACGAGACAGTCAAAAACAAAGGTCCAGCCCTGCTTTTCAGTCAACAACATACTGGTTTGTTATACATGATGAAGTTTCACAAATCACTTTGGTCCATTCTGATATATGCAACCAGACATACAATGCTGGGAGAAAACAAAAAGAAAGAAAGTAGAGAGAGTTTCCAAATTTCAATATTTGCATAAAGACCCAGAAAACAGGGATATCAAGCAGATGATTTACAGAAAACATAATGTTTTGGACCAGCCTTTGCACATTTGCCACAAAGATATATTTTTCAGCTAAAGATACATTTATTTTCATACAATATATTCTGATCATAGTTTCCTTCTCTCATCTCCTCCTAGATTTTCCTTACCACTCCACTCTGACAATTCCATGATGTTTTTCTTTTTCCCTTTTTCTATCAACCAAGTAAAGTAAAAGGAAGTAAACAAAATGAGCAAAGAAACAATTCACACACACACACACACACACACACACACACAAGAAACAAAGAAGGAACATGATAAATGCAGAAACATAATCACAAACATAGATATATACCAAAATAACCCACTATATACAAGCAAAAGAGTAGTAAGATTAAAAATGTCCATACAATGTACTTCAATGTACTCACACAGAAATATTAAACTGCTTGGAATTTTATTTTAATATTTTATCAAAGTCAGTAAAAGCACTTTCACATAACTCCATCTTGAAAAATAATAAAGAAATTAAAGGATAATATCAATACTATTGGTGCTAGAACTCATAGATTGGCAAGGAAAATAGTGAGCAGAAATATCTGTATCTTATAACAATATTCTTACTCCACAAATAAGTATGAATATATCTATAGTTGAACAATTTGGGTCTATTTCCAACTTTATTATAAACAAGACTACACACCATGGAGAACTGTAGCATGTTTCAGTTACATTATATTAGATACATCTTAAAATAGTATATTGGCCACTATTTTCTGACTTTAGACAACATCTTATATAGGGCTAGTAATAATATCTATATATATATATATATATATATGAAAATAGACATCAACAAACCAAATAATGGAATTAAAATGAGGTACAGATTTGAACATGGAATTCTCAATAAAGTGATATCAAATGGCTAAGAAGTCTGTATCCTTAGCCATTATTTCAAATTGTTTAGAAGTTCTATCTTACACCTACAAAAAGGCAAAGATCAATAACAAAACTGACAGCTCATGCTTCCTTGGGTGTGGGACAAGGGGAACATTCCTCCAGCTCTAGTGGGAGTGCAAACATGTCCAGCTACTATGGAAAAAATATGGCAGTTACTCAGAAAATTGAGAATCAATCTACTTTAAGACCCAGCATATACACCAAAGGTTCTCCATTCTTCCAGAGTGACACTTGCTCAATTATGTTTATAATGGCTTAATTTATAGTTTCCAGAAACTGGAAACAACTTGGATGTCCAACAACTGAATACTAAATAAAGAAAATGTATACTGATACCAGGAGTAATAAAAAGATAAATATCATGAAAATTGCAAGCAAATGGATGGAACTAAAATATTAATCATCCTGAGTGAGTCAACCCAGACACAGAACGACAAACATGTTATGTATTCACTTATAAGTGAATATTAGCTGTTAAATAAAGGATAATCACAAGGATGGCAGTGGTGGCAAACACCTTTAATCCAAGTAATCTGCTGGCAGAGAGCAGGCAGAGACCAGGCAGATATCTGTGTTCTAGGCCTGCCTGCTCAACAGAGAGAATTCCAGGATGGTCAGGCCTACCAGAGAAACTCCATCTTGAAAAACAATAAAGAAATTAAAGGATAATCACAATACTACTCATAGACCCATCGAGGCTAAGTAACAAGGAGAGCTCTAGTTGGGATGCATGCATCTCCCTGAGAAGAGGAAATTGAATATGTATTCACCAGTGGCCTGTGGCTGGGTTTGGATGAGAACAGGGGGTATCAGCTGGAGGGGGGAGGGAGGGAGAGTACAGGGAGAGACAACTGGAATTGAGGAGGCTCTGGCAGGGGGCCCTGTGCAAACCTAGTTCAGTGGAAACTTCCTGAAACCTATGAAGTCTACCCTGTAACAAGGACAAGGTTACTAGTGATGGTACTGGGACATCAACACCACACACACACACACACAAACACACACACACACACACACACACACACACACACACACACACACACGGGGCAATGGTGGCTCAGAGATTATGGAATTAGCCAACCAATGACTTTTCTAACTTGAGACTCATGCCACAAAAGGGAGCCCATGCCTGACACCGCCTGGATGGCCAGGAACTAGAAGCTGAATGTCTCAGAGACCTAGGGTAGAACTATACATGACTGCTCCCCCCAATAATGAAAATAATCTGGAGCCTAAAACAATGCTCATCAATTGTCATTGGAGAGGAATCTTCTATAATGGTGAGAGCAGATGCAGAGACCTCACAGCCAAAGGTTAAGCAGAGCTGTTGGAACCCCAGGGAAGAGAAGGAAGAACTATAAAAGCCAGAGGGGTTAAGGTCACCAGGAGCTCACTGGGTCCATATAATCAACTAAGCAGAGCTCTAGGGGCTCACAGAGCCTGAAGTAGCAATCACAGAACCTGCTTGAGGCTGTGTTATGTCCTTCGCATACATGCTGTGATGTTTGGTTTGGAATTGTCATGGAATTTCTAACAGAGGAAGTGGCAGTACCTCTGACTCTTTTGCCTGCCACTGGGACAAATTTTCTCCTACCAGGTTGCCTTATCCAGCCTTGATATGAGGGTTTGTGCCTAGCTTTAAAGCATCTTGTTATGTCTTGTTCAGTTAGTGTCCCTGGGTGGCCTGTATTTTTCTGAAGGGAAATGGAGGATCATTGGATCTAGGAGAAAGGGAAGGTAGGAACATGGTGGGAAGAATGGAGGGAATGAAGGCAGTAGTAGGGATGGATTGTATGAGAGAAAAAATAAAAAGATGGAAAAAATAAGAAGGCAAAAAATAAATGAACATCAATGAAGGCTCTTGTGAGAAAAAAAGAAAACAAGTGTATTCTGAAGTGTAACTTTATCCTAGATTGAATACTATCAGGAAATGAAAATTTTTATAATGAAATTGCTAGTAATTTTTACTTAGGTATATCATCATCACAACACTGAAACTCTAACTGATAAAAATTTAGCAGGTATCAAGTGAGAACAGTGGATGTATCAGATTCTTTTGCCTGATTGGGGCCACATTCTTCTTAGCAGATAGCCTCATCCAGTCTTGGAGGATGCTTGGGAGGTGCCTGGTCTCACTGAAGCTTGATATACCATGACTGGCTGAGACACATTAGATACCCACCTGTGTCAGAAGAGAAAGAGTAGAGGACAAGTGGATGGGGTTTGCTGGGTGAGAGGGAGGTGGGGGATGCTGGGAAGAGGGGAGGGAGGAAGGGGAAACTTTGGTTAGGGTATAAAAACAAGAAAATAAAAAAAATAGGTCTGTATGAGACAGACACACACACACATTTTTAGCAGGTATAATAGTCAAGACAGTGTATTTTATAGGTGTGTGTGTGTGTGTGTGTGTTTTAGAAATACAAGTGAAATATTTTTAACATATTATTTCTTTATCATGGACAAAATTAGCCCTCTCTGATGTTGAAAGTTTGTGAAACTGTTGGTGTTCAACATAAGTATACAAAAACTCATCAATGAATTCCAGAGTAGCTTCTTGAAGGAGTGTGAGTTTTTTTTATAATAGTCAGGCTTAGATCCCTGGATATGCTTTTCTCTCCCATAATACAGACAGGGTAAGTATGCCAGAAAGACAGGGTCAAAAATAGAGCACTCTTTGTTTAAAAAATACAAAAGACATTAATTTTTATACTATTAGATTACACCCACCTGGACAGATTTAGGATATGAAGCTGTAATCAGCAGTGTAAGCATGGATTAAAATCTCCAATTAGATTTAAATCCAAGAGTTAAAAATTGTGTACACTCATGTGATCCTGGAAAGCATGTTGAGTAAAAAAGTTACCTTTAAGTTTAGTGGGGACAAATAATTAATTACTAATTCTGTCTCTTCTTTGAACCATAAGTCTGGAAAGATAATGTGATGGCAATATGCTATTATATTTTTGCATAAAACTTTATGAAATACTTTTTCATCCCAGTTAATAAACTATGTAGAAAATGTGAATTGGAACTACCTATTATTGAATTAACGATTTTCTACTATGAGAATCATAAGCTGCTAACATGTCAAAAAGAGACACAGAATGGTACCTTTTGTTCAAACACTGATAGGTACAATATTATCTCTCTCTGTAAGAGCTGCAAATTGAACAGTTCCATCACACTGCAAGAGGATTTACAAATATGCTAATGTGAAGATCTTGACCCAAGGAAGTTAGCCAGGCTAATCCATGCTGAGTCTTGAAACCCTTGAATACTGAAAGGAAGAGGAACATTTTCTACTGTAGCCAGGGAGATTACTAAATGCAACAAGGTGGAAGGTACAATCTGGAGAATAGGTGAAGAATGAATAAAATCTCCTGAAACAGAAATAAAAAATGAAGCCATTTTTCCCCTGGAGGTGGTTTGAATAAGAATGGTGCCCACAGGCTCATATAATTGCACATTTAGTCACCATGAAGAGAACCTCTTTGATAAGTTTTAAAGCATTAGGAGATGTAGCCTTGTTGGAGCAGTGTGTCACTGTAGGTGAGCTTTGAGTATTCAAAGGCCCATGCAAACCCCAGTTCTCTGTGTCTTTGTCTCTGTCTCTGTGTTGCTGTCTGTTTCTGTCTGTCTGTCTGTCTGCCTCTGTCACTGCCCTCCCCCCTCTCTCTGTGTAGCTCACAGCTACTTCTCCAGCACCTTGCCATATATGCCTCCTGCCATGCTTCCCACCATGGTGATAATGGAGCAAATCTCTGAACCTATAAGAAAGCCCACAATGACTTGTCTTTTATAAGAGTTGCCTTGGATTTGAGTGGTGGTGGCTCACGCCTTTATTCCCAGAACTCAGGAGGCAGAGGTAGGCGGATCTCTGTGAGTTCGAGACCAGTCTGGTCAACAAGAGCTAGTTCCAGGACAACCTCCAAAGCCACAAAGAAACCCTATCTTGACAAAAAAAAAAAAAAAAAAGAGTTGCCTTGGTGATGGTGGTGGCTATTCACAGCAATAAAACAAGGACTAAGATGACATTCTTAGTTCATTCCAGACCTCGAGACAAACTTATTTTAACCCAAGACCCATGTTGTATTTCTAACTTTCAAAGCTAAAATTTTAAGACATTGAAATCACATTGTTTTAGTCACTAACTTTGCTTCAGCACCAATAGGATTGGGAAACGAATCTAGTCATATTGTTTAGATAATAGCAACATTTTTTATAAGCTTCTGAATATAGCTGCCCTCTTTAGATGAAATAATATGCTTACCCGCTATCTTAAATTTACTCAGCTAAAACAAGACAAATAGTGGTACATGACAAGTCACAAAAGATGGAAATATATATATTTATGAATGATCTAAATTATTGAGATAATTATATGGGTTCTCAAAATTCTGCATGTGGAAAAGTGGTTACAAGAGAACTAAGAGAGATATGGGATGATTAGGGAAAGGAATTGTGATAACAGGATAGATTTTAATTAAGTTGTAGGAATAAGTTCTAGTAGGACACCATACATGAACTATAACTAATGTTGATTCAGTGTCTTTAAAAATTCCATTCACATTTCTTTGTAAATTCAATGAAGTTCAAGATAAAAATAGAATATATACATATCCATACTTAAAGAATAAATCTTATTAAAGTGAACAAAATTATTTCAAGGATATATTTATGGTGATAAGCAAAATGATTGATGACTGTAACTACAAACTTCAGGATAATGTGTTAGGAAGAACAACTCACAAGGTGAGCCTGGACTACCTAATAATTCCAAAGTTATTCTGGTATACAAAATGAGACACTGGTTTCGCAAACAAACAAAAATAAAATTTACGTGCAATAAGGAACATCAGGTATTTGGAAATTTTTTATTTAGAAATAAATAATTTAATTAGAAATATCCCAGAACAATAATATTTTTCCACAATGTAATCTCCCTTGATCACAATTAGTTACTATATCTCTGATTCTTTTTTGTGCTAAGAATAATATAGAAAATCCAACTTAAGAAAATAAGTGTCTGAGTATGGAACTTCCAAATACCAAACTACAAAGGTTGCTTTCCATCAGGCACAAAGATTTACATCTGGGAAATATTTTTATTTTATCTGAATTTATTTGTATAGATATTCTTCCTTTAATGCACAGAAAAACTTTTAAGTTGAGTGTTTTCAGTGTTAGCATTGGCATTATATAGGGAGTGCTAGATAATTTTTTGTTTATTATTTTATGGCTTTGAATTTTTTATTTAGATTAGAAACAATTGGATCTTGCAAAGCAATCACAGTTCCCTCTCCCTCCCATCCCATCCCTTTTCTGTTTCCCAGGGAGTGTGAGGCATTCAATGGGAGATCATCAAAGTCTTTCACATCATTTTTTTGAATTTTAAGCAGCATTTTTTATGGTAGTAAGATATAAACCTATATCAATATGTGAAGTCTGAGTGCAGACCATTTTCAACTTCAAATTCCTCTATCTTAAGGAAATTTGCTTTCATAATTATGGGACCTCTTCACCATAAATGTCTGGTATCATAAAATGAAGTTCAAAAATTGTGTTAACAATCATTACTTAGCTATATGTAAAATAACATTAACAGTTATTTTAAAAAATTCAGAAGCTGATTTATAACCTCTTGTTTTGAGGGAACTTTATCTCAGCATACAGATGAGCCTATTTTTTTCTTCCTTGAAGGTCCTTGTAAGGATTTCATCTAAACTCTTGATTACAATGTCTGCAATTTTCAGAAAATTTTCTAGATCACTGATCCAAAATGTGATACAAAGAGATTTGCATGAATATTTGGTTAAACCACCAAAAACTCATCTATGAAATTTTTGTATGCTCACATTCTGAAATCTGAGGTTTGTTTAATGTTTGACATTTCAAATCTTTCCACAGATCATTAGTCCTCCAGTTCTGAACATAACGGATACGTCTATTGCTTTGTCTTTTACAAAATGGAAATAAAATGAAAAATGTTCATTTGTGGTTTAGAATTATTATAGTCACTGCATGTGTTCTGCAAATTTCTTTCTGTTAAAAGTGGTGCATATTTCCTAAGAGGATTTGCATTATTGCAAGTTCAGTGTTTCCTCACAGATTATTATATGCTATAATGGTAAATAAAGATTAACTTAGTGATAAATGTAAAATAAATTCATCTCTCAACATTATTTTTAAAAATAATTTTATACAAGGGTACTGAATTTATCTTGTGTCTATCCCTCCTTCAAACCATTGGAATACCTGCTACTACCACCACCCTGAATCTTTCTCAAATTCATCATCTCTGTTCTTCCTTTATTATTCACCTCCCACTTTATGTTTCTCTGTCTTTGTCTGAGCACATGCTAAACACACATACACACACACACACAAAACACACACACACACACACACACACACACAAACAGAGAGAGAGAGAGAGAGAGAGAGAGAGAGAGAGAGACTTGCTACTGTGACTGTTCAGTGGTGTGTGTGTGTGTGTGTGTGTGTGTGTGTGTGTGTGTGTTTGCAAGGAATTCATGTTTAGACTGACCACTTCTGTATGGATAAATTATTAGAATCCTGATTCGTGGGGAATTCCTGGCCTGATTCCTGAAATTCCTCTATCAGAAGCCATTGAATATCTTAATTCATCTACAGGTGTACCTTGTGAGATTTTCCTTATCGATGTTGGCACAGCAGGGGTTGTTTACATTGTGGCAATTTTCTTTAGGTAGCAAGCTCCTTCGTTGAAATTTCAAGGGTGCAGCTTTCCTGTCATATATAAGAAGACATTGTCCCACAGTAGATACCGTGGTTCTCTGACTCTTCTGTTCCTTTCTTTTTTTATTAGAAAGAAAATTATTTTACATGTCAATCCCAGGTCCCTCTCTCTCCCCTACTCCCCTGCTGGAGCTACAAAGTCTAAAACTGGGAAAATAGGGGTGTATTTAACTAGGAAGAAGGGAGAGAGAGTTTGAGGGTGGCACTACTCCAAGTTAGCTGGATTACCTACATCAATCAGTAAGCAAAAAATGTCCCAAGTACAGGTTAATCTGATAAGGACATTTTTTCAAATGATGTTTTTTCTGTCTTAATGAATATAATCTTGTGTCATGCTGACATCAAAGTAGTCAACATACACACACACACACACACACACACACACACACACACACACACACACACACACATACAATAGTGATGTATTGCTATATGCCAGGAATGAGAAAACTCCCTTTGTTATTTTGGTCATGAGAGTGAATAAAACTCCCCAAATAATGTGAAGATATTCCTATTTAACTTAGCTTCCTCCCAGAATTTGAATATGAAACACACTTCTTATGTAGTTTGAAGGGATTAGGACTAGTCACCCAACGTATAATGAATATTGAGACAGGAAAAAGCAAGCAATACTCCTGCCAAGCTGTAAATCCTAAGAACGATGAACTATATGGCAATATGTCCAAAAGCATGCAATAATAGCTCTTATAACTTAGGGTAGCCAACAGCTGTCTAATTGGACTTCCAGCTGTAAGGATTCAGGCATTATTCTGGTCTGTCCCTGTCACCTGGCAGAATGCACTCAGGGAGTACCCTGGTGAGCTTGGGGTTCTATGACTACATATCTACCTGCAGATGCAAAGGACTCCTTTAAAAGAAAAATATTGCCCACTTATATTCTCTATCTCTCTCTTTCCTGCTGTTCCCCTGAGGAAGACAGGACTTTCCCTGCCTCTCTCTTCTCTTTTGTCCTCTCTCTGTCTCTGTATCTCTTTACCTTTCTCCCCTCCTTTCTCTTTCTAATAAAACTTCTCACTAAGCTTTGTTGCCTGGCCTATTTGTCCCCCACCGCAGTCACCCTTGCCTGCCATGGAATCTGCCAAGTGTCCCAACCCATTATTCATTATTCATAACAAAGGGCAATGAATAGGATGCAATTTCTGCTAAGTAGTATAAACCTAGCCAAGTTGAATCATAAAAAAGACCAATTCCTGCCACTTGCCCAAACCAGTATAATTTTTAATTGCATTCCAGAATGTTATATCTTAAACTTAAGATATGAATAAAGTTCCATGTCTTTAATTTTCTCTCTCTTTTTATTATTATTAATTCAAGTTAGGGAACAGGCTTGTTTCACATGTACTTCCCCTCTCCCTCTCCCTCCCCTTACCCCCATTCCTTCTCCCCCACCTCCAACCTACCCCCCACCCCATCCACCCACCACTCCCATTTCTTAAGTGTCTTTCAGCCATTTCAGATTCCTCTGTTGAAAAATCTCTGTTTAGTTCTGAACCCCACTTTTTAATTTCATTGTTTGGTGTTTTGGTGGCTAGCTTCGTGAGCTCCTTGTATATTTTGGAAATCAGTCCTCTGTCAGATGTGGGGCTGGTGAAGATCTTTTCCCATTCTGTGGGTGGTCGTTTTGTCTTACTGACTGTGTCCTTTGCCTTACAGAAGCTTCTCAGTTTCAGGAGGTCCCATTTATTGATTGCAGACCTCAGTGTCTGTGCTTCTGGCGTGATGTTCAGGAATCGTTCTCCTGTGCCAATTTGTTCAAGGGTTGTTCCCACTTTCTCTTCTAGAAGATTCAGTGTGGCTGGATTTATGCTGAGATCTTTGATCCATTTGCACTTAAGTTTCGTGCATGGTGACAGGTATGGATCAATCTGCAATTTTCTGCATGTCCGAATCCAATTGTGCCAGCACCATTTGTTGAAAATGCTATCTTTTTTCCATTGTATGGATTTAGCACCTTTGTCAAAAAGCTGTTTTCAGAACTATGGCTCTATAGTAGAGCTTGAAGTCAGGGATGGTGATGCCTCCAGAAGATCTTTTATTATAAAGAGTTGTTTTGGCTATCCTGGGTTTTTTATTTTTCCATATAAAGTTGAGTATTGTTCTTTCAATGTCTGTGAAAAACTGTGTTGGGATTTTGATAGGGATTGCGTTGAATCTGTAGATTGCTTTTGGTAGGATTGCCATTTTTACTATGTTAATTCTGCCTATCCAAGAGCATGGGAGATCTTTCCACTTTCTGGTATCTTCTTTAATTTCTTTCTTTAAAGTCTCAAAGTTCTTATTGTACAGGTCTTTCACTTTTTTGGTTAGTGTTACCCCAAGATATTTTATGTTGCTTGTGGATATTGTGAAAGGTGATGTTTCCATGATTTCTTTCTCATTGAGTTTATCATCTGTATACAGTAGGGCTAAAGATTTTTTTGAGTTAATTTTGTATCCTGCTACCTTGCTGAAGGTGTTTATCAGCTGTATGAGTTTCCTGGTAGAGTTTTTTGGGTCACTTATGTAGACTATCATGTCATCTGCAAATAGTGAAAGTTTAACTTCGTCCTTTCCAATTCTTGTCTTATTGCTCTAGCTAGAAATTCAAGTACAATATTGAAGAGGTATGGAGAGAGTGGAAATCCTTGTCTTGTTCCTGATTTTAGAGGAAAAGCTTCGAGTTTCTCTCCATTTAATTTGATGTTGGCTATTGGTTTGGTGTATATCGCGTTTATCATGTTTAGATATGTTCCTGTTATTCCTGTTCTCTCCAAGATCTTTATCATGAAGGGATGTTGGATTTTGTCAAAGGCTTTTTCAGCATCTAGTGAGATGATCATGTGGTTTTTCTTTTTCAGTTTGTTTATATGGTGGATTACATTAATGGTTTTTCGTATGTTGAACCATCCTTGCATTCCTGGGATGAAGCCTACTTGATCGTGGTGGATGATTTTTCTGATATGTTCTTGGATTCGATTAGCCAATATTTTATTGAGTATTTTAGCATCAATGTTCATGAGGGATATCGGTCTGTAGTTCTCTTTCTTAGTCTTATCTTTGTGTGGCTTGGGTATCAAAGTGATTGTAGCCTCGTAGAAAGAGTTTGGCAATATCCCATCTGCTTCTATTGTGCGGAACAGTTTGAGGAGTACTGGAATTAGCTCTTCTTTGAATTTCTGGTAGAATTCTGTAGTGAAGCCATCTGGCCCTGGACTTTTTTTGGTTGGGAGGCTTTTGATTACTGCTTCTATCTCATTAGGGGTTATAGGTCGATTTAAACTGTTTATCTGATCTTGATTTAATTTTGGTAAGTGATATTTATCCAGAAAGCTGTCCATTTCCTTTAGATTTTCCAATTTTGTGGAATACAGGTTTTCAAAGTATGACCTAAAGATTCTCTGGATTTCCTCAGTGTCCGTTGTTATATCCCCCTTTTCATTTCTGATTTTGTTAATTAGCATGCTCTCTCTCTGCCTTTTGGTTAGTTTGGCTAGAGGTTTGTCTATCTTATTGATCTTCTCAAAGAACCAACTCTTTGTTTCATTGATTCTTTGTACTGTTTTCCTTTTCTTAGTCCTAATTTGTTCTATCTATTAGAAATTTCCTGGCTTTTCAAAATTGGTCTTATCTCAATTTTGATTAAAATCAAACACATCTTAATTCTGGAAAACTCTGTTATTTCCATTTCAGGCTGGTGCATTGACATATGCTAATTTGAGTAGTATAGGCAATGAATCCAACTCGATTATAATACTAAGGAACTACTATTATTTGAAAATACAAATTGCAGAACTTAATGATAATAGTCACTTCTTCAGTTTCTAACCAATATTATTTTTTATTTCAATTAGAAACATGATTGTTTTACATGTCAATCCTAATTCCATCTCCCTCCAGTCTTCCCCAACAACCACCCACAACTAAAACCCTGACTATCATATATCCTTTCTGTGCCCCCTGAAGGGTGAGGCCTTCCATAGGGTATCATCAAAGTCTATCATGTCCTTTGGGATAGGGCCTGGGCCCACTCCCTTGAGTCTGGGCTCAGGGGGTATCCCTCTAAGTGGAATGGGCTCCCAAAGTCCACACCTATGCTAGGGATGAATACTGAACTACAACATGAGGTCCCATAGATTTGTTGATCTCAGTGTCTGTGCTACTGGAGTAATGTTCAGGAAGCAGTCTCGTGTACCAATTAGTTGAAGGGTATTTCCCACTTTGTCTTCTAATAGGTTCAGTGTGGCTGGATTCATGTTGAGGTCTTTGATCCATTTGGATTTAAGTTTTGTGCAAGGCATTAGATATGAATCTGTCTATAGTCTTCTACATGCCAGCATCCAGTTATGTTAGCACTATTTGTTGAAGATGCTCTCTTTATTGCATCATATAAATTTATCTTGTTTGTCAATAGTGAGGTGTTCATAGGTGTGTGTGTTAATATCAGGGTTTTCAACTCTATTCCATTGGACTATCTCTCTATTTTTGTGCCAATACCAAGTTGTTTTCAGGACTATAACTCTGAAAAAGTGCAGGAAGAAAGTGATGGTGATGCCTCCAGAAGTTCCTTTATTGTACAGGGCTGTTTTTGGCTATCCTGGGACTTTAGTTTTTACATATAAAGTTGAGAATTGTTTTTTCAAGGTCTGTGAAGAACTGTGTTGGGATTTTGATGGGGATTACATTGAATCTGTAGATTGCTTTTGGCAAGATTGAAATTTTTACTATGTTGATCCTACCTATCCAAAAGCATGAGAGATCTTTCCATTTTCTGGTTATCTTCTTTTATTCATTTCATTAGAGACTCAAAATTCTTACTGTACAGGTCTTTCACTTTTTTGGTTAGTGTTACCTCAAGGTATTTCATGTTGTTTGTGGCAATTGTAAAGAGTGAGGTTTATCTGATTTCTTTCTCATTGTGTTTTCATCTGTATATAGTAGGGCTACTGATTTTTTTTTTGAGCTAATTTTGTATCTTGCTACTTTGCTAAAGCTGTTTATCAGGTGTAGGAGTTCCCTGGTAGAGTTTTTCAGATCACTTGTGTAGAGTATCATATCATCTGCAAACAGTGAAATTCTGAATTCTTCCTTTCAAATTTGTATCGCCTTGATCTCCTTTTGTTGTCTTATTGTGCTAGCTAGAACTTCAAGGACAATATTGAAGAAGTATGTACAGAATGGACAGCATTGCCTTGTCCCTGATTTTAGAGGAACTGCATTGAGTTTCTCTCCATATAATTTGATGTTGGCTGTTGGCTTGCTGTATATTGCTTTTATTATGTTGAGGTTTTATTATGTTCTTGTTATACCTGATTTCTGCAAGACCTTTATCATGAAGGGGTGTTGGATTTTATCAAAGGATTTTTCGGCATCTAGTGAGATGATCATGTGGTTTTTCCCTTAGTCTGTTTATATGGTGGATTACATTGATGGATTTTCATATGTTGAAACATCCTTGCATCCCTGGGATGAAGCCCACTTGATCATGGTGGATAATTTTTCTGATGTGTTCTTGGAATCGATTTGTCAGTATTTTATTGAGTATTTTTGAATCAATGTTCATGAGGGATATTGGTCTGTAGTTCTCTTTCTTAGTTGTGTCTTTGTGTGACTTGGGTATCAAGGTTATTGAAGTCTTGTAAAAAGAGTTTGGCAATGATCCTTCCCCTTCTATTGTGTGGAATACTTGAGGAGAATTGGTGTTAGTTGTTCCTTGTATTTCTGGTAGAATTCTACACTGAAGCCATTTTTCCTGGGCTTTTTCTTTGGTTGGGAGACTTTTGTTGACTGCTTCTATTTCATTAGGGGTTATAGGTCTATTTAAATTTCTTATCTGTTCTTGCTTTAATTTTGGTAAGTGAAATCTGTCCAGAAAATTGTCCATTTCCTTTAGATTTTTAAATTTTGAGGAAAATAGGTTTTCAAATTGTTACCTGATGATTCTCTGGATTTCCTCTGTGTCTGTTGTTTTGCCCCCCTTTTCATTCTTGATTTCATTAATTTGCATGTTCACTCTCTGCTGTTTTGACAAAGTTTGGATAAAGGTTTGTCTATCTTGTTGATTTGCTTGAAGAATCAACTCTTCCTTATATTGATACTTTGTATTGTTCACCTAGTTTCCCTTTTATTGATTTCAGTCCTCAATTTGATTATTTCCTGGTGTCTTCTCCTCTGAGGTGTATTGGCTTATTTGTGTTCTAAAGCTTTCAGTTGTTCTGTTAATTCTCTAGTGTGATTATTCTCCTGTTTCTTCATATGGGCCCTTAGCACTATGAAATTTCCTCTTAGCACAGCTTTCAAAGTGTCCCATAAGTTTGGCTATGTTGTGTCTGCATTCTCATTGAATTCTAGAAAATCTTTAATTTCTACTTTTATTTGTTCCTCCACCCAGGAATTGTGCAATTGGGTGTTACTTAATTTCCATGAGTTTGTAGGTTTTCTGCAATTCGTATTGTTATTGAATTCTAACTTTAAAGCATGGTTGTCTGATAAGATAAAGGGGGTTATTTTAATTTTTTGTACCTGTTGAAGTTTGCTATGTTGCCAAGTATGTGTTTTATTTTAGCCAAGCTTCCATGTGGCTCTGAGAAGAAGGTATATTGTTTTGTATTTGGATGGAATGTTCTAGATATATCTGTTAAGCCCAATTGTGCCATAACTTGTATTAGTTCCTTTGTTTCTTTGTTAAGTTTCTGTCTGCTGTTCCTGATTGTTGGTGAGAGTGTGGTGTTGCAGTCTTCCACTATAAGTGTGTGTGGCTTTATGTGTGATTTGAGTTTTAGTAATGTTTCTTTTACAAACATGGATGCCTTTGTATTTGGGGCATAAATGTTCAGATTTGAGACTTCATCCAGATGGATTTCTCCTGTGAGGTGTAGGAAGTGATCCTCTTCATCTCTTTTGATTGATTTTAGTTTAAAATCCAATTTGTTGGTTGTTAGGATTGTTACCTCAGCTTGTTTCTTGGGTCCATTTGATTGAAAAATCTTTTCCCAACCTTTAATTCTTAGGTACCATCTGTCTTTGAAGTTTAGTTTTTTTTTATGTAGCAGAAAGATAGATTCTGTCTTCTTATCCATTCTGCTACCCTGCAGTTTTTTTTATGGGTGAGTAAAGACCATTAATGTTGAAGGATATTAATCACCATTCATTCTTCATTCTGGTTTGTTTTGGATTTGGTGGTGGTGGTTAAATTATGTGTGGGATTCCATCCCTTTTTCCTTTTGGCTGTTGGTAATGTGGGATTATCTATTGCCTATATTTTTCTGGTTGTAGTAAAATTCCTTGGGTTGCAGTTTTTGTCCCACTTTCTGTAGGGCTGGATTGGTGGATATGTATTGTTTGAATCTGGTTTTGTCATGGAATATCTCTTTTTCTCCACCTATATTGATTGAAAGCTTTGCTAGCTATAGTAGTCTGGGATGGCATCTGTGCTCTCTTTGTGTAGGTAAAATATCTATCCAGGACCTTCTGGCTTTCAGAGTTTCCATGGAGAAGTGAGGTGTAATTCTGATAGGTTTGCCTTTATATGTTACTTGACATTTTTTCTTTACTGCTCTTAATAATTTCTCTTTATTCTGAATGTTTGGTGTTTTGATTATCATGTGTTGAGGAGACCTTTTTTTGGTTCAGTCTATTTGATGTTCTGTAGGCTTCTTGTACAATCATTGGCATGTCTTTCTTTAGGTTGTGCAAGTTTTCTTCTATGATTTTGTTGAATATGTTTTGTTTGCCTTTGAGTTGGATTTCTTCACCTTCTTTTATACCTGTTATTCTTAGTTTTGGTCTTTCACAGTATCCTATGTTTCCTGGATATTTTGTTAGGGATTTGTTGGACTTAAGATTTTCTTAAGTTGATGACTCTATTTCTCCTAGTGTATCTTCAACTCCTGAGATTCTCTCCTCAACCTCTTGTATTCTGTTGGTTAATCTTGCATTTGTAGTTCCTGATTGTTTTTTCCAGCATTCCCTCAGATTGTGCTTTCTTTATTGTCGCTATTTCAGTGTTTAGGTCTTGAACTGTTTCCTTGAGAGATTTGTTGATATCTTTTTTGGGGGGTGGTTTTTTTCTTCTATTTCTTTAAGGGATTTTTCTCATATCCTCTTTGAGGCTCTCTATCATTTTCATGAAGATGTTTTTAAGGTCATTCTATTCTGTTTCATCTGCATTGTGATTTTCTGCTCTTGTTGTTGGTGTATGTTCTCTAGGCTCCGGTGGAGTCATATTGGTTTTTCTGTTGCTGAATATGCTTTTACAACATCCTCTTCTCATTCTTTCTTCTGGTGGGTGTAGCAGGAGTCTCTTCCTCTCCTGGTGGGTATGACACCAAGGTTCCCTTCTGGTAGATACAAGCATTTCAATAGTCTGATATTTGTCCTCTTCCTGTGGATGAAGTTGGGACTGTTACCAGGTACTTGGCAGATCCAGTGAGAAGACCCCTGGCATCAGGTGTCCTCAAACAGGGCCCCAGAACCCTCTAGTATTATTGTTAAACAGAAATATATGATTCACACTTTTGTATCTAATTTTCTCATAGCAGTCAATAGGGTAGCAAAATATCATTTCATTTAAGACTAAAAAGTTTATACAAGCCAATTTTATAAGAATAAGCTTTTCATAAAAACATGGTTGTTATTTTTGGGGAGGTATGTGATTTGTGATTTGAGTTTTAGTAATGTTTCTTTTATAAATGTTGGTGCCTTTGTATCACTTTTATTGATTTTAGTTTGAAGTCTAATGTGTTAGATACTACGATAGCTACACCAGGTTGTTTATTGTGTCCCTTTGATTGGAATATCTTATCCCAACCCTTTACTCTGAAGTAAAGTCTGTCTTGGAAGTTGAGGTGTGATTCTTCTATGCAGCAGAGGGATGGATTCTGTTTTCATATCCATTCTGTTAGCCTGTGTCTTTTTATAGGTGAGTTAAGACCATTAATATTGAGGGAAAATTTAAATATATAGATTGTCATTGTTACCACATGATAAATAGGCAAATGTTAATAGGGACTCATTAAAATAGTAATTGGCACAAAATAATGAGTTTTAATCTATTATTTATCTATTAATTTATTTCATAATAATGAGCATGAAGGAAATATCCACATTAGGAATACGACGAGTCTGACTGAGGACACCCTGTCAATACAAGGGGAAAAAGTATAAGAAATAAATTATTTCCTGAAAGTTGGAAATTTCAAATTAGTTTATGATGCATTTTATTTGGTTTCCAACTTTTGTCTGTTTATTGTAATTAAAAACACAGCCTCACTAGGTAGCACATGTTTGAACTCATGTGTTTCCTATTTTATCCTGAGTGCTGGGATTACAAGTGTGTAATACCATAGCAGCTTAATGTCTTTGTTTCTTCAATTCAATAAATGAAACCTAAGGTGCAGTCATATTAAACAAACACTCTATGAGTAAAACCAATTCCCCAGCCCTGAGATGGGAGCTGCATATTATCCACATCATATCTGCTGTGACCAATTTCATTGAAATGAATGCAATGTCAAGCATTTAATTTCAATTTTAGTAGTTTAAAGAGCTGAAACTCGTAAAACTTTTGAAACAGTCACTAACAGTCAGGAATTTCATGGGGTATTTTACATTATTAGACCTACCATTTAAAGTATGTCAAACAAAAGCTGTATTCGTCAAAGAAATCTCATTACTCTAATCAAATATCACTAGAAAAATATGGAAGTCCTTTATTATGAAGAAAGTGGATGATGAGACCATACTGATATTAGATCTGTCAATTATGGAATCATTTATACCTCACTAAAAACATTTAGAAAAGAGTCGCATATGTATTTCTTTATTATCTAAAGCATAAAGTAACAAGAACTTAGAGGGTCAGCACATGATTGTGCTTCCAGCTACTCAGGACTCCAAGGGAAGCCAATCTCAACTTTCCTGCCAGTCTAGGCCACTTGGTAAGACCTTGTCTCAAAACAAAACTTAAAGGGGGCTTCTGATGTATCTTAGTGGAGAAGTGTTCATATAGCCTGTACTTGTCTCTGGGATCAAGTCCATACATAAACATACACACACACATTCTATGAAAAAAGCCAAAGCAAAGTTCTTACTTTGCAGTGTCTTTTATTATATATATATTTGTAGAAATTGAGAGAATAAATTTACTTCTCAAAATAGGAGAAAGATTGTATTCGTAAAACAAATGGATATTTTCTAAGTTCAGTGTTTTCACGTCTGCATCTTACTATTTGGAGTGAATTTCAAGGAAATTAGAGCAATAGATTTCAAGCTAAAAATAAAAGATAATAAGTTGATTGGTGCCAAATGTGTAATATAATACGATTGATAAACACAGTGTCATCTAATCCTCCTCACAAAAATGTACCAACTTAGTATATTTATACCAGCACTCAATTTCCCTTTCAACTATGACAATAATGTTATTTTCTAAATTCACACCCTTATCATACTCTATTCTGTTTCATAACTTTAATCTGTGAAATCTCCTTTATCCACAATGTATGAGTAATAAAATCTCTGCTCAGGTGATTTTTATTCCTTTTGCATTTTTAATTTAGCTTCCTATGTTACTGTTGTATGTTTGAAGGTTAAAGTAGTAAATAAAAGGTTATTCTTAGAAAGTTTAAAGAAATCTAATTTTCACTCTCTACAAATGGATCTTAATGTACATCAAAGTCAGTTGTCATTTAACAGTACTATAAAGTGCTAGATATTATTTAATGAGTCATGTCAGGTCTTTCTTGCATATGTGTTTTGTGTGCAATCCTGGTAAACTATGTAGACAATTAGGTTTCATGTCTATCTACATTCATGTGTGAAACTTCCAGAGTACAGGGAGCTGTAGGGTTTTCCAGTTTTTTTGTTTGTTTTTGTTGTTGTTGTTTGTTTTTTGTTGTTTTTTTGAAAACAAGGAACATTTTTCAGAGTCTGTTAACAAGTATATTATCTCTTTTTCACTCCTGTATGTACTATAACTAACAGCTTTCCTCAATGGACTTTTCATTTACATAATCCACTGTTTATAATTCTGTTTAGTCATCTGTACATTACTACACTGATACAACAAGCTTCACATAAAGAGGCAGATAATTACTGCTCTTCTTGTCTGCTGCTTCAACAATTTTTACTTGTCATGTGATCCAAATCATGTCAATTTTCTGCAACAACCTTGCTTGTATTTGCAGATAGAACTTCCTTTTAGACTTAACATGGTAACCAAGTGGTCGAACATGATAATATATGTCAAGATCACCACGGATTCTCTCTGTTCATAGTGCAAATTTACCTTCTTTACTCATTTTAAATATTTTCAAGTTACTCTTTTAAAATGATTGCATTTATTCCAACCATTACTTGCTCAAGTAGAAACCTGTATACATAATGAAACTGTATTTGCAAATTCTTTTTTCACATTTTATATTTATTTTATCCAACATAATAATTTTATTGATTGGGAGTTTCACATAATACACCCCAATCACATTTACTTCCCAGTATTCTCAGCTTCATCCCATCCCTTGTGACAGCCTACAAAGAAAAGAAGAAGAAAAGAAAAAAATACCAAGTCAAATTCGTTTTGTCCTTTTACTCGATGGAGCCTGGTCAAACACCCAGTAGACATGCCCTTAAAGGAAACTGAGTCCTTCTCTCCCCTAGACCCTCCAGATGGGGTCAATTGTGGATAACTACACTTCAGGATAATGCTTACAGTTTTTAAGGGATCATTTCAATGGCTTCCATTTAAGGTAGCCTGTCCTCTGTTGCTTAGATTGTTAGCTGGTATTATCTTTGTAGATCTGCAGACCTTTCCCTAGTGCCTGATTCCTCTGTAAACCTAAAATGTCTCCCTTTATTATGGTATCTCCTTTCTTGTTTTCTTCTATTCTTCCCCCGAATCAAACTTTCTGCTCACTCATGTACTCCTCACCCCTCTTCATCTACACTTCTCATTCTCCTTGATCCCTCCCACCTCTTCTATTATTCCCAATTTGCTCAGGAGATCTTGTACATTTTCCCATCTCCAGGGAACCATGTATGTCTGTCTTAGGGTCCTCCTTGTTTACTAGGTTCTCTGGCAGTGTGGATTGTAGGCTGGTAATCCTTACTCTATGTCTAAAATCCACATATGAGTTAGTATATACCATGTTTGTATATTTGTGATTGGGTTACCTTGCTCAGAATGGTTTCTTCTAATTCCAACCATTTTCCAGCAAATTCCAAGATTCCATTGTTTTTTTCTGCTGAGTAGTACTCCATTGTTTAAATGTACCACATTTTCTCTATGCATTCTTCAGTTGAGGGGCATCTAACTTGCTTCCAGGTTTTGGCTATTATAAATAATGCTGCTATGAACATCAGTGAACAGATTCCTTGCTGAATGAATGTGCTTCTTTTGGGTATATGCCTAAGAGTGGATTTTGTGGTAGATTGATTCCCATTTTCCTGAGTAGTCTCCATACTGATTTCCAAAGTGGCTGCACATGTTGGCACTCCCACCAGCAGTGGATGAGTGTTCCCCTTTCTCCACATCCTCTCCAGCATAAACTATCATTGGTGTTTTTGATTTTAGCCATTCTAACAGGAGTAAGATGGTAACTCAGATTTGTTTTGATTTGTGTTTCCCTGATAGCTAAGGATGTTGAACTCTTCTCATGTGTCTTTCAGCCATTTTTGATTCCTCTATTGAGAATTGTCTATTTAGTTTTGTAAATCACTTTTTAATTAGATTGTTTGGTATTTTGGAGACTAGCTTTTTGAGTTTTTTGTATATTTTGGAGATCAGCCCTTTGTCAGATGTGGGGTTGGTGAATATCTTTTCCCAGTCTGTCAGCTGCCATTTTGTCTTACTGACTGTGTCCTTAGCCTTACAGAAGCTTCTCAGTTTCAAGAGGTCCCATTTATCAAATGTTGTTCCCAGTGTGTGTGTTACAGCTGTAATGTTGAGGAAGCAGTGTTCTGCGCCAATTAATTCATGGGTATTTCCCAATTTGTCTCCTAAAAGTTCAGTGTGGCTGGATTTATGTTGGTGTCGTTGATCTATTTGGATGTAAGATTTTGAATGGCGACAGACATAGGTCTTTCTGCAGTCTTCTACATTCCATTATCCAATTATGCCAGAACCATTTGTTGAAGATGCTTTCTTTATTCTATCATATAAATTTAGCTTCTTTGTCAAAACCAAGTGTTCTTAGTTGGGTGGGTTAATATCAGGGTTTTCACCTCTATTTCCTTGGTCTATGTGTCTACTTTTGTGCCATTACCAAGCAGTTTTCAGGACTATAGCTCTGTAATAGAGCTTGGAGCAGGGATGGTGATGCCTCCGGAAGTTCTTTTATTGTATAGGGTTTGTTTTTTGGCTATCCTGGGTATTTTGTTTTTCCATATAAAGTTGAGAATTGTTCATTTCAAGGTCTGTGAAGAATTGTGTTGGGATTTTGATAGGGATTGCATTGAATCTGTATATTATTTTTTTTGCAAGATTGCCATTTTTTCTATGTTGATCCTACCTATAGAAGAACATGGGAGATCCTTCCATTTCCTAGTATCTTCTTTAATTTCTTTCTTTAGAGACTCAAATTCTTATGGTACTGGTCTTTCATTTTTTGGTTAGCATTACCTCAAGGTATTTTATGTGGTTTGTGGCAATTGCAAAGGGTGATGTTTCTCTGATTTCTTTCTCTGTAAATGTATCATCTGTATATAGGAGGGCTACAGATTTTTTTAAATGAATCTTGTATCCTGCCACTTTGCTGAAGGTGTTTCTCAGATCTAGGAGTTCCCTGGTAGAGCTTTTCCATTTACTTATGTAGACAATCTTATCATCTGCAAATAGTGAAAGTTTTCCTTCTTCCTTTCTAATTTATATCCCCTTGATCTCCTTTTGTTGTCTTATTGCTCTAGCTATAACTTCAAGGACAATATTGAAGAGGTAAGGAGAGAGTGGCCAGCCTTGTCTTATCCCCACTTTTAGAGGAATTTCTTTGAGTTGAAATGAAATGTTGAACCATCCTTGCATCCCTGGGATGAAGCCTATTTGATCATGGTGGATGATTTCTCTCATATCTTCATGGGATTCTATTTTATTGAGTATTTTTGCATCAATGTTCATGAGGGATATTGGTCTGTAGTTCTCTTTGTTAGCTGTATCTTTGTGTGGCTTGGGTATCAAGGTTATTGAAGCTATGAAAAAATAGTTTGGCAATGACCCTTCTGCTTCTGTTGTGTGGAATATTTTAAGGAGAATTGGTGTTAGATGTTCCTTGAATTTCTGGTAGAATTCCACACTGAAGCCATCTCTTCCTGGGCTTTTTTTGGTTGGGAGAAATTTGATGACTGCTACTATTTCATTAGGGGTTATAGGTCTATTTAAGTTGTTTACTTGTTCTTGCTTTAATTTTGGTAAGTGAAATCTGTCCATAAAATTGTCTATTTCCTTTAGATGCTTGAACTTTGAGGAATACAGGTTTTCGAGGTATGACCTTGAGATTCTCTGGATTTCCTCTGTCTCTTGTTATGTCCCACTTTTCATTCCTAATTTTACTAATTTGCATGTTCACTATCAGCTGTTTGGTAAGTTTGGACAAATGTTTGTCTATCTTGTTGATCTTCTCAAAGAACCAACTCTTTGTTTCATTGATTCTTTGTATTATTCTCCTAGTTTCCACTTTATTGATTTCAGGCCTCAATTTGATTATTTCCTGGTGTCTACTCCTCTGGGGTGTATTGGCTTATTTGTGTTCTAGAGATTTCAGTTGTGTTGTTAATTCTCTAGTGTGATTATTCTTTCTTCATGTGGGCACTTAGCACTATGAATTTTCTTCTCAGCAATGCTTTCAATGTGTCCCATAAGTTTGGGTATGTTGTGGCTGCATTCTCGTTGAATTCTAGAAAATCTTTAATTTCTTTTTTATTTCTTCCTCAACCCAGGAATTGTGCAATTGGGTGTTACTTAATTTCCATGAGTTTGTAGGTTTTTCTGCAATTTGTGTTTTTAATGAATTCTAACTTTAAAGCATGGTGGTCTGATAAGACACAAAGGGTTATTTCAACATTTTTGTACCTGTTGAGGTTTTCTATGCTGCCAAGTATGTGGTCGATTTTAGAGAAGGATCCATGTGGCCCTGAGAAGAAGGTATATTGTTTTGTATTTGGATGGAATGTTCTATATATGTCTCTTAAGCCCAATTGTGCCATAACTTCTATTAGTTCCTTTGTTTCTTTATTAAGTTTCTGTCTACTGTTACTGTCTAATGGTGATAGTGGTGTGTTGAAGTCTCCCATTCTAAGTGTGTGGTTTTATGTGTGGTTTGAGTTTTAGTAATGTTTCCTTTTTTTTTCAACTTTTTTATTTGATTTAGAAACAGGATTGTTTTACATGACAATCCCAGTTCCTTTCTCCCTCCTGTCCTCCTCTACCACCCCCCAACTAAACCCTATCTATCACATATCCTTTCTGCTCCCCCTGGATGGTGAGGCCTTCCATAGGGTGTCATCAGAGTCTAGTGTATCATTTCGGATAGGGCCTAGGCCCACCTCCATGTTTCTTGGCTCAGGGAGTATTCCTCTATATGAAATGGGCTCCCAAAGTCCACACCTATGCTAGGGATAAGCACTGAACTTCTATAGGAGGTCCTGTATATTTCCAAGGTTTCCTCACAGAAACCCATGTTCCTGGGGTCTGGATCAGTCCCATGCTAGTATTCTAGATATCATTCTGGGGAGAAAGAATTCCTTAATGTTCAGATCAGCTGTTTCTGTTGGTTTCACCAGTCTGGTCTGGACCTCTGTGCTCTTCACTGGTCCTTTTCTGAATCTGGATTTCATTTCAGTTAAATGATTAGTTGTGGGTGTGTGCTTCTCCTTCCACCAGCTGCTGGATGAAGGCTATAGAATGGCATATAAGACAGTCATCAATCTCATTATCATTTAAAGTAGCTGTCCTCTGTTGCTTATATTGTTATTTGCTGTCATCTTGTAGATCTGTAGACATTTTCCTATTTCCTGATTTCACTGTAAACCAAAAATGTCTTCATCTATTATGGTTTCTCCATTCTTGTTATCTTCTATTCTTCCCCTGACTCAAACTTTCTGCTCTGTCATGTCGTCTGCATCCCTCCTCTTTTCCTCTTCTCCCTACTCATTCTCCTAGCTCCCTACCCCCCCTCTTCCCATGCTTCCAATTTGCTCAGGAGATCTTCACCCTTTCCCCTTCTCCAAGGGACCTTCTATGTCTCTCTTAGGGTCCTCCTTGTTTATTATCTTCTTTAGCAGTGTGGATTGTAGGCCGATAATCCTTTACTCTATGTCTAAAATCCGCATATTAGTGGGTACATACCATGTTTGTCTTTTCATGATTGGGTTACCTTGCTCAGAATGGTTTCTTCTAGTTCCATCCATTTTCCTGAAAATTTCAAGATTCCATTAATTTTTTCTGCTTAGTAGTACTCCATTTTGTAAATGTACCACCTTTTATCTATCCAGTCTTCAATCGAAGTAATGTTTCTTTTCATGAATGTGGATGTATTTGTATTTGGGACATAAATGTTCAGAAGTGAGAGTTCATCCTGATGGATTTCTCCTGTGATGAGTAGGAAGTGACTTCCTTCATCTCTTTTGATTGATTTTAAAGTTCAATTGGTTGGTTATTAGAATTGTTATCCCAGCTTGTTTCTTGGGTCCATTTGATTGAAAAATCTTTTCCCAACCTTTAATCATAGGCACCCTCTGTCTTTGAAGTTGATGTGTGTTTCTTGTATTCAGCAGAATGATGGATTTTGTCTTCTTATCCATTCTGTTAACCGGTGTCTTTTTATGGGTGAGTTAAGATCATTAATATTGAGGAATATTAATGACCATTGATTGTTCATTCTTTTTTGTTTTGGATTTGGTGGTGTTGGTGAAATTGTGTGTGGGTTTCCATCCCCTTTTTCTTTTGGCTGTTGGTAAAGTGGGATTATCCATTGCCTAAATGTTTCTGGTTGTAGTCAACTTACTTGGGTTACAGTTTTCCTTCCACAACTTTCTGTAGGGCTGGATTGGTGGATACGTATTGTTTGAATCTGGTTTTATCATTGAATATCTTGTTTTCTCCATGTATAGTGATTGAAAGCTTTCCTGGTTATAGTAGTCTGGGCTGGCATCCGTGGTCTCCTAATGTAGGTAGAATATCTATCTAGGACCTTCTGGCTTTCAGAGTTACTATGGAGAAGTCAGGTTTTGTAATTCTTTATATGTTACTTGACCTGCTTCCTTTGCTGCTCTTAATATTTTCACTTTATTCTGTATGTTTGGGGTTTTGATTATTATGTGGTGAGGGGACTTTTTTTTTTTTTTGGTCCAGACTATTTGGTGTTCTGTAGGCTTCTTGTACTTTCATTGGCATGTGTTTATGTGTTTCTTTAGGTTGGGATACTTTTCTTCTATGATTTTATTGAATATGTTTTGTTTGCTTTTGAGTTGGATTTCTTCACCTTCTATACCTATTATTCTTAGGTTTTTTCTTTTCCTGGTATCCCATATTTCCTGGATATTTTGTGTTAGGGTTTTTTTGGTATTAAGATTTTCTTTGGTTGATGAGTCCATTTATGCTATTGTATCTTCAACCCCTGAGTTTCTCTTTTCCATCTCTTGTATTCTGTTGGTTATGCTTGCATCTGTAGTTCCTGATCGTTTATCCAGCTTTTCTATTTCCAGGATTCCCTCAGATTGTGCTGTCTTTATTGTCTCTATTTCAGTCTTTAGGTCTTGAAATGTTTCCTTGAAAGAATTGTTGATATCTTGTAATTTTTTGGTTTGTTTTTTCTTCTATTTTTTAAGGGATTTTCTCATATCCTCTTTGAGATCCTCCATCAATTTCATGATGATGTTTTTTTAAGGTCATTCTTTTCTGCCCCATCTGCATTGTGATGTTCTTTGGTGTTTGGTCCCTAGTCTCTGGTGGTGTTATATTGTTTTTTTTTTTTTTCTGTTGTTGAATGTGCTTTTGTATTTTTTCTTCCCATCCTTTCTTCTGGTGGGTGTAGCAGGAGTCTCTTCTCCTAGTAGATATGGAACCAAAGTTCCCTTCTGGTATATGCAAATAGTTCCAATAACCTGATGTGTGTCCTCTCCCCCTGGACTGGTGGATGGTGTTGGGACTGTCATCGGGGCCTTGGCAGTCCCTGGGTGTTCTTGGCTGGTGGTTGGAGGCAGGACTGTTACCCCGGCCTTGCAGACTCTGGGTGTGCTGGAGCCTGCCAGCCATGTTCAGATCAGGCGAGCAGACCTCTGGCATCAGGTGTTCCCCAGTAGGGCAGGGGAACCCAAACTGGAAGCAGCTTTGATCCAAGGATTTTTAATTGGGGTTCTGTATTGCACCCAATTACAGTTGAAAGTTTATATGCAGCAAAATAATTACAGATATTACTTAAAATACAGTCACTGATAGTACTTAAAACATGACCATTATATTCAATAAAAAATTTTCCTTTTAAATCTGGACATTTTGTAGGATAATAATTATAAGGAATTTTATAATTCAACATTTTGTAAACAGATCAGTAAATAACATCATCATAATTTAAAAATTGTGTGAACATCCTCATATACTTTCATTATTGACAGTGCCTGATATGGATACTGTCAATGTAATGAATGTTGTGTCTAATATAGAATGTGAAGCTATTAACTTAGCTCTAAAAATCAACATCAAAATATAAATGAAGACCCACACATGTATGTTCACACATCTCCAGAAATATCCAAATTCTAAACTACTCTAAAATATAAATACAATGTATCATGTGGTTTCTATCTTTTGTGAATCCTAGATTTTTATATAAACTTCAAGGCAATATACACTATTAAAGAGAATAAAGGGGACTAAATAGAATAGATGGTCCCAGCCACAACAGACAGTATAAGGAACAGTACTCCCTGCTAACTCAAGACAATTTTTTATTTTAATAAATGAAACAGTAAGTGAACATCTGATCCAACAAAAATGCTGTAAAAAAATTCAAATAAGTAACCAGAGAAATTTTAAAAAAATGATAACAAAGCATCAAAAATGAAAGCTATTTGTTAATTGTATTTAATACAATAGAAATATCACTGTGAAAAGTAATGTACAATATTTGAAATTAGGTTAATAAATTTATGAGTGAAAACTAAATTAGGACATATTATATATCATTATTATCCATGAATAAAATTAAATGAGCAATTTTTAGAGAAAATTAAATTATGTAGAACAGTGGTTATCGTAGAATAATATCTTAATGATCTTTTAAGAATTGGATCAATTTAGTTATGAGCAAAAGATAGTCTGATGCCCAGGCCTTAAGCAATCATCTCAGCACAATCTATTTTTGTTTCATGTGAAAGTTTCCATAGTAAAGGGCAATGAATATATTAACAATGTATGAAAAGCAATTGGGATTTTAATTTAGAAATCACTTTAATTTTCATAATATTTAGCTGTCCAATGAAATACATATGTATTATTTTAATTTATTCTATTAGTAATTAACAAAAAACTTAAGTAGAAAGTTTGTCCCATGTAGGTTTATTTCTAAAACTGTGAAACATCTGACTTCTAATACACTAATTTTCTTTTTACTTCAGGTTCATATTTTCTGTTAAACACTGTTACATTCTGTGAATTATTTAAAAAGTATTTGGTTAAATACTAAATTATGTTTCCTGTCCCTTTTAATCACAGTCCCTTTAATATGCTTTGTACGAATTTCAGTTCATTGTTCACATATATGCCAACAATAACTAAGAGATCATAAATACCCATAACTTAGTAATTAGCAAAATTTTTGACACTATTCATAGGAAGCCTCTCCAGATGTCTCCCATGATACTCATGCGATATGTATCATGCCATGTACTCTAGAAAAGGACACTGGGAAAGATTTAATTGACAGGTGTTTCCTCAATCTCTAAGTAATTCTCCATGCTTAGAATTTCAATTCATCCATTCAGCTACCTTTTTGTGGTAGAAATTTGGAGTGATCCTTCTAAGCTGATTTTTATTCATTTCCCTGCTTGCTTGGTCTCCCACACTTATAGTGTCCCAAGATTGCTTAAGTGATAGAAAGATGCAATATTTAAGATCTTAGAAATATAGATATTTTATCAGCCTTATGTCCATGATTATTTTCAGAGGTGGAGCTACTCTAGTTATTCTGGTAACTAAGTGTGATATGCTAGTCATCACCAAGATTTTACATCATAACTGAAAGTGGAAAACCCTGAAATTGACTCAATTATTCTTTTGGTGAAACTTAATTTTGAAGCAGAATAGGAAAGAACACTCCTTTTGAGTTACAGAGAATAAAGGGGAAGTTACCTGCCAGCTGCTTAATAACATTGGCCATAATCACTGCTCTTACTCATGTATAACCACAGGAGTAAAATGAACTTACGTTGACTAATGCACAGATGATCTCTCCTTTGATGAGTGACTTCCAATTCAATAATATGCAAAATCAACTGACCTCATAATGAGATTGTAAATGTACATTAAATGTATGCTGTGTGGCAAATGGTTATATGACTAAATCAAAAGAAAACATGAATCATAAAGATTTAAAAATGAAACAGTAATCCTATATGAGATACTCAATGTTCTCTGAGAAATTTTATGCTAAGTATTTATAAAGGTGAAAAAATGTTTAGTTCTTATAATTAAGCAAATAATGTCAAAAATTCTACATTAGAATTATGTTTTCATTTACTTTGCTCTGTTCCTGTTAGACAGACCATGCTATGGTTGACTTAACAAGATAGAGCCACTGCTGTAATAATGGTATTCATATTATGGTAGTAACAACTCCTGGTCTTTTGCACTACAGAGGAACATCGAGTGACTGTCCTGGTAGCCTCATTTCTTGCATCTTTCAGAACTCATTTAATTGTACTTCCTTCTTATTCAGGTAATATTATTTTTCATCTCAGATCTTTGATGGAATTGAAGACTAGATATTTCTGTTACAATCCTCCCATATCTCAGCTAGGGCATATTAGGTGCAATATAGACTTTACAGGATAGGACAACTATTGGGATATATTTGTAAATTACAAATAACCTATGGCTTGGACATTTATTTAGTATGTGTTTATTTCTTGATGTTTCTGTTGATTGTAATTTCATTTTTGTTTGTGTTATTAACTTTTCTTTCTTCTGCACAATACTTGATAGTTGCTCTTATTATAAATAGTTTTATGCTAGGATCAGAAAGATTGCAAGAGTCAGAGGTGTTGAACAATATCACTGAATAGAGAAGTTGCACAAGTGAACTTATAATAATCTTCGCAATGTACACAACACCTGTACAGGTCGAGAGTGCTTCGGGTCAAGCTAACAGCCTAGGGGCAACTCTCGTACACAGTCTTATTGTATGATTTGGGAGGTACAACCTCTGCCTCTATCCCTCAATGTATGGGTGACCTACTTGCTTGTAAAAATATGAAGCCTTATCATTAATTAATAAAAAAGGGGGATATGTTAGGAGCCGTTACAAGCTGTGCGCATGCGCACTAGGTAACTTTGTAACTTTCTAGCCCTTAGTCTCTGCCCCTCCTGTGACGTCATATGGTCCGACGAGCTTCAGCCAGTCAGAGAGTAACAGTCTGAGGCGGTGGTTGCCAGCCAATATAAGGGAGGGGTTTTGGGAGTTCAGAGTCTCTGCTCTGTAAGCTGATGCTCTCCCTCTCAAGATGCATTAAAGCTTTACTGCAGAAGGATCCTGATTGTGTCCCCGCATCGTTTTTGCTGGCAAGACGGTTAGCGCGGGAAAGACAACTATTGGGATATATTTGTAAATTACAAATAACCTATGGCTTGGACATTTAGTATGTGTTTATTTTCTTGATGTTTCTGTTGATTGTAATTTCATTTTTGTTTGTGTTATTAACTTTTCTTTCTTCTGCACAATACTTGATAGTTGCTCTTATTATAAAGAGTTTTATGCTAGGATCAGAAAGATTGCAAGAGTCAGAGGTGTTAAACAATATCACTGAATAGAGAAGCTGCACAAGTGAACTTATAATAATCTTCACAATGTGCACAACACCTCTACAAGCTCAATCCAGACAGAAATTTCATTATAGGGATGGGGATGGACATGTGATCTCACCAATACCTGAGATGCTATACACATTTGATAGCTCCTTGGAAATAGAGACTCAGATTTATTTTTTAATTTAAATAAGAAACAAACTTGTTTTACATGTCAATCCTAGTTCCCTCTTCCACCCCTCCATCCCTGCCCCCCACTGGCCCAATATTCCATACCCTTTATGCTCCCCAGGGAGGGGGGAGATATTCCATGGAGGATTTTCAAAGTCTTTCATATCATTTTGGCAGGAATTATGCTGTCTCCTATGTGTCTAGGCTGAGAGAGAATCCCTCTATGTGGAATGGGCTCCCAAATCCATTATTTTGCTAGGGATAAATACTGATCTACTGCCAGAGGCCCCATAGATTGTGAGGCCTCCTCAATGACACCCAGGATAGCTGACAGGGTATAATAACATTTTATTTTATATCTTGTGCAAGTAATTTTATATCACACAGCATAATTATTTTTGATTAAAAAAAAGTAGAGATACATAGGATTGCTCAGCAAGTCAAGGTGTCTGCTGACATGTCTGACAACTTGAGTCTGATCCCAGGGCCCCACATGACAGAAGGAAAGTACCACATCTCAGAAGTTGTGTTCTGACCACCATATGCATGCACACATGTTCACACGTGTGCACATAGAATAAATAAATATGCAGTAAAACATTTTAAAAGAAAACAGGCAAAACTGAGGAAGCTTTGAAACTAAACTTGGTTTGAAATAAGATGCTTCAATATATTTATATTTATTGCATTTTAAAATCATAAAATTGTAGCTTTATCTTACTAATGATGAAAATATACTTCAAATTAAAGAATAGTAAATGATAAGTTGAAAAAATAACCCATTGAATTTTTCACACAAAACCAAATAAATATACATTGGTAATTAAGGAGGGAAATTACCAATACAGAGCCAGGTAAACACACAAGGGAATTTAATAGGGAAAATCCTTACTTACAGAGCAACCTAGCCAGCCAGCGTGGCAGCAGTCTGTACAGCAAGCCGAAGGTGAAAACGAAAGCAGAGCCCACCACCTGAACGTCCCTCATTCTACGTAACCCTGATCATGCCCTTGCAGGCATGGTCAGGCACATCTGTAGCCAGTCCCTAAGCAGGCATGGATACAGCATCCATTACAATTCCACATTTAGTCTAAAAGAGGATTAAAACTTAACAGTGTAAAGTATCCAAAATTAACAATCATAAAGGTAAAATATAAGAAGACACAAAAATCTGCTTATGTCACATCCTAACTATCTATTTTAACTAAGCTCTAAAGTCATCTGAAAGAGTTGTCCAATCTTGAACACCTCCTTCCAATCCCAATCATAAACAATAGGAAGCTATCCCTAACTAGGTATATACACTATCCTAAGTGACAACAATGTGGGAAAGGAGGCATAGCATCCTCCAAGTTACTTCCTGCTGAAATGGGACAACAGCAGCTTTGTGGTGTCCTGTAGGAAGAAAATTTTAGTATACTGGAAGTCTTGAATGTATTGTATCCAGTCCATGTTAGATGGAATTCACTTGTTTGAAGATCTTGCTTGAAATCCTCAACTTGTTTGAAGTCAGTACCCGAAGCTCTGGCCAGAGTGTCAGTTGAAATTTAGGAAGTTGGATCCAGTGCCGTTGTGGAGGTGTGGCCCATTTTCTTTACGGGGTGTCCAGGGATTGCTGTCAGGCAGTTCTTCATTGCCTGTGTGGGACTCAAACATAAACAGTTAGCAGAGAAATATTTGCTTGTATATTTAAGCATGCTTGGAAAGGCAACCATGGGGGAATAACAATTATGAGAGGATGTATACCTTGAAAGAAAAAGCTAAGAAAAGACAAAGACAGTCTGTATTACATCAATTGGCTTCTTGATACAATACAGAAACTAACCTGCTTATATATTAGAGGAAAGCCAAAACCACCTCTAAATCCAGCATTTGTTTAATTGGATAGGGACTAGGAAATAAAGAGAAATAGAGTTCTCTGAGAGATGGCTGTAAAATTTACCGTATGAGACATTCCTTTTTTTGATGGTTATAGCCACCTTCTCTTCTTAAGTGTCTACCCATACAGTGTCCTTTTCCTTCTGGAGATGAGTTTTTTTGTTAAGATAAAAGCAAAACATTTCCTTTTTCTTTGGGAGGTTTCTATTTAGTTTATGAGATATACCTTATTAGAATAAATGTCATTTGTCCTTGTAGAGATGATTTTCCATTTCAACTCAAATCTTGATCAACTTTGATGGTATCCAAAGTTTTTCTTCTCCTGTGGAAACCAATTCAAAACCCCTACCTCATCGAAACACATGTCTTTGTTTCATTACAGAGGTTAGTACATCTTTGAACTATACCGGCTGATTGAGTTCAGCAGTTTATACAGTACAGCTACAGAAAGACACTGTACTACAGAAAAAAAAAAAAAAACAAACAAACTGCTGAACTCAATCAGCCTTCTGATGTATATGGACTTTGAACTACTTTACTTACCTTACCTGCTTTATATCTTGCCTTACCTGATTTGTTGGCATCAGTGTTGAAGGTAAGAACTCCAGATATGGGAGTTTGTCTTCCAGTATGTGGAGAAATCCAGACTGTCTCTTTTATGAATTTAATCCTATTAGTTTTGGGATAGTTGTTGCTAATCATTCCCAAAAAGTCAGTAAGAGCTATTTGCCAATATTCATTATCCTTCCACAAGGAGGAAATTTCTTCATTAGTTAAGGGTACTGTAATTTCTGCTGGATCTTTTCCAGTCAGTTGACGGAGCCTTAATTTACCCTTTAGAATCAAATCAGAAATCTTTTTTATACATGTCTTTAACTTTTTATTCTGTTTATGTGGCAGAAATATCCACTCCAATATGGTGTCTTCCCTCTGCATCAGAATCCCAGAAGGGTATTCTCTGGATGGCAAGATAATCAGAACACAGTTTAAATCAAGGTTTATCTGATCTACATGTGCATCCAATATTCTGTTTTCTACCCATTGTAACTCTTTTTCTGCCTCAGCGGATAACATTCTCTGACTGTTTAGGTCCTTATCAAATTTAAGGGCCATTTAATGCTTTAAGTCATGTCCTTCTACCCCAATAATCATCTGGAGTTGAGAAATTTCCCCTAATAGTTTCTGAAGACAAGTAAGAGTTTGATAATGATCTCTCCTAATTTGTACCTTCTGTTGCCTGATTATTTGTAAATTTATCTTGTAACCTAAATAGATAATAGAATCTCCTCTTTGTATCTTTTCCAGGGCAATCTACAACTACCATCTAGGCCAAACTTCCTTCACCATATCTAACATACGTTCCAAAGTCTCCTTATTAGAATCTGATAAAAGAACATCATCCATGTAATGATAAACAAGAGATTGTGAAAATTTCTCAAGGTTGCTGTACAAAGTTTTGACACAAAGTAGGACTATTTAGCATTTCTTGTGGCAAAACCCTCCACTGATATCTCCTAACTGGCTGTGAATTTCTAAGAGTTGGTACAGTAAATGCAAATTTTTCTCTATCATTTTCTTGTAATGGTATTGTGAAAAATACAGTCTTTTAGATCAATGACTATGATAGGCGATCCTTTAGGTATTAGGTAAGGCAATGGCATTCCAGGTTGCAGAGAGCCCGTTGGTTGAATTACCTTATTTATGGCTCTCTGGTCTGTCACCATTCTCCAATTACCTGACTTCTTTTTGAAAACAAATACAGAAGAATTACAAGGGCTGGTAGATTCCTCTATGTGTCCATCCTCTAGCTGTTCCTATACTAAATTTTCTAAAGCCAATAGCTTCTCAGAGTTCATAGGCCATTGTCCTACCCAAACAGGTTCATCTGTAAGCCATTTCAATGGCAGGGCCTTGGGCTCTTCTGAAGGTCTACCATTTGTATTTAATTTCTGTACAGCCTGGATGGTTGGTAACCATTTTCCATAGAATATTACCAGATCTTTTCTAGTATTGTACATAATTTGTATCTGACACTGGAGGAATATTAATCTGAGTATGCCAATGCTGTAAAAGATCATGACCCCAGAGATTTATACCTATATCTGCCACATATATTTTCAGTCTCCCTTTCTGTCTTTCCGGCCCATTGCAGACCACCGTGTTAACATTTTTGTCAAACTGTAGATAGTGTTCCAATTCTAAAAATTGTACATTTGCCTCTGCAAGAGGTCATTTCTGAGGCCAAGACTTTTGGGTAATAATAGTCACATCCGCCCCAGTACCTATTAAGCCAGTAATGACTTTAATATTAATTTTCACTTTCAACTGAGGTCTTTTATCATTAATAGAAGTTTGACAAAATATGTGTTTCTTATTTTGTCCAGTCACATTTGATTCTTCATCACTATTCAAACTACCATCTTGAGCAGTATCATTTTTCACAATAGGCAAAGAACTATATATTTGTCCTGTGAGAGATTCTCTTCCACTTCTACTAGGAATGACGAGACTTTCTCATTGTGGGGGCCTTCATGAGTCTCCCCTTGGGGTTTCCCAGCCTTAATGGTTTTCCTTGCATTTTCCTGGTTGATCTACATTCATTGGTCCAGTGTCTGCCCTTATCACATCTTCTACATAATCCAGAAGGCTGTGGCCTTCCATATGAGGCATTGGTAGAATTTGTTTGCCTACAGTTTCTCTTAATATGCCCCATTCTACCACAGCTGAAACATCTAGGTTCCTGGCACCTTCATGGTCTCCTGGGGAAAGCTATTCATCCCCAAGTTTCTGGTTCATAGTAGTAGTAACCTCTAGCCTCTTGTTACCTATGTTGACCTCTGTAAGGTGCTTCTCCTTCCCAAGCCCTTGCATCCTCATCTCTAGAACTTTTAATCTTCTGTTGCCTTTTTAAACCTTTCCGGATGGCTTTTCCTACCCAAGCTCCAGTATTTTGCACATTATAGTCAATGTTGGCTGAAGGCAAATACCATTCTTCTAGTGGAGCTGATCTGATCTTTACATGCAAAAGTATGCTTTTGCATATTGGGTTTGCATTTTCATAAGCTACTGTATATATAATTGATTTTCTTGTTTCTGGATCTGTTACCTGTAATTCTACTGCCCTAGTTAACCTTTGTAAGAAGTCCTGGAACCATTCTGTAGGTCCCTGTTCTATTCTGGTATAAGCTTCTAGGTATTCTCCTGGCTCATGAACCTTATCCCAGGCATTTAATTCTGCTTTCCTGCATAGGGACCTTACATGGTCATCATATTCATCCTGAACCTGTGGGTTAGCATAAAAACCATCACCAAAAATCTTATCTAGAGTGGCTTCATAACCTTCCTTTATGCCTTGATGCTCAACGAGCTTCTCCCCTTCCCTGACCAATGCCTTCCACTGGATTTGGCATGAATTCTCAAGTACAGCTGCTACCAATGGTTCCCAATCTGTGGGTGTCACCCTGTTAAAGTTTGCTCATGAATGTAATAGCTGTTTTACATATGGGCTATGGAGACCATATGAGACAACTGATTCTTTAATATTCTTAAGATCCTTCAGCTGCAGAGGTTGCCATATGTAAGTCATCTGTCCCTGAGGGTGTTTCTTAGAAGATGGCTTTTCTACCATGGTAGCTGGATAGACTAATGGTGTATGAGTAACAAACTTAGAAGAATGGTCATGAAACCTAGGTGGAGTAGGTGCCTCAGATTGGTGTGATTCTGACTATGAGGCATCCCAATGATCTTTAAGACTAGTAATGATATCCTCATGAAAACTTTCAATTTCCTGCATCATAAAAGATTCCAAGCATATTAGCAAATCTGTAAATTGCTCTAACTGCTCCTCCACAAGTCTTCTAAGTCTTTATTATGCTCATCCTTAGACAGCCTCTGGTTGATATGGAAACTGCCTTCTAGGTATTGAAGTTCAGATTCGAGGTCATGATTTGCTGATTTTGAGTCCTTGACCATATGGAACTATCTAATCTGTCAGCCCAGTTCTGTAAATTATCTTCCAAACATTCTAATCTAGACTCAAATTTGTGATTTGCTACCTTAGATGCTTCAATAATTGATTGAATGGCATTGTCCAATTCTTCAACCCTATCCTGGGTATTTTGCACCTTTGCATCTAGTTTCTGGGTCACAGAGCCTATCTGAGTTTCTAGCTGGCTACAGATATTGTTTAGTTCATCATGGACCTCTGACAGCCTAGCCTCTATGCCTCAGACATGGAGGATCTCACTGTGTTTATCTTATCATAAATACACTGCATCTCATGTTGGGTAACAGACAGCTCTGTCTTTAGCTTATTGGACACAGAGCCAACCTTATCATCCAATTTCTGTTCCACTTGGTGCACAATTGTGGCATGACCTACTCTGTTCTCCAAAACCTCATTGTGTAAACCTGTTATTCCTGTAAGTATGTTATCTTTGTCCCTGCTCCTGAGGACTCTCAGGAGCATAAACATAAATATAAATATTATTTATACCAGCAAGATATCTGCCATTACTGCATATAGGCCAGTAATTGGCAGATTAGTGTCATGCTCAAACATTGAATTCATGTAATAAGCAAAAATATTACCAATTTTAGCAAATGATAAATATTCTTCAATGATTTTATCTGAATTTTACTCAAGATGCAGTAACTATCATTGACCAGCAAGTGATGCAGTCATTCAGTTAGTCTGAGCAGTGTTTGGCAGAGGTCGGTGGCAGAGGTGGAGAGAGGTCACAAAGGCAGCTGAGCTTATCTTAGAGAGTATATGGCCTTGTGGCTGCAACTACTGAAGAAGATGCAGCTTTACAGCTGCTGAAGCCAGGGGAAGCCATGGGCCCTGCTGAAAGCCAAGGCCTTTTCAGCTCTAGGGCAGGAGGCCTCCCAGCATGGCTAGGCCGAAATCTGGGCTGGTCCTGTGCGCACAGTTGTAAAACTGTGGGAGGTCTGTGGAACTCTCCCAGCTGGGCATACTGTTCTGAGCAGCTCAGAGGCACCTGTAATGGGCTTGTGTGGCTCAGCAGGTCGGTTGTGAGCTGGGAGTACCTGTCAAGAGAGGGCGATTTCCAGGCCTAGGCCTCTGTCCTGGTGGGACCTGAAACTCTCCCAAATGGTTTCTAGACTTTCAAGATCCCACTTCTGACAACCAGATAATGTGGGGAATTGCCAATAGGAAGCCAGGAAAACACACAAGGGAATTTAATAGGGAAAAGCCTTACTTCAGAGTGACCTAGCCAGCCTGCGCAGCAGCAGTCTGTACAGCAAGCTGAAAGTGAAAAGGAAAGCAGAGTCCCACCACCTGAACATCCCTCCTTCTATGTAACCCTGACCATTCCCTTGCAGGTATCAGTATCAAGGCACATCTGTAGCCAGCCCCTAAGCATGTATGGCTACAGCATCCCCTACAGGTAATAGATAGTAATTACTGAAATAAAATTTAACATGGTTTAATGACAAGTTACAATGGCTAATTACATATTTAAATCAGCATTGGTTTATGGAATCACAAATGTAATTTCCTTCATAGAATATATCCTTTAGTAGTATGGTGAAAATAAGGGGCATGCTGAAGGTATACAAACCACATTTTACAATTAATAGTTAGCAAATACTTAAAACACATGAAAAGCAACGAAGAGCAATGGAAAACATAACTGCACTGATAATTTAATTTTTCTAAGCCTTTCAACATAAGTTTCAAAGTTCATTT
The DNA here is from genome assembly GCF_003668045.3 of Cricetulus griseus. Lineage (NCBI taxonomy): Eukaryota > Metazoa > Chordata > Mammalia > Rodentia > Cricetidae > Cricetulus > Cricetulus griseus. The sequence continues at coordinate 139,626,195 of NC_048598.1, forward strand.
ATGATCTGAGATGATGAGCATCCAGGAAAGATGTTCATTTGCATAACAGAATTACATTTTATAGAAGTGAAGTCAGCACCTAGAAACTTTACTTTGATGTTAAAATCTCACTCCTAGATAAGCACTTCAAAGATATACCAGCAAACTTACACATATACAAGTCTTCATAGAGATATTATCCTTTATAATGCAATATTAATATGCAATGAAATAAAATGAAACACTGAATGTAACATGTTGGTGCACCGTTTTTGCTTGTGGTTAACTTCTCAGAACAATAAATTTAAGTTAAGATGGCATGGTGCAAAAATGTGTGTATGTTTCTAATACAAATATATATATATATATATATATATATATATATTCATTGTATAAATGTATGTAGTATATATGGCATGAACACATCGACAAACATAGAAAGATGAAAATATGTGTTTCCTTGAGTATACTTTTTATCTCTGATTTCTTGATGGGCACGCAAGTGTTTTTAAAAAATTCTTACAGTAATCCTTCAAAATTAAAATTATTGTATTTTTATATTACAATAAACACATGGCAGAAGTCATATTAAGTGACAAGAAGGCACACTATACAGACAGTAGATGTAGATTTGTGGTAGACCACTCCCCTAACATGCAATTGTCTAAGATGATCCCGAAGAACACAAAAAAGTAGTAGCACACAAGCAAACAAAACAACAAATACCCAGTACTGACTAGAATGTATTTTCTTTTAAGGACAGGGTTTCTCTGTATAAGATCATTGGCTGTTTTGGAACTTGTTCTGTAGACCAGGCTGGTCTTGAAAGTACTGAGATCTGCCTGCCTCCACCTCCCAAGTGGTGGGATTAAAGTTGTCCTCCACCACTGCCCCACCTGACTAGAATCTTAATGTTCTGGATGCTAAAGATCCAAACAACTTTGTAAAGGAGTTTTCTGTAATTATGTAATTTGACTGTTGAGATTAAAAGAAATAACAAAAATATAATAGAAAATATTAAAATATTAGAGTAACAATTATATTTGTAGCTTTGATGGAGAAAAGACAGGCATGAATATTTTTATTTTTATTTTTATATATAATCATTGAGACAGTATGTATTATAGAATAATAAGGAATAAATGAATGTGTGATGTGGCCCAGAATGATGGAATTTTCAAGAAGAAAACTCATGATAAGGATTTCACCAAATCATTGTTTTCATCAAGGAAAGGTATGTTTGTTGTACATATATTGGGTATTTTCAGTTGACATTCCATGATCATAGGTCATATATCCGCATAGAAGTCCCATAGCTCCTTACTAAGATCAGTTTCTTTTGATAATGCCTCAATCAATTTTCTGAAGTTTTCATTCTTTTCAAATATGTTCAAGTTCATGATGAAGGTGGTACTTGATGCAAATTCAAACAAAAAGACTCCTGATACTTTAGTTCCATCTTTTTGTCTAAATCCAGCTTTCTGGGAATGTAGAAAATGTATTACAAAACATCCATAATCCTGTAATATAAAGATCCCCACTTGGCTTCTGACACAGAATGTTATAGGATCATCTATTTTTTGGGAGTGAAAGTTAGTAACTTTTTAACCAAAAATGCATACAGTTGGCATCCATACTTTTGCCTATAGAAGGCTTCTGAAAGGCAGGTGAACACATTATAGTGAGGACAGAAGTTCTGTTCCTGGGATGTATGCCTTCTCAATATGTTAGTCATTCTGTCATAAACATGTAACTCTCCCAATATTATAAGATCTACTAACTTGCCAAAAATCCCCTTTGACCATTTAGAAAGAGAATGCAATTGTCATCCACATGTTACAATCTGATATGGACACAATATTTGTATCTACCAACACAGGATCATTTTTAATTATAGTTGAATTTGTGATTGGAATTCCATATTATTATCTCTAAAGTTTATTTCATTTTTTTTCTGTTTCTAATTTTTTATTTTAGAAACAATCCCATTGCCCTCTCCCTCCCATCTTACCATGTTCCCCACCGACCCCCTGAACCAAACCCTACCCACTCCCCAAGGAGTGAGGCCTTCCAAAGGGGGTTATCAATATCTGTCACATCTTTGGGGGAGGGCCTAGAACCTCTTTCGTGTATCTTGGCTGCAACAGGGAATTCCCTCCATAGGGAATTGGTTCACAAGGTCCATTTGTGCACTAGGGATAAACACTGGCTTCACTGTTAGAGATTGCATAGACTACCCATGCCTCCTAGCTGTCATCCACCTTCAGAATGCTTGGTTTGGTCCAATGCTGGTTCCCCAGCTTTATGACTAGTGTCTGTGTGCCCTCACTAGGTCAGGTTAACTGTTTCTATGGGTTTCTCCAGCACTGTTTTGTCTCCTTTGCTCATCCCTCCTTCCCCTCTGCAACTAGATTCCAGGAGTATGGCTCAATGTTTAGCTGTGGGTGCCTGATTCTTCGATCATCTACAAGAGGATGGCTCTAGGGTCAAAACCAAGGTAGTTATCAATCACATTATAGGGGAAGGATATCAAAGGCAGCCTCTACACTATTGCCTAGAAACTTAGTTGGGGTCATCCCTGTGGATCCTGACTGAACATTTCCCTTTTGCCAGACCTCTCTCTAAACCTATACTGGCTCCCTCTATCAAGGTACCTTGATAAATACTTGTTAAAGCTGAGCAAGAATGTCAATAGGTGTTCTTAAATGGCCAGGGAAAGTCAATGAAGCCTCAACTCTATAGAAGGAACTACAGGCAAATCAGAAACACTGACAGCAGAAATAGTCTCCAACAGGACAAAGCAAATCAGTTGGTTACCCAATACCAAATGGTCAGCCTTGAAATCATATATATGAGTAACATATAAATTAAGAAGCTTGTGGTAAGGAATATATATATATTCCTTCATACATACATACCTATATACATATATATATATACATATATATTCCTATACACATGTATGCATACAACAATGATTAATGAAAATTGAGGTCATGTATTTGATAGAGCAAGGAGGGTACATGTAAGTCAAGACATTGGAGGTAAAAAAGGGAAATGGGAAATTATATAATATTATCATCTCAGAAGTAAGTTATAAAATATCAAAGTCTTAAATTTGAATTAAAAGTGTGATAATAACATCAAGATATAAATAAAGCTTAGCTCTTTGGATGTTTTCTTCTAGCGCTACTAATTCCAACAGCTGTATAGGAAGTCATCCGTTGAAATGTCAGTACTTTTATGGTTTCCCATAAAAGGAATAAGTCTTTTGTGTGATTCATCTGATTTTAAGGTTATTGATGAAAAGATTCATGATAAGATACGATTGCATTGTAATTATAAAAACTAAAGGTGTTATCAGAGACCACTGATGACTTCACAAATCAGTTTTGGAAACCTTTTGATGTTGCTGAAGACGGAACAAATTTATTAATAATAACTAAAGTAGATTTAATGCTTTAAAATGAATAACCCATGCAACCACATAATTAAACAAAGAACTCATTTTCTGTTCTGAATGTAAAATAGAAATTAGCATTTTAAAAACTGTTGAAAAATGAAAAATAATTAAACAATATCCTTATGATATAAGGATTGTACTATATTTGTATGCAAAGAATCTGTGAAATTCTTGAGTAATACACTCATATATTATTTTCATCATAAATTAAATGAGAAATTACATTGATCACCACCAATGATTGCTAATAACTCAGCATAAAGTGTACTTTAGCATTACATCACTCTGACATATATACAGGAAAACAACTTTACAAACATAAAATTTGAGCGTTAATTAGTATGAAACATAACTGCTAAGCTGCATGATGTTGAAGTAATAAAACATTCTTAAATACATTAAAGGACATAATCACAAGAACTGATGAATTTAGTTATATACTATAGGAAGCTTTAGTTATATCAACCAATTATGATATGAGGAAATGGGATACATTTGAATTATTTATTACTGCTTGAAGTTCACTTTTTACTTTGTGGTAACTATAAGGTCATAGGCAATTACAAGAATGACATTGATTCAGTGACATTTATCAAGGTTTCACTGTGTGATGGACAATTATCTTTGTGTGTTTTGCTTTTTGTTTTGTTTTTTGAGACAGGGTTTCTCTGTGTAGTCTTGGAACCTATCCTGACAGTTGCTCTGGAGACCAGGCTGGCCTTGAACTCACAGAGATCCACCTGGCTGTGCCTCCCGAGTGCTGGGATTAAAGGCGTGTGCCACCAATGCCCTGTATGATGGACTGTCTTGGCAACTTAAGTAACATAGAATATACTAAAACACAAGCAGCTAGGCACATCTCTGAAGGGTTTTTAGGATTGCATTATTTGAAATGGAAAGATTCACTCTAAATCAGGACTATTTGAAGTCAGAAGACCCACCCTAAATTTTGGTCACAGTTTTTGGTAGTAATCCATATCAAGGACAAGAAAAAAAGTTAGTTTTTTGCTTTTTGCCTGCTTGTCCTCACTTTTTTTTTTCCTGGAAAGTTCATCTATCCTGTTGCTAAGGCATTCCTTCACTGGTATTAGAATGTCTTCCAGATTCCAAATGTTGATAAAAACCACAAGCTCTAGGAATTTCCTGTAACTCCAGCAATAGATTGGAATTTCTGAGACATCCATGGCCTGAATTAATGGATCCTTGGCTTTTCTATTATAACATTATAAGACATGGTTGGTTTACTTGGACCACAGATTGCAAGCCACCCTAGTAAATCACATAGAATGAATATTTATATCTAGATGTAGATATATTCTGAGAGAATTTTCATATATTATAATTATATGTATACTATATATGACTATATATATATATATATATATATATATTAGAATATATATATTCTATATATTGGTTATGTTGATAGCTTGCAAGCCTGCATGGCAGTAGCCCCCAAAGTTAAGGACTTTGTCAAAATAGTGGCATTTGCATCACTAAGAAAATCCCTGCAGGTGTCCTTTGTCAATACAGTTACCCATCTCCCTCCCTCTATCAACACCCTGGCTAGCCACTGATCTGTTTTCCACATCAGTTTAATAACTGTAGCCTCAAATACTACAGATTTCAGTATCAGTGTGTTGCAGCGGAAATTAGCTTTTTCTTCTTCACTCAGCATGCCTGTGAAAACTCACTGTCTATCAATGGGTCCTCAGTATCTGCAATGTCCACAGTTTGATTGATCATTCAATTGATGAGTGTGTTGATTTCTATTTCTGATTAAATTATCTAATGTAATTACAAATCTACTGCAATGTTTGTTCAGGTGCCTAGATGGATATATTGTATTTCTTTACAATGACTACAAAGGCATTTAGCATCACCAACACTCAATAAGATTTCAGTTTCAGTTTTATATCTTAAACTTCATTAAATTCCTCCAAATCAAATTATCTTCTATTCTTATATATTGTACATTTTGCTTTTATAGATATTATGCAATATTGCCTTTAGATTTATAATTCATTTTGAGTATTTTTTAAAGATATGAAGTCTATATCCCTGTTGATATACTTAATTTATATCTGTGGATGACTGGTTGTTCTAGTCCAAATTATTTCAATGATCACACATTATCCACTGACTATCCATTGCTCTTTCCACAATGACAAGTTGACTTTATTCACACAGTTCTGTTTCTAATTTGCAGTGTTGGTGTAAGATGTGTATGATAGACACATGGATCTATGATAAATTCTGTAAGTCTTGAAAGTCTGCATATGTACCTTCCTCCTTCAATCTTTAGTACTGGATTGAAGACAACAATTTTCTATTTTTCCTAGGAAATTTTGGAATACATTTTCTGTATTAACCAGAACATTTTACATACTTGTCTTGAGCCTGATAGTTTTTATAGAGTATGTCCTGTCAAGCAAGAAATAGAAAAAAAAAATTAAAGACTTCCTAGAATTTAATGAGAATGAAGACACAACATAACCAAACCTATGGAACACTTTGAAAGCAGGGCTAAGAGGAAAGTTCATAGGACTAAGTGGCCACATGAAGAAATTGGAGAATTTTCACACTAGAGAATTAACAGCACACCTGAAAGCTCTAGAACACAAAGAAACTAATGCACCCCGGAGGAGAGTAAATACCAGGAAATAATCAAATTGAGGGCTTAAATCAATAAAGTAGAAACCAAGAAAACAATACAAAGAATTAATGAAACAAAGAGTTGGTTCTTCCAGAAAAATAAAAAAGATAGATATGCTTTATGAAAGCTAACCAAAAGACAGAGAGAGAGGATGCTAATTGACAAAATTGGAGATGAAAGGGGGATGGACATAACAATGGACACTGAGGAAATCCAGAGAATCATCATCTCATACTTTGAAAACGTACTCCACAAAATTCAACAATGTACAGGAAATGGACTATTTTCTGGATAGATATTACTTACCAAAATTAAATTAAGAACAAATAAGCAATTTATATAGACCTATAACCTCTAATGAAATAGAAGCAGTCATCAAAAGTCTTCCAACCAAAAAAAATTAGGTCCAGATGGTTTCAGTGCAGAATTCTACCAGAAATTCAAAGAACATCTAATACCCCTCAAACTGTTCCCCACAACATAAGTAGAAGAGTCATTGCCAAACTCTTTTTTTGGAGTTTTTTCAAACAGGGTTTCTCTGTGTAGCTTTGGAGCCTATCTTGGCACTTGCTCTGGAGACCAGGCTGGCCTCAAACTCACAGAGATCCTCCTGCCTCTGCCTCCCAAGTGCTGGGATCAAAGGCGTGGGCCACGAACGCCAGCTTGCCAAACTCTTTTTAAAAAGCTACAATTACCTTGTTACTGAAGCCAAAGAAAGACACAACAAAGAAAATGAACTACCAACCATTATCCTTCATGAACATTGATGCAAAATTACTCAAAAAAAATGACAGATAGCATCCAATAACCCATCAGAAAAATCATCCCCATGGTCAAGTAGATTTCATCGCAGTGCTGCAGGATGGTACAACATATGAAAATCCATCAATGTAATCCATCATATAAACAAACTGAAAAAGAAAACCACAGGATCATCTCACTAGATGCTGAAAAAGGCTTTGACAAAATCTAAAACCACTTCATGATAAAAGTCTTGGAGAAATCAGAAATAACAGGAGCATACCAAAACCTAATAAAAGCAATATAAGGCAACAGCAAAAATCAAACTAAATGGAGAGAAACTCAGTGATTTCTCTGAAGTCAGGAACAAAGCAAGGCTGTCCACTCTCTCCATATCTCTTCAATATTGTACTTGAAGTTCTAGCTAGAGCAATAAAGCAACAAAAGTAGATCAAGTAGATACAAATTGGAAAGGAGGAAGTCAAGCTTTCACTATTTGCAGACAATATGATAGTTTACATAAGTTACCCAAAAAACTCTATCAGGGAGCTCCTACATCTGATAAACACCTTCAGTAAAGTGGCAGGTACAAGATTAACTCTAATAACTCAGTAGTCCTACAATACACAAAGGATAAATGGGTTGAGAAACAAATCAGAGAAACATCACCCTTTACAAGTGCCACAAACAACATAACACTAACCAAACAAGTAAAAGACCTGTATAGCAAGAATTTTGAGTCTTTAAAAAGGAAATTAAAAGCCGGGCGTTGGTGGTGCATGCCTTTAATCCCAGCACTCAGGAGGCAGAGGCAGGTGGATCTCTGTGAGTTTGAGGCCAGCCTGGTCTCCAGAGCGAGTGCCAGGATATGCTCCTAAGCTACACAGAGAAACTCTGTCTCGAAAAACCAAAAAAAAAAAAAATGAAATTAAAAAAGGTACCAGAAAATGGAAAGATCGTCCATGCTCTTGTATAGGTAGGGTCAAAAAGCAATGTACAGATTCAATAAACCCCTATGAAAACACCAATGCAATTCTTCACAGACCTTGAAAGAACAATACTCAACTTTATATGGCGAAACAAAAGACCTAGGATAGCCAAAACATCCATGTACAATAAAGGAACTTCCAGAGGCATCACCCCTCTGACTTCAGTTTGGTATTCGAATAAATATTGATAGGTAGCCCCAATATTAACCCACATACATATGAAAACCTGATTTTTTACAAAGAAGCTAAAGTTATACAATGGAAAAATGAAAGCACCTTCAACAAATGGTGCTGGTATTAATGGATGCTGATAAAGAGAAGATTACAGATAGATCCACATCTAATGCCATGTACAAAACTTAAGTCCAAATTGATCAGACCTCAACATAAATTCAGCCACACTGAACCTCTTAAAAGAGAAAGTGGGACATATCCTTGAATGAATTGGTACAGGAAGCTGCTTCGTGAACATAACACCAGTTGCACAGACACTGTAATGAACAATTAATAAATGGTACCTCCTGAAACTAAGAAGCTTCTGTAAGGCAAAGGACACTGTTAGTAAGACAAAATGCCGTCCCACAGAATGGGAAAAGATATTCATCAACCCCACATTCCACAGAGACCTGATTTCCAAAATATACAATAACTTAAGAATCTAGCACCCAAAATACCAAACAATCCAATTACAAAGTTTGGTACAGAGCTAAATAGACAATTCCCAATAGAAGAATCTAAAATTGCTGAAAGGCACATAAGAAAGTGTTCAACATCCTTAGCCATCAGGGAAATGCAAATGAAACAATTCTGAGTACCATCTTACTCCTGTCAGAATGGCTAAAATAAAAAATCAAAATACAAAACAAAACAACAAAAACAACAAAACATACCAGTGACAGTCTATACTGGAGAGCATGTGGATAAAGAGGAACACTCCTGGGAGTGCAGACTTGCAAGACCATTTTGGAAATCATTATGGTGTTTTCTCAGGAATATGGGAATTAGTTTACCTCAAGATCCAGCAATTCCACTCATGGGAATATACCCAAAGAATGCACATTCATACAACAAGGACATATGTTCATCTTTGTTCATAGCAGCACTGTTTGCAATAGACAACACCTGGAAGCAATCTAGATGCCCCTCAACCAAAGAATGGATGTAGAAAATATCTTACATATATACAATGGAGTATTACTCAGAGGAAAAAACAAAACAAAACAAAACAAAAAACACAATGAAATCTTGAAATTCACAGGCAAATGGATGGAACTGGAAGAAAATATCCTGAGTGAGTTAACACAATCACAGAAAGACAAGCAGGGTATTATTCACTCATATGTGGATATTAGAATAGAGCAAAGGATTACCAGCCTACAATCCAAATCACCAGAGAAACTAGGGAACAAGGAGGACTCCAAAAGAAGAACACATAGTTCCCCATAGAAGGGGAGGGGGACAAGAACCCCTGAAACAACTGGGAACATGGAGGGTGAGAAGATGGATGTGGGAAGGGGAAATGAGGAGAAGGGTTGTCAGGTAGAAAGCAGGAAGGATCAGGAGGACAGAGACAGGGGAGGAATAGAAGGCAACAAAGGAGATGCCTTGATAGAGGGAGCCAGTATAGGTTTGGAGAGAAGTCTGGCACTGGAGAAATGTTAAGGATCCACAGGGATGACCCCAACTAAGAATTTAAGCAGTGATGGAGAGGCTGTCTTTGATGCCCTTCCCCTCTAATGAGATTGATGACTACCTTGGTTGTCATTCTTAGAGTTTTCGTCCACAAGCTGATTGTAGCAGAAGCAGACACCCACAGCTATATACTGAGTGAAACTCCTGGAATCCAGTTGCAGAGAGGGAGGAGGAATGAAATAAGGCATCAAGAGAGTGCTGGAGAAACCCACAGAAACATTTGACCTGACCTAGTGAGAGCATGGAGACATTAGTTGTAAACCTAGGAAGCCAGAATTGGACCAATCCAAGCTCTCTGAAGGTGGGTGCCAGCTAGGAGGCCTGGGTAGTCTATGGAACCTCTAACAGTGGAGCCAGTGTTTATTTCTAGTGCATAAATGGACTTTGGGGTCCATTCCCTCTGGAGCAATACTTTTGCAGCTGAGATACACAAACACTGGCCTAGGCCTTTCCACAAATGATGTGAGGAACTTTTATGGCCCATCTGGAGGGTCTTATTATCCTTGATGAGTGGGTGGGTGGTGGGTTGGGGGGGTGGTAAGTAGAATGGATAGTAGAATGGGAGTGTGAGGGAATGGGAGATGTGATACGTAAAATAAGATTGTTACTAAAACATAAAAAAATATAAATTAAAAAAATAAAATAAAGTGTGGATGTTCTGGTCAGCCCCCTTTTTTCTCTGAGAAATTTTCTCCAGAATGTTTACTTGATGCCATTGAATAATGTAACTGTATTACTCCAAATATCTCCAAATACCAAGTTGCAATTTTTGTTTTAACAAAACTGTGAGATATATCACCTTAAAACTTAGACTTGAAGGTATAAGAACAAAAAGCATCCATTTGTAATACAAAAGGCTACACACACGCGCGCGCGCGTGCGCGCACACACACACACACACACACACACACACACACACACACACACACACAGTTTTGTGTGTTTTGCTTTGGTTTTGTTTCTACATTCACGAAATGATAATAGTTTTATTTCTAAATGTTCTTTCCTATTTTAAGTAATAAAATAATATCAGCTTCATAAAATGAACCAAATATGTTCTCTTCTGTTGAATTACTCATTAAACAGCATCAAGAATATTATTATGTAAAGTAATGATGTTTCAATTATGTAGTACTAATGCCTACAATTAACAGAAATTCACTGGGATTCTTTCAATATAAAATTTTAGTAATTAGACTTGTTATAGAATAACTTACATTCAAAGAAGGTGTGGTAGGCAATTATGATCCATGAGAAAATATTATTTTTCAGATTTTTGTAGGTATGGAATAATTTGCTTTTTTCATCTCTCTACTTTTGAATATGTTTTTCTTAATTCAATATGGATTTTTATATCCTGATGCTCTGTACTATAAATATATTTATTTCTTGAATTTTAATAGCTCACTTATGTTAATTTTAATTTATTATACATTTGCTTTAACTGTAGGTCCACTTGTGAAATTTTTTCACATTTAAAAATATCCTCAAAACAGGGGGAAAACAAATGGCATATGTCATGTCTGTTTAATTTTCCTAAAAGACCATCTTTTCTCCTCTATTTTTACTTTGTTTGAATGAGAACAAACAGCACAGATTCATGGTTAGAGTTTACAAGAAAACAACCTGTCAGTCACTCAGTCACAGAGCACAGGTGTTGAGTGGTTTGCTAACATTATTAAATGGCAATTGGTGATATTTCATATTTTAAAGTATATGTATTCTTAATTAGAATTAGTAATTGTATCCATCTTCATATGAATAGGCAAGAAATGGAAAGGAAAAGAAATGCAATTCTATTTTCATTAAAACACAATTTAAAACAACCTTTCATCTGACCTAAAGTGAATTTCCTAATGGATTTATGCCTAATTCCACTGTGTAGCAATCTGATATACTTCCTAGGGTCATTTATTTAAAAGTCTGCTCCTTTTTCAGTGTGATATATTGGAAATCTGTTTTCTATGGAGGCACTGTGTACTTCTAGGTTCTTTCTATTTTCTTTAGTTGATATGCTTGATTTTATTTTAGTATCATACTAGAAAATGTTTCTCAATTCCACTTTGTTCTTTCTACTTTAGTGTGTGGGTGCATGTACTTGTGCGTGTGCACGCGCGCGCGCGCGCGCGCGTGTGTGTGTGTGTGTGTGTGTGTGTGTGTGTGTGTGTTTACCTGCACAAATTTTAGATTTAGTTTTCAAGTTCTGTTTTGAAATACTGCAGAGACTCTACAGCCAACTTTGAAAGACACAGAAACTTAACACTATTCTTCTAGTCTCAAATGCTTACTAGCCACCATTTTTATGTCTTCCTCTGTTTCCTTTATTGGTGTTCAATGATGTAGAGATCTTTAAATTCATTTTGCTATCATTTTAAATTGCTATTACATTTTTATTGTTTTTATGAATATGTGGGTACCTTTGTGTGAAACAACATAGACATAGAAGTCAGTGGACAACTATCAGGAGCAGCTTCTTTTACCAAGTGTGTTGTTGTGTTTGAACTCAGATAATTTGAATTGGTTGCAGGTGCCTTCATTTTTCTGGCCTCCATTTTGGCTTGGATTTTATCTGTCATATTTTGAGGAAAGTATGCTGTGTTTTTAAACAATGGTAACTGCATTTTTGCTTTTGATAACATTGTTTGCTTGTAGCAATGCTAATTCTTTCTTCCAACATAAATCTCAAGCATTCAAAGATCAAATTGCTCCTCTGAAAGCAAGAGAGTATAGAATGTGAATGCTGGAAGCCATGTGGTACAATACTTATTCACAGTATCTTGTATGGATTTTTTTAAAGTACAGTAAACTGCATAATTCCTTCCTGTGTGAGTTTGCCTGTTGGTAAACACAGGGTAGCAATTTATTTGATATTTGAGATAGTTAATTTATCCAATATTTTTGGGTACCTTACAACAATGTCTATATATAATCCATTAAATGACAATATCTGTGGTGATATCTTACATGAACAAATAAGCCTGTACTGGGGTCAGAGAAGGAGCAAGCCACAGCGCATCTTTCTTCTTTAGCCCTCAGCAGATACATGCCTCCAGACCTCTATAGTTAAATAGTGGCAAGTTCCATTCTCTGACCCCCAGACAGGCTTTATTTGTTCAAGTAAGATATCACCACAGATATCATTATTGTTTTTAATATGTAGTGAATATATATATGTTATTAAGCAAACAATACATACATCAGATATGCATATTTTAATTTATGTTATAATATTATAATGAGTCAAAATTTACATGTTAATATATTTATAGTTGCTAGAACTTTAACAAATCAGGTATGAATATCAATATTTTTTTTGTTGTTTTTTGAGACAGGGTTTCTCTGAGTAGCTTTGGAGCCTATCCTGACACTCGCTCTGGAGACCAGCCTGGCCTTGAACTCACAGAGATCTTCCTGCCTCTGCCAGCCGAGTGCTGGGATTAAAGGCGTGCACCACCAATGCCCAGCGAATATCAATATTTTTTAAATTAAAGTTAAATGTACACATAACAAGAGAAATATTCAAACTGAGTCTTGACTAACACAACTAGTGACCTTAACTACCTCAATATATAGATAAAAGCAACGTTCATTTACACAGGAATAAAAAGGGTTAGATGACAAAATGGGGATATGTTAAAGTAACCACTAATCTGCAAGCCTCAAAATTATTGTATGCATTTGTTGATAACTAAATTATGAATTTATAATTTGCTCACACAATACAAATATTTTTAATACTGCTTTTTGAGCAACAAGGGTAAAAGCTATTGGAAAATAATTCCTAATCTTTATCTGACAAACATACTTTGGCTTTATCCTTTAAATATCTGTCTCTATTTAAAACTTTAACAAAGGTGTGATTCTATATACCACTTATCCTGTTGAAAATAGTTCCCAGGTGAAAAAAGCATCCCTTCTCTCTCTCACATCTCTTCAGATTTTCCCTATTACCACCTCTTTCAAATGTTTCTTGACTCTGTATAAATAGCTTGACAAATATTGGAAAATCAATTTTTCTCTCTTTAGCAAAGATACTCATTGAAGGTACTCTGAAAACTTGCAATTCACTAAAGCATTTGCAAATTACACTCTAAAGAGATCAGTTTTATTTAACAAGTCAGTAATATAGTCTATGCCATGTCTTTAATCTTAAAGGAAATGGATTTGAAGGGTTAAGTTCTTTTTTGTGTTTTTTTCCCTTGATAAATTTGAACAAAGTAAAAACAAAACAGTGGAGATTTACAAAGGTTATGTTTCATATATACATAAACTATATATATGTAGTATATATATATATATAGATATATATATTTAATAATTATACATACATATATACTTATATATTTCATATATAATATATATATATATATATATATATATATATATATTAGTCATGTGTGTACCCTATAGAATGGCTTTCATTAAGATTCATTATTATAGTTTTAGGAACCTTGGTAGTAATATTGTATATTAGAAGAAAAATTGTATAGTATGATCCAATGTCACAGTTACGGATACATAATTAAAATATAAATGATGGCTTAAGAATTCACTTGTGTTTGATTTATTCTACTACATACAAGGATCTTAGGTAATGTCATACAAATATTGAACTCCATTTTTTATTGAAATGTATTGTACTATAATCTGATCAATTCTTCCTGAATATTCTTATTTCCACTGAACATGAAACAAAATAATATATAATTTCAATACGGAAGTCCCAGATACAAGGAAATGTTTAGCTTAGATCCTTAAGACACCATCAGGTGAGGCTAAGAATATAAACTCAACAGATTTTACATGATGTTACTATACTGAAATAGTACTTACAAGAAGGATATCAGCAACAACTAATTGGAATTGACTTAGTATATAAAAATGTTCATTCAAAGAAAAGCTGTAGCATGTTTGGAAGGCAAATAAATTGGAAAAATGGAATACAGTGCTTCAAGATACAGGTTCTTTTACTGTGTAACAACTAAGAGCCCTGAACAAATATTCAGAAGGACAGACTTCAGTATCAAATGCACTGAATTCTTAAATTAGTATACCTACCTCATGCCCCCATGGAGTAAAAATTATCCTTCCAAGCTTGTTCTAATAGTGTTTCCTTTGGGACATGGACATCAGGATTTCCCAGTCCTACCCCTAACTATTACCCTGTGGCTTGCCTGTTATTTCTTTTTGTAAATTAATCATATTTCTCGATCTCTACAGTTTATGGGGTATTATTTCTTTTGGTCATGCTGCTATGACTCACTATACACATACTGTAAATGATAATGTCAGAGATGACAGGCACATGCCTGTTATCTCACCACTCTTAGAGCTGAACCTGTAGGATCAGAATGTAGTTAAGGGTTGTAAAGCATGCAGCAGATAAACCTTCCATGTTATGTGCCTGTTCCACAGATGTGAACTTCTATACCTCATTTATCCACCTTCTGCCTCTTTCCTTCAAGACTTGAGAATAGAGATTGCTCTTCATTCTCACTAAATCCAATGCATTGTAGCTGCTTCTGGATAGGAACAAATTTGATGCTGTCCCAACACTAAGAATTGCAATGCATTCTGCTCTTACACAGTTTTTGTCTTAGCTGGGAATTAGTAAGTTATTTGATACCTTATTTCCATTTTTAATGAATTGTTTCTACATATTTAGGAGGGGAGGGCTACATGAAAAATGAAGACATACACAGCTACCTTGACCATTCGTGTATTTCTGCACATATTGCTGTGGGTGGAAGCCAGTCTCTACATGTGCTAAGCAGTCTCTACATGTGCTAAGTATGCTCTCTGTCTCTCAGCTGCATCCCCAACAGTCCTGATTCTTTTACGTATATAAAAATTTGCAAAGTATTATAAAGTGAGAATGGCTTTTGTGATAGAGATGGCACTGATGGGATATAACACATTTTGTACTTGTGATGTTTGTTTCCCTTTGATTTCCACTTGAGGGAAATAGAATTCCTTAGAATTAATTAGGAATCAGTAAGACATAATACTGGGGCACAGGTATCTAGGGCAATTTAGTGAATATTTTGCTGCCCTATTAACAAGAATTGAATACTTTTGCAAAGTTATTTTTCTCTCTGTGGTAGTCGATCTAATTATGCAAACCTATAAAAGAAAGTGTTATTTATTGGTGTACATTTCTTTTTTACTTTCTCCCTGAAGTGTGATTCCTTCAGTGGAGTCACACTAGCATACATTTCTTATTGGAGGGAACTATTCATTTCTATGGTTCTTTTCTCAGTTTTTTATAAAGATGAAAATAGCTGCTTCTTTTTCAAATATTTTCTCAAAGTTACAGAAGTTTAAAATGCCTGTGATTATCTCCATATGTCTTAATTAATATTCAACAGCTCATTGGGTGCAGTTGTAGTTTTGAAACATATATCATGCACATCTTTGAAAATCTTTAATATAAACTCATGGAAGAGTTTATTTTCTTTCATGGTTTATGTTTAAAAGGAATAATAGCTTAAGAAATAAGATAATTTTGAAGGAATATAATACATGATCTGGAAATACCAATTTTAAACAAATAGTCGTGACATGGATTTTGAAAGAATAAGGAAACATTCTTAGGTCTGTACAGAGTAAGAATTCAGTTTTTCATGAAGAAAATTCTTTGGAAGACATTTGCATTAGGACCCTCTGTGTAACTGTGAACAAAATCCCTGGCAAAATTAGAAAGATATTTTTTGTTAATATTTTCAGATGTTTTAGTACAGAGTCACTGATTGTTAAAAGCAGCATGGCAGCAGGAACCTGTGTCAGGGATGTCATGAAGCAGAAATCAAGACAGTGGAGAACATGTTGATCATGCAAGGGCACCCAATAACCTACCTCCTGTAACTCAGCCTTACCTCCTAAATTTTCCAGGACCTCCCAAATCAGGACCAGGTGCACATTTTATAAACCTAAGAAAACCCTAGAAACAACATAACTGTGGTCAATATTATGTTAATAATCATGTTGTCTAAACAATTTTGTTGAAATTTTTGTAAACACTTTACAATGGAATTGTTTAACTTTTCCTGGGGGACAGATAGACTATTGAATTTATTGTAGATACTTATGAGAGTAAGGGAGAGAGATTGCATATAGGAACATGGGTGATACCCCAGTGCTGCATTGCTGAAAAGAGATTCACCAAATGAGTGATGATTCCAGATAGCTCCATCCCTGGAGCTTGCTGTGAACTTTGCAGGAAGTTCACAGAGAGTTTCCTCCCTTCCTTCAATGACCGAGTTCCTATAAAACATAAGAATGAGCCTCCAGACTCTGGTAACTTTTCCTCTATGTAAAATTCTTTCCTTCCCAGCAAAAGCTACCTAACCCAGGGACTGTTATAAAATACACCCATTAGGCTAAGAAAACAAACCCTTCTCAATATCTTATTTTTTTTGACTGGACAATGCTACTTTTATTTATTTTTTTCCAACTTTTTTTATTTGAATTGGAAACAGGATGTTTTACATGAGAATCCCATTTGCCTTCTCCCACCCATCCTTCTCTACCTGCCCCCCCCCAACTAAAACCTTATCTGTCACATATCTTTTCTTCGCCCCTGGATGGTGAGGCCTTCCATAGGGTGTCATCAGTCTTTCGTTTCCTTTGGGGTTGGGCCTAGGCCCACCTCCGTGTTTCTTGGCTCAGGGAGTATTCCTCTATATGGAATGGGCTCCCAAAGACCACACCTATGCTAGGGATAAATACTGGGCTTCTACAGGAGGTCCCATAGATTTCTGAGGTTTCCTCACAGAAACCCATGTTCCTTGGGTCTGGATCAGTCCCATGCTGGTATTCCAGCTATCAGACTGGGGAGCAAGAGTTACCCGATGTTCAGGTCAGCTGTTTCTCTATGTTTCACCAGCGTGGTCTGGACCTCTGTGCTCTTCACTGGTCCTTCTCTGCATCAGGGTTCCAGTTCAGATTGGTGATTAGTTATGGGTGTCTGTTTCTACTTCCACCAGCTGCTGGATGAAGGCATATAAGTCAGTCATCAATCTCATAATCAGGGGAGGGCATTTAAGGTAGCCTCTCCTCCGTTGCTGAGATAGTTAGCTGGTATCATCTTTGTAGATCTCCAGACATTTCCATGGTGCCTGATTTCTCTGTAAACCAAAAATGTCTCCCTCTATTATGATATCTCCATTCTTGTTATGGTGTATTTTTCCCCTGACTCATTTTCTGCTCCCTCATGTCCTAGGCATCCCTCTTCCTCTCCCCTTCTCATTCTCCTAGCTCCCTCCCCCCTCTTCCCATGCTCCCAATTTGCTCAGCGGATCTTGAACCTCTCCCCTTCTTTAGGGGACCATGTATGTCTCTCTTAGGGAATTCCATGTTTATTAGCTACTTTGGCAGTGTGGATTGTAGGCTGGTAATCCTTACTCTATGTCTAAAACCCGAATATGAGTGAGTACATACCATGTTTGTCTTTTTGCGATTGGGTTACCTCGCTCAGAATGGTTTCTTCTAGATCCATCCATTCTCCAGCAAAAGGTGCAGAAATCATATTCAACAACATCATAGAAGAAGACTTTCCCAACCTAAAGAAAGACTTGCCAATGAAAGTACAAGAAGCCTACAGAACGCCAATAGAGTGGACCACAAAAGAAAGTACCCTCATCACATAATAATTAAAACACTAAATGTACAGAATAAAGAAAAAATATTAAGAGCATCAAGGGAAAAAGACCAAGCAACATATAAAGACAAACCTATCAGAATTACACCAGACTTCTCCATGGGAACTCTGAAAGCTAGAAGGACCTGGATAAATATTCTACCACCTCTGAGAGAACATGGATGCCAGCCCAGACTACTATACCCAGCAAAGCTTTCAAACACTATAAATGGAGAAAACAAGATATTCCATGACAAAACCAGATTAAACAATATCTTATAAAGAAAAGCTTTCCACTAGAAAATTCATAGGGAGCTACTAAAAACAGTCTACTGAACTGAACTGGTCCAGTTACAGAGAGGTAGGAGTGATGAGCAAAGGTGTCAAGAACAGGGTAGTGAAACCCACAGAAACAGTTGACCTGAACAAGGGGGAGCTCATGGTCCCCAGAGTAATAGCTGGGAAACCAGCATAGGATTGATCTAGTCCCCTGTATGTGCTTATCAATGAGGAGGCCTGAATAATCCACAGGTCCTCTTGTAGTAGATCAGTACTTATCCCTAGCATAGGAATTGACTTTGGCAGCCCATTCCACATAGAGGAATACTCCCTCAGTCTAGACACATGGGGGAGGGCATAGGCCCTATCCCAAAGGATATGACATATTCTAAAGATCCCCCATGGAAGGCCTCACATTCCCTGGGAAGCAGAAATGATATGGGATAGGTAGGGTGTTAGTGGGGAGCAAGGGTGGAGGGGAGGGAGAGGGAACTGGGATTGGCCTGTAAAATAATCTTGTTTCTAATGTGAATAAAAAATGAAAAAAACTGAGTCTATTTTCATAACTTAATCTCTGCCTTTAACTATTAAGGATATGAGTACACATTGAGAACACACACAAACACACACACACACACACACACACACACACACACACACACACATTCCAAGTATTAGTATAGAACCAGGCAGCCACGCAGGTAGCTAAGTTCAATAAAGAACTTAGAAATAAAGCTGAGCACATATGGACAACTAATTATATAATAAGCATCATGAGAAAATGAAGTATACTTGCAAATGAACATTAAACTGAACTTTTATGATGTGTCACACAGAGAATTCAATCATATTTGTTGAACAAATACCTAAGGATAGACTTGAAATTCAAAATTTCTTAGATTCAAACATCGTGGAAAAGTTATGAGATTTTTTTAAAAATAGTTCTCCAAGTGCTGTTAGTGCTGCCCCTATATGGTTGAATGTGGTGTTATCCACTGGGGTATTAGCTACTTTCTGATGGTTCTGCCTCCCACAGCAATCAACAAACTGCCTATGTCTCCTCCCAATGAAGTAAGACATGGAGAACAGAGGACTTCAGGTTGAAAAAGAGTTGTGCTGAGATAGGTCGCTGGAAATTTTGGGGATAAGAATAGGAAGTTTGTAAGACACAGATGCATTGTGCATGTGTAATACATCCTCAAAGAATATAAATAAGTACACATATTTGGATAAGTTGGGAATGGAGTTGACAGAACATCTCAGGGAGGGAGATGATTATGATTTAAATACAACATATGGAATTTCCAAAGAGCTAAAAAAGAAAAGAAAAGAAAAGAAAATATAAGGCTATTAATGTGGGAGCAGGAATGGGTTTGGTTCTGGGGGAGTTAAGAAAGTGAATATGACCAAAATAAATATGAAATTCCCAAAGAACCAATAAGAATGATGTGTTTACAAAGCAATTTGATATTGATTTTCCAATTCTTTGTTACCCCTCTAAACATTTTGAAAACAAAAAGGTTGTGACACAAAAAGACGGTTGATTAAATATTTGAAGTGGGAGTTAATATATAAGCTCTTTGAATAATACACAGTTCAACAGCAAAATACCAAATGAATTTAATTCACTTATGACCTGAGTGACTTGCAGATGAAAATATAGTAAATAACATTGTTTCCTTCCATATCAGTTCAATGCTTGATTTTTTTTTGAAAGGTCTTGAATTACACCCTGAAATCCTAAGTTTGAAGAAACATGAACACTAGCAGTTGCCCAAACACATAAAAGATTTAGTCCCTGGGATGTGTTTGAGGTTATTGTGGACATGGCTTTAAGAACTCTACTACTCACCTATTAGTAAAGGCATATTAAGTGTATGATACGACAAAGATAATATGAAGACAATGTTATTTTGGTTTAGCTCCGTAAAGACCAACATTCATTTATTAGACTATTGTTTCTCATTGTGAAGTATGAGAGATTGGGAAACAAGTGAGATAAACTCAATAAAACTTCATTAATGAAATACAAACATTTTCAAAACTCTACAATGAAAATATAATCATTCTTCTTATTATTATAGGCATACTTATAAGTTTTTATTAAGTTAGTATTTTAAAACTATGTATGGCCTAATGACATTATGGTTACAGAAGATTTTAATTCCAGCCTTGTAAATGGTATTTAGTAATAACAAATTTAATTACATGTATGACTTTCCTTGAACAATCTTTATCGCTTTTAATTGAATTTTTAGCATATGTTTATACATAATTAATAAAATGACTTGATAATTAAAATAAACAATAGCATGGTAGTTTTCAAAGTTTTGGAAACCTGAAATCTAGACTCCCTCATCAAAGAATGAATCTGAACTTCATTTGAATGCATGTGGTTCTCTTAGTCTTCAAATTTGATTTGATCTATCCTCTTCATCACCTCCATTACTCAAGAGCTTATCGACTTGACATATAATGATTACCCTAATCTAACTGGTTAAGTGCAAAATCTTTGCATGGTGCTTTGCATTTAATGAATGCTTGGAAATACTTCGGAAAATCTTTAAAAATCAAATGTTGATCCCATCAAAAAAACTTAGTATTTTACCATAAAAATTGAATATATCCTTTCTCAACATTCACATTAATCCCCTCTACTTTTTTTCATGATTTAAAGGTTTCTGAAAGTGCATTTCAGGAATCACTTTAACAGTTTAATTATAGACATAATTTCAATACAGTTTTCTAAACTTATAATGTTACTTTCTCTCACTTATTTCCTGGATACATGTGAAGTATATATTGAAAATGTGCTTGGTAAAAGAAAAATACAAGAAAAAAATGAAACATTGATCTCAGCCACTTTACCATGTTCACATGCTGAATACATGAAATGAAATTATATATTTGAGATGTTGTTTCTTTCTTCAGAAAACGGATGTGGTAGCATTTTAAATGATACAATACGTGTGAAGCAGACAAGTGTTCATCACATTGCTGATCTCTAATCCTTATCCATGGTGATCTCACTTCAAAATCACAGACTTCCCTTTCTTTGGTGTTTATGTTGTTGGGTCCTGAGTCTATACCACAAAAACCACTGAGACAAGATCTGATGCCAAAACAAAGAGAAAGAGTAGGTTTTTTATTTTTATTTATTTATTTATTTTTATTCCAGCTTGCTGGGACTGACCATCATTCTACACAAAGGCAAGATGTTAACACACCCAAAAAGGATGTGGGAGCTTCTTTCAAGCCTTACTGGGGGTAGAGTCTAAGGAATTTAGGTCATTTAGATATAATTGGCTTAAGCAAGTGGCAATCATACTAAAACATTTTTAATTGGCTGAGATTAGTAAGGAGCTGGTCAGGGATACATTTTTCCTTTTTCTATTTTTGGGCCAACCTGGGTACGGGCTCTGTCCTTGAGCTGCTGTGGAGGCTGGCTCATGCCTGGCCTGACCTAGTACTGAATGTACCAGGCCTCCTCCTTGCTGTTGTGGTTGTTGGAATGTGATTGTTCTTTATTCGTGGCTTTTCCTCAGAAACTGCTTGTTCAGTCTCAGGAAACTGAAATTGAGTCTTTATCTCTGAGAGAAGACTGGGCCACCTGTTATGGCGTCTGCTCAGTCCTTTCAATATAATACCCAAGTTGCAAGTCCCATGAAGCTGTCCCACATCAGAATGATTGTGATAAAGTGAAAACGAAAAACAAAAGCTAGAGCAATTTCAGTGATATGATTTGTCTACTTTTGACTGATACAGTTTGGCAGAGATTCAGTTAGCACAACTGTGATATAAACTTTATATCCCACTATGATGGGTGATTCCAATTTAGTTGCAACTCCTAGAGAAACTATTTTGTTTCTTTTTTTCTATGGCTTTGGTTTGGGTTAGAAGTCATACAACTACTAACACACAGGATGTTGCCATCAGAGTGGTTTTACATCCATGCGTATTTTATTTAATTTAGAATAATAAAGTCAGCTTTAACTATGCTGTTTCAACATCCATGTTTTCTTTTCTATTTAAGTTGAACAATAATTGCTGCACAGACACCATTTTCTTCACCCTCATGCTGGGTCATATCAAGGTTTAAGATTAAGGGTTTTAAAAGGATACCTGCCGGTTTCCATAACTGCAATTGTTTGAACTCCAGCCAATAATATATAAAATGTGGTTACCTGCCATTTTCCTCAATATTTATTTTATTTTGATATTTAAAATATCCAAAATAAAAGATATGTGATAACATCTCATTGTGTTTTCTTGAAACTCTATGATAATGTCATAGAACAATTCTTATGGAACTTCTGACATTTTGTCTTTATAAAAATTTTGACATTTTGTCTTTATGAAAATTATTATTAGTAGTTTTCTTATTGTTATTATTTAATGTATGTATGAGATAGGAAGGGAGGGAAGCAAGAGAGAGAGAGAAAGATAAAGAGAGACAGAGATAGAGAGATGAAGAGAGAGGTTGATAGTTTATGTCACTTTTATCAGTGCCTGCAGAGGTCACAAGCAAATATCAGTTCCTCTGGAGCTGGAGTTATGTTTGAGCTGTTCTACATGGGTGGCAATGGATTTGGATTCTTTGAAGACTAGCAAGTTCTTATAACCACTGAATCATTGCTCTCACCCTCTTTATGTTGTATCTAGTGTGTTGCATCTTCAATGTGCTATTTCCATTCTTCAAAACTTTCAGGAGGGAGAGGAGAAGGGACTTGAAATAAGCTTGTTCCTAACTAGAACTAATAAATAAAATAAATTAAAAAAAAAAAAAAAAACTTTCAATTTAATAAATTTTATTGGATAGTTGTTGTTTTTATTAAAACTATACATAGTATAGGGAAATTGAGTTCGTATCTATATGTCATTCAAAAGACAATTATTTTTCAAAACATTAATAAGTATTATGAATTAACTTCTTGGAGTTACGCATGTACAACTACATATAAATCAACAATTAATGTCTGTAATAATGCAGATATGATCTTAGTCATTGCAGTAGATTGATGGCAGGTAAAAGAATAAACTCCTTCTGTCTTGTAATTTCTTCATTATATAAAATTTTGAGAAAACTTCCAGCGTTGTACACATGTAAAGAAGAGGATAGGCTCAAAATCACAATCCACTCATTCTTTCAATGCAATTTTCAGCATATAGAGTCAGGAATCATTTGACATTTGGTAAGTTACAACCATATGCAGAAAACTATGTTATGTCTAAATATATGTCTAAATACTTTGCAAGGTAAGTAGCAACTATTAATATCAAGGTTCATACTGAGCCAAACAGCCCCAAGTCCTCACCCTAGAAAACAACTGTTTCACGTTTTTCAGGAAATTTTCAGTTTTATGTATAACCATTTATAAATAGCAGATAAAGTATATATTGTTGTACATAAACTTATATTTAGAATGACTACAGATACCTCAATAATTACTTAAGAATGATTCTATATATGTAAAGCAGTTTTTTTATTTTTTCCTGAGAATAATGATATGCCATAAAGCCTTTTCTTATAAGACGTGGACAGTGAGCAGTGGTCACAAGTCAGAGCTCCAAGCCAGAATCTAGTTGCAAAGGGAAACGACCCATCTTACAGTGTACCTCTTTTTTTTTTGTTTTAAATTATTAATATTTTCACATATACTTTCCCTCTCCCTCTCCCTCCCCACCCCCATTCCTTCTCCCCCACCTCCAACCTACCCCCCACCCCATCCACCCACCACTCCCCAGGCAGGGTAGGGCCCCCAACCAGGGTTCCACCAAGTCCACCAAATCTTCCTGTGCTGGGCCTAGGCCCCTCCCCATGTGTTCAGAGACAGAGCGAATCCCTTCAAGTGGGATGGGCTCTCGAAGTCCCTCCCACCCACCAGGGCAAAACGCCAGTCCACCTCCCTCTGGAGTCATTCATGATTTCTAGTTTCCTTGGGGTAGAGGATTATAGGCTGGTAAACCTTTGCTCTATGTCTAAAAATCCCAGGAGTGCAGGGGCCTCCCCATTGGCATCCATGATCAGGGGGCTGGATTAGTCCTGTACTGTCCTCCCAAAGAGCATCTGGGGTCGATATGCTTTCCCTTTTTCAGGCCAACTGTTTCTGTGGGTTTCTCCAACCAGGTACAGACCCCTTCATTCTTCATTCCTCCCTCTCTTCAACTGAGTTCCAGATTTCAGCTCAGTGTATTTCTGTGGATGTCTGTCTCTGCTCTCATCAGCCACTGGATGAGGACTCTAGAATAGCATAGAGAGTATTCATCAATCTCATTCTAGGGGAAGGGTTTCTAGGCCAACTTCTCCTCCACTGCCCAGATTGTCAGATCGTGTCATCCTTATAGGTCTCTGAAGATCTACCTAGTTCCAGATCTCTTCTCGGACCTATAGTGACTCCCTCTGATATGGTATCTCTCATCCTGCTCTCTCTCCTCTATTCTTCCCCCAACTCAATATATCTGCTCCTCCATTTCTTCTCCTCTACTCTTCATCTTGTGCTCTTATTGTGGCAGCACCCACTTCCCTACCCTCATGCTCTCAATTAGCTCGGGAGTTCATGCCATTTCCCATTCCTGGGGTCCATTTATCCCTTAGAGTCATTCATGATTTCTAGTTTCCTTGGGGTAGAGGATTATAGGCTGGTAAACCTTTGCTCTATGTCTAAAAATCATATATGAGTGAGTACATACCATGTTTGTCTTTTTGTGATTGGGTTACCTCACTCAGGATGGTTTCTTCTAGTTCCATCCATTTGCCTGCGAATTTCAAGATTCCATTGCTTTTTTCTGCTGAGTAGTATCCATTGTATAAATGTACCACATTTTCTCTTTCCATTCTTCAGTTGAGGGGCATCTAGGTTGTTTCCAGGTTCTGGCTATTACAAACAATGCTGCTATGAACATGGTTGAACATATGTCCTTGTTGTATGGACAAGCAGTATTTGGGTATATACCCAAGAGAGGAATGGCTGGATCTTGAGGTAGATTGATTCCCATTTTTCTGAGCAACCGCCATACTGATTTCCAAAGTGGTCTTACAAGTTCACACTCCCACCAGCAATGGAGGAGTGTTCCTTCTTCTCCACAACCTCTCCAGCATAGGTTGTCATTGGTATTTTTGATTTTAGCCATTCTGACAGGTGTGAGGTGGTATCTCAGAGTTGTTTTGAGTTGCATTTCTCTGATGGCCAAGGATTTTGAGCACTTTCTTAAGTGTCTTTCAGCCATTTCAGATTCCTCTGTTGAAAAATCTCTGTTTAGTTCTGCACCCCACTTTTTAATTTCATTGTATGGTGATTTGGTGGCTAGCTTCTTGAGCTCCTTGTATATTTTGGAAATCAGTCCTCTGTCAGATGTGGGGCTGGTGAAGATTTTTTCCCATTCTGTGGGTGGTCGTTTTGTCTTACTGACTGTGTCCTTTGCCTTACAGAAGCTTCTCAGTTTCAAGAGGTCCCATTTATTAATTGCAGACCTCAGTGTCTGTGCTTCTGGCGTGATGTTCAGGAATCGTTCTCCTGTGCCAATTTGTTCAAGGGTTGTTCCCACTTTCTCTTCTAAAAGATTCAGTGTGGCTGGGTTTATGGAGAGATCTTTGATCCATTTGCACTTAAGTTTCGTGCATGGTGACAAGTATGGATCTATCTGCAATTTTCTGCATGTTCGAATCCAATTGTGCCAGCACCATTTGTTGAAGATGCTATCTTTTTTCCATTGTATGGATTTAGCACCTTTGTCAAAAATAAGGTGTTCGTAGGTGCGTGGGTTAATATCTGGGTCTTCAATTCGATTCCATTGGTCTATCTGTCTATTCTTGTGCCAATACCAAGCTGTTTTCAGAACTATGGCTCTATAGTAGACCTTGAAGTCAGGGATGGTGATGCCTCCAGAGGATCTTTTATTGTAAAGAGTTGTTTTGGCTATCCTAGGTTTTTTATTTTTCCATATAAAGTTGAGTATTGTTCTTTCAATGTCTGTGAAAAACTGTGTTGGGATTTTGATGGGGATTGCATTAAATCTGTAGATTGCTTTTGGTAGAATTGCCATTTTTACTATGTTAATTCTGCCTATCCAAGAGCACGGGAGATCTTTCCACTTTCTGGTATCTTCTTTAATTTCTTTCTTTAAAGTCTCAAAGTTCTTATTGTACAGGTCTTTCACTTTTTTGGTTAGTGTTACCCCCAGATATTTAATGTTGCTTGTGGATATTGTGAAAGGTGATGTTTCCATGATTTCTTTCTCATTGAGTTTATCATCTGTATACAGTAGGGCTACAGATTTATTTAAGTTAATTTTGTATCCTGCTACCTTGCTGAAGGTGTTTATCAGCTGTAGGAGTTTCCTGGTAGAGTTTTTCGGGTCACTTATGTAGACTATCATGTCATCTGCAAATAGTGAAAGTTTGACTTCGTCCTTTCCAATTTGTATCCCTTTGATATCCTGATCTTGTCTTATTGCTCTAGCTAGAACTTCAAGAACAATATTGAAGAGATATGGAGAGAGTGGACATCCTTGTCTTGTTCCTGATTTTAGAGGAAATGCTTTGAGTTTCTCTCCATTTAGTTTGATGTTGGCTATTGGTTTGGTGTATATCGCATTTATCATGTTTAGATATGTTCCTGTTATTCCTGTTCTCTCCAAGATCTTTATCATGAAGGGATGTTGGATTTTGTCAAAGGCCTTTTCAGCATCTAGTGAGATGATCATGTGGTTTTTCTTTTTCAGTTTGTTTATATGGTGGATTACATTGATGGTTTTTCGTATATTGAACCATCCTTGCATCCCTGGGATGAAGCCCACTTGATCGTGGTGGATGATTTTTCTGATATGTTCTTGGATTCGATTAGCCAATATTTTATTGAGTATTTTAGCATCAATGTTCATGAGAGATATTGGTCTGTAGTTCTCTTTCTTATTCTTATCTTTGTGTGGCTTGGGTATCAAAGTGATTGTAGCCTCATAGAAGGAGTTTGGCAATATCCCATCTGCTTCTATTGTGCGGAACAGTTTGAGGAGTATTGGTATCAGCTCTTGTTTGAATTTCTGGTAGAATTCTGCAGTGAAGCCATCTGGTCCTGGGCTTTTTTTGGTTGGGAGGCTTTTGATGACTGCTTCTATTTCATTAGGGGTTATGGGTCGATTTAAATTGTTTATCTGATCTTGATTTAATTTTGGTAAGTGATATTTATCCAGGAAACTGTCCATTTCCATTAGATTTTCGAATTTTGTGGAGTACAGATTTTCAAAGTATGACCTAAAGATTCTCTGGATTTCCACAGTGTCCGTTGTTATATCCCCCTTTTCGTTTCTGATTTTGTTAATTAGTGTGCTCTCTCTCTGCCTTTTGGTTAGTTTGGCTAGAGGTTTGTCTATCTTGTTGATCTTCTCAAAGAACCAACTCTTTGTTTCATTGATTCTTTGTAATGTTTTCCTAGTTTCTACTTTATTGATTTCAGCTCTCAGGTTGATTATTTCCTGGCGTCTACTCCTCCTTGGTGAGTTTGCTTCTTTTTGCTCTAGTGTTTTCAGTTGTTCTGTCAGTTCTTTAATGTGACTTTTTTCTAGTTTCTTCATGTGGGCACTTAGTGCTATGAACTTCCCTCTTAGGACTGCTTTCAGAGTGTCCCATAAGTTTGGGTATGTTGTGTCTGCATTTTCATTAGAATCTAGGAAGTCTTTAATTTGTTTTTTTATTTCTTCCTCAACCCAGGAATGGTGCAATTGGGTGTTATTCATTTTCCAAAAGTTTGCAGGTTTCCTGCCATTTGTATTGTTGCTGAATTCTAGCTTTAATGCATGGTGGTCTGATAAGATACAGGGGGTTATTTCAATTCTTTTGTAATTGTGGAGGTTTGCTTTGTTGCCTACTATGTGGTCAATTTTGGAGAAGGTGCCATGTGGTGCTGAGAAGAAGGTATATTCTTTTGAGTTTGGATGGAATGCTCTATAGATATCCGTTAACCCCAGTTGGGCCATGACTTCTTTCAGATCCTCTGTTTCTTTGTTAAGTTTTTGTCTGGTGGTCCTGTCTAGTGGTGTAAGGGGGGTGTTGAAGTCTCCTACTATAAGTGTGTGTGGTTTTATGTGTGGTTTGAGCTTTAGTAATGTTTCTTTCACAAATGTGGGTGCCTTCGTATTTGGAGCATAGATGTTCAGGATTGAGATTTCATCTTGATGGACTTTTCCTGTGATGAGTATGAAATGCCCTTCTTCATCTCTTTTGATTGATTTTAGTTTAAAGTCCATTTTGTTAGATATTAGGATTGCTACACCTGCTTGTTTCTTGAGGCCATTTGATTGGAAAATCTTTTCCCATCCTTTTACTCTGAGGTATCGCCTGTCTTTGAAGTTGAGGTGTGTTTCTTGTAAACAGCAGAAAGATGGATTCTGTCTTCGTATCCATTCTGTTAGCCTATATCTTTTTACGGGTAAGTTAAGGCCATTGACATTTAGGGATATTAATGTCCATTGTTCGTTGGTTCTTGCTTGGTTTGGATTTATTGTTGTTGGTGTCATTGTGTGTGGATTTTGCTCTCCTGCTTCTTTTTGTGTTTGGCAATATTAGATTATCTATTGCCTGTGTTTTTGTGCATGTAGTTATGTTCCTTGAGTTGGAGTTTTCCTTCCAGAACCTTCTGTAGTGCTGGATTTGTGGATATGTATTGTTTAAATCTGTTTTTGTCATGGAAAATCTTGTTTTCTCCATCTATAGTGATTGAAAGTTTTGCTGGGTACAGTAGTCTGGGTTGACATCCATGCTCCCTTAGTGCTTGTAGTGTATCTATCCAAGACCTTCTGGCTTTCATAGTTTCCATTGAGAAGTCGGGTGTGATTCTGATTGGTTTGCCTTTATATGTTACTTGGCCTTTTTCCTTTGCAGCTCTTAATATTTTTTCTTTATTCTGTAGATTTGGAGTTTTGATTATTATGTGTCGGGGGGACTTCTTTTTGTGGTCCAGTCTGTTTGGTGTCCTATAAGCTTCTTGTACTTTCATAGGCATATCTTTCTGTAGGTTGGGGAAGTTTTCTTCTATGATTTTGTTGAATATGTTTTCTGTACCTTTGAGCAGTGTTTCTTCACCTTCTTCTACACCTATTATTCTTAGGTTTGGTCTTTTCACGGTGTCCCATATTTCCTGGATATTTTGTGTTAGGGATTTGTTGGTCTTGAGGTTTTCTTTGGTTGATGAATGTATATCCTCTAGCGAGTCTTCAATAGCTGAGATTCTCTCTTCTGTCTCTTGAATTCTATTAGTTATACTCACATCTTTAGATCCTGATCGTTTATCCAACCTTTCCATTTCCAGCATCGCTTCATTCTGTGTTTTCTTTAATGTGTCTAATTCAGCTTTCATGTTTTGAACTGTTTCAAGAGCTTCCTTCACTTGTTTGGTTGTTTTATCTTGGGTTTCTTTAGCTTCTTTAAGAGATTTGTTTATTTCTTGAATATTTTGGTTTGTCTTTTCCTCCATATCGTGTAATTTTTTGCTTACTTTTTCTTCTATTTCTTTAAGGGATTTTCTTGTTTCCTCTTTGAAGGTCTCTATCATCTTGCTCAGATAATTTTTGAGGTCCATCTCTTCTTCATGCACTGTGTTGGGCTTTTCAGATCTTGCTGGAGTGGAGTCCCTAGATTCTGGTGGTGTCATATTGGTCTTTCTGTTGTTGAGCGGGTTCTTATTCTGTCTTCTTCCCATATCTTTTTCCAGTGAGTGCAGGTAGGATCTCTCTATCTCCTCTTGTTACTCTGTAGTGTGTGTGGGCCAGGAATTCAATGTCCGGAGCTCTGGATGGTTTTGCCTCTCCTCGTAGCCTCCTCACTCTGATGGCGTTAGGCCTCTTGGTGGATCGGTCGCCGGGAATGGAATGAAGAGTGGCCTGTACCCAGTTTCGGGGAGCTCCTCCCTTCCTGGACGTGTCTGTTTCAAGCAGGGACGAGCCTGGAGGGATCTGGGTGGATGGCGCTGGTCTGCGGTGAGTCCACGGAAAGGGAAGGAAGAGTGTCCTGAACCAAGCCAGATTCAGGAAGCTCCACCCTGCCTGGGCGTGTCTGTTTCAAGCAGGGACGAGCCTGGAGGGATCTGGGTGGGTGGCGCTTAGGACAAGAATTGGGTAAAAGCAGGGGGTGGCTCACCTGGTCTGCGGTGAGTCCACGGAAAGGGAAGGAAGAGTGTCCTGATTCTATATTGATAATAAAATGTGTACATACTTGCTACTATTTTATTATTAAATAGTTCAATTAATTAGATAGCTATAAACAAATCAAAATGTGAGGTATAAGGGACACAGGTTAATATAAGGAGTGCCTTATTTTTAATTAATGTTTTCTTAAGTTAAAAACAATCTTATTTTACACACCAATCCATCCACTCCTCAGGGAGGGTGAGGCCTCCCATGGGGTATTATCAAAGTCTGTCATATCATTTGGGGCAGGACCTAGGCCCTCTCCTGTTTATCTACGCTGAGAAAATATCACTCCATAGTGAATGGGTTCTCAAAGCCCATTGGTGCACTAGGGATGAATATTGGTTCCACTGCCACCAGCCCCATAGACTGCCCATGCCCCCCTACTGACACCCACATTCAGGGGGCCTGGTTCAGTCTTACACTGGTTCCCCAGCTGTCAGAATGGAAAGCATTATTTTACTTACAAAATGTAGATAGGTGAGATATATCCAGAGAAAACTATCCATAAATAGTATCACATTTAGCTACTGAGCAAGGAAACAAAAGAATTATTACATTAAACAAGTTAGATTTCCCCAGTGATAAAACACAGTTAAAAATTACCTCTGTTATAAAGCTGAAAATTCTATTAGATTTCTTCTGGTTTTGGTTTTATGTTAGAAAAAATAATATGAACCTTAATATAATTTTGTCTTAGTGAAAAGAACAGAGAATATCACAGAGAAAGTAAAAATGTCTTTCATATTTCTTTACTGGAGTCCAGCATGATTAAGTTTGTGAAAAACCACGCAAGAAAAACTGTGTCTTTTATTAAAGAGAAGTAAAATTCTTTGCAAAGTCTAGAACATCCTAAACACAAATATAAAACTTGGTTTTACATTTAAAAATTTCTTGCTAGTGATATAATTTAGCAATCACTGAATGAAAATAAAAGGTTAATTAAGGAGTAGTTCTTTTTTCCCCCATTTTATGCATTCATGATTTTCCTCACAGTTTGAAAAGTTTGAAATTCTGCAGGCTGGGAAAATGGCATCAGGCAGTTTCCCAATATATGAGGTGACCTTAGAGTTATTCCTGGGATTCACATGGTAGGAAGAAAGATAAACATAGGTTGTCCTTTGACCCTACAAATTCATAAACTCATCTCATTTTCATAACTTCTCTACCCATCCAAATTTGTTCCTTCATTTAAAAAAGAAAAAAAAAAACCAAAATGGCTACAAGATGAAATTCCAAGAAGAAATTTACATAAGACTTTTATCCTCACTATTCTTACTCTCATCTATCGGATTATGATTCAATAGGACATATTAAAGTGTAATTCAGCCAGAGTTGAAGCATTCCCCAATGTTAAAACTTAAAATGGAGGATTTAGGATTTATTTCACCTCTATCAGATTCAGGATATTAATCTGAGGACAAATGGATATCATACATAAAATATTAAGAAAACAGAACAAACTTTCAATAAATGTTTTGTTTAATTGACTGTGAACAGATGTGTCCATAAGTTACTTGATATTAGTCACACCTAAGAAGTTTGGAAGAAGAAGCAACTACATCCCTACATAAGTTACAGTTACATTAATTTTATGTATAGGCATTAAAAGCCAAGGTTCTACAGGTTGAAATATCTTTTTCCTTAGAAAAATTCTGTAAATTTCATAAATGTCATTGAATGAGTTCGAACTCATATATTTATATATGTGTTTTCACTTTTATGCACTCTGTATTATTTAGGACCATATGGCCATCTAATTCTCAGGTTCTATTGTTTTGGGTATTCCAAAGAAAGATATACCATTGTTAAGTGTTTGGTAAATTTTCTTGCTATGAAACTCTATCCTAGCAACATTGAGACCCAAATTCTATTCATCATAAGAGAATCACATTTTGAGTATTATCTCAAACCCTAATGGTCTTGTCCTTGCATCTGTGTATAAAGACCATATTTTAGTTCACTTAGGGTGTCCTAGACTCTGCTCTTACCCAAGATGAAAAGGTGTGTGTGTGTGTGTGTGTGTGTATTTCTGGATACCAAATCATTACTATATAATATCATTTGTTCATCATTCCCCTGCTGGGCTGATAGATTTCTTCTGGGCTAAACTTTTCCCATGCTCAGCAGTATCATCAGAATGCAAAATCACATGAAAGCTTTAGGGAGAATATATTGAACTGAACTGATTCAGTTATATATCCCAGTTCATTCATATATATATATGTGTGTGTGTGTGTGTGTGTGTGTGTGCTATATTATGCATTATATATATATACAAATTCAAAATAATTCAGCTCAATTTCCTCAAACAGTAAAAACATATCTTCAATTATTGTTGATTTATGTAAGCTTGATGCAACTCAGCAACAGTAACAATGAAGATCTCTGTGTTCAGCTTGTTAAGAACTCTGAATTATTCCTGTTAAAACTATATTAACATTCCATCTTCAGTAAGAGTAGGTGTTTATGACTTTAATCTTAGCAATTGGGACACAAAGGCAGGTGTATCTCAGTGAGTTTCAGACCAGCCTGGTCTAGAGAGTAAGTTCCATGACAGCCATGACTGTTACACAGAGAAACCCTGTATCAAAATAAAAGAAAGAAAAACAATATTTCATATCACTAGGTTTACATGTATAATGAAATTTTAAAGTTGAGTATTGTTCTTTCAACTCCTCTGAAGAATTGTGCTGGGATATTGACGGGGATTACACTGAATCTGTAGATTGCTTTTGGCAAGATTGCCATTTTTACTATGTTGATCTTCCCTATCCAAGAGCATGGGAGATCTTTCCATTTTCTGGTATCTTCTTTAATTTCTTTCTTTAAAGATTCCAAGTTTTTGCTATACAGGTCTTTCACTTGTTTGGTTAGTGTTACCCCAAGATATTTTATGTTGTTTGTGGCTATTGTAAAGGGTGATATTTCTCTGATTTCTTTCTCAGCCCTCTTATCATCTGTATATAGTATGGCTACTGATTTTTTGAGTTAATCTTGTATCCTTCCACTTTGGTGAAGGTGTTTTTCAGCTGTAGGAGCTTCCTGGTAAAGTTTTTTGGGTCACTTATGTAAACTACCATTTCATCTGCAAACAATGAAAGCTTGACTTCCTCCTTTCCAATTTGTATCCTATTGATCGCCTTTTGTTGTCTTATTGCTCTAGCTAGAACTTCAAGTATGATACTGAAGCGATATGGAGAGGGTGGGCAGTCTTGCCTTGTTCCTGATTTTAGAGGAATCGCTTTGAGTTTCTTTCCATTTAGTTTGATGTTGGCTGCTGGTTTGCTGTATATTGTGTTTATTTTATTCAGTTATGTTGCTGTTATCCTGATCTCTCCAAAACCTCTATCATGAAGGGATGTTGGACTTTGTCAAAGGCTTTTTCAGCATGTAGTGAGATGAATATGTGGTTTTTATTTTTCATTTTTTTATATTGTGGATTACATTGATGGATTTTCATATGTTGTACAAACCCTGCATCCTGGGAAAAGACCCAGGATACCCAAAACAACCCTGTACAATAAAGGAACTTCTGGAGGCATCAACATTCCTGACTTCAAGCTCTATTATAGAGCTGTAGTCCTGAAAACAGCTTGGTATTGGCACAAAAATAGACAGGTAGACAAATGGAATCTAATTGAAGATGCTGATATTAACCCACATACCTATGAACACCTGAATTTGACAAAGAAGCTAAAGATATACAATGGAATGAAGAAAGCATCTTCAACAAATGGTGCTGGCATAACTGGATGTTGACATGTAGAAGACTGCAGATAGACCCATGTCTATCTCCATGCACAAAACTTAACTCCAAATGGATTAAAGACCTCAACATAAATCCAGATGCACTGAACCTCTTAGAAGAGAAAGAGGGAAGTACCCTTGAATTGGTACAAGAGACAGCTTACTGAACTTTACACCTGTAGCACGGACAATGAGAATTACAATTTAAAAATTCATATTTTTAAATTGGAAGTTTTGTCTGTGCTCCTGAAAGTGAGAATTTTCTCTAAGG
The DNA here is from genome assembly GCF_003668045.3 of Cricetulus griseus. Lineage (NCBI taxonomy): Eukaryota > Metazoa > Chordata > Mammalia > Rodentia > Cricetidae > Cricetulus > Cricetulus griseus. Next base: position 139,660,833 of record NC_048598.1, read on the forward strand.
CAAAGGACAGAGTCAACAAGTAAAAAAACTGCAGCCCACAGAATGGGAGAAAATATTCACCAACACCATATCTAACAAAGGGCTGATCTCCAAAATATACAAAGAATTCATAAAACTAGTTTCCAGAACACCAAATAATCCAATTAAAAAGTGGGTTACAGAACTAAATAGAGAACTCTCAAGAGAGGAATCAATAATGGCCGAAAGACACATAAAAATGTGCTCAACTTCCTTAGCCATTAGGGAAATGCAAATCAAAGCAACTCTAAGATACCATCTTACTCCTGTCAGAATGGCTAAAATCAAAAACACCAATGATAACTTATGCTGGAGAGAAAGTGGAGAAAGCAGAGCACTCCTCCACTGCTAGTGTGAGTGCCAACTTGTACAGCCACTTTGGAAATCAGTATGGTAATTCCTCAGGAAAATGGGAATCAGTCTACTACAAGATCCATCAGTTCCACTCTTAGGCATATACCCAAATGTTGCACATTCATATAACAAGGACATCTGTTCAAATATGTTCATAGCAGCATTTTTTAATAGCCAGAACTTGGAAGCAACTGATATGCCCCTCAACTGAAGAATGGATAGAGAATATGTGGTATTTACATGTTTTTTTTCCAGTGGAAAAAAAGCAATGGAATATTGAAAATTGCAGGCAATTGGATGGAACTAGCAGAAAACATTCTTAGCGAGGTATCCCAGTCACAAAAAGACAAACATAGTATGAACTCAAACATATATGGGTTTTACACCTAGAGCAATAGATTACCAGCCTACACAATTGACACCATCAAAGGAGCTAGGAAACAAGGAGCACTCTAAGAGAGAAAGGGAAAGGGACAGCATCTTCTGAGAAAATTGAGAGTATGGAGGGAGTGGAGAGGGAGCTAAGAGAATGAGAAGGGGAGAAGAGGCAGGGTGAGGTGGATATAAGGGAGCAGTAAGGTTTTGTAGGGGGAAGAATAATGGAGAGCAAAAAAAGAGATACCATCAGAGAGGGAGCCATTATAGGTTTAAAGAGAAATCAAGCACTAGTGAAATGTCCAGAAATCTACAAGGATGACACAAAATAACAATCCCAGGGACAGAGGAGAGGCTACCTTAAATGCCCTCCTGTGTTAATGGGGTTGACAACTAACTTATATGCCGTCCTTGAGTCTTCATCCTGAAGCTGATGGAAGTAGCAGCAGATAACTACAGCTAAACACTGGAATGAACTGGAGTACAGTTGCATATAAGGGGGAGTGATGAGCAAAGTGGTCAAGACTAGGCTGGTGAAACCACAGAAACAGCTGACCTGAACAAAGGGGAGATCTTTCTCCCCAGACTGATCACTGGGAAACCAGTATGGAAATGATTCATACCCCATGAATGTGGGTGTCAGTGAGGAGGCCTTGGAATTCTATGGGGCATCTTGTAGTAGATTATTACTTATTCCTAGCACAGGAATAGACATTGTGAGGCAATTCGCCATAGAGGGATACTCCTTCAGCCGCGAGACTTTGGTGTGGACCTAGGCCCTATCTCAATGGATATGACAGACTCTGAAGACCCCCCCCATGGAATGCCTCACCCTTCCTGGGGAACAGAAATGGTATTGGATAGGCAGGGTGTTAGTGGGGAGCAGGGGAGGAGAGGAGGGATAGGGATCTGGGATTGGCATGTAAAACAGTCTTGTTTCTAATTTAAATAAAAATGAGGAAACAAAGAATAGAGCAATCGGAAAAAATTATATTTTAAATATTTACTTGATATTTACTTGGATCTTTCAATTTAACAAATAAAAATTAAAGGCCCAAATATATTAGAGAAAATTTGTAAGAAGAGGGTAGCTGATATAAGGCACTGGTTTATAAAATGGTCAAATGTGTATGATCAATTAAACAATTGCCATTTATGATTTATCTGAAAATTCTTTATCACTGCATTGCATTTTTATCTCCTTTATATAAAATTTAAACACAATAAAGTTGAGGTCCAGGGCCTTGGGTCTTTAGGGATGTCAAGCAATCTTTATTTATTTGATAGTTGGAGGCTTTGGTTTAGCAAGTTGGTGGACAAGATGCATAAAAATTGAGACAGGAGACACAAGAAGTGATAAGCTTTGCTATATTATTTCTGGAATAAGCTGATAAACTTACTTTTTCTCTACTTTCCCAACATTTTAACTTGAAACATATTGCCTTTCCATATTTCTTCTCACTCAAATTTTAACACCTCAAATTACTGCATAAAATATTCTTAAATATTCTTTCTCACTGTTAAATTCAGAATTATTTACAGGTCATATTCCCCTATATTACTGTGAAATAGCTCTGGTAGCTATAATATCTTAGAGTCAATATCACTGTCTTGATTACTCAAGTAAAAGTATTATTTTATGATATATGTAGTTTCCTTGTCAAATCACAACAAAAGAAATGAATATTTTTTCATGCAAATTTTGCTAATTTTAGTTAATATCAAAAACTCAACATTAAGCAACAAAGCTTAGCCATCTGCAATAAAATCTATGCTTGTGGTGTTTTTTTCCCTATGCTAAAGTTGCCTGTTGTATAGGAATTATTTTTAATATCTATCATGTTCAAGAAACTATTAAGAAGAAGCATATATTCAATTAGAATTACAAAATTAGAGTTTCAATGGGTGATATGTATGTGAAATCGTATAAAAATTGAGAGGAATCCTAGTCATGGAACATTGAAAAAAATATACAACTCACATAGGCTAATACATAAGCAAAATCTAACATAGCTGTATACAACAGCTGTAGACAACAGACAACATTGTCCTTTAAACATTCCCAAAGTTGACTCATTTTACAAGTATCTAGTTTAGTGGCTCACTTTCATGTGTCTAAGAAATACCAACCAGCATCAGCTGGAGAAAGGGACTAAATTAGTGCATAAGTACTCTCAGTGCTAAATCAACACAGGAACAGTCACCCCAACATACGCAATTGTTTCTGCAACACAAAAATAGACAACGGTAATGTCTGCCTTGAATACAGTTTACATGATTTCACTTTGTATTGAAGTGGAGACTGATACCTTTCCCAGGGTAAAGTTGGAAAATCCCAGAGCTATTATATAAATGTTCAACTTGGTATATATTATATATGTATATATTCTGAGGTCTTTTCAGTACGAGAGATAATGCTAAAACTGATTAATATTGTCCTTTGTAACCAGAAAACCAATACAAGACACAACTGTGAATACTTCCAGTTATATACTCCCAAGTGAAGATGGAACTTTCAATTTAGCAGTGATTCCCTTAATATTTGTGTTGGTATGTAAAATAAATGAAAAAATGTTATTTAAATAAAATAATTATGACAAGATAAGAATCCCTAGAGATAAAATCAAACTCCATTGTTACAGCAATTTATAGGAAACTGCAAGTCTTTTTAATATGTTGCTATAAATGGAGAATGGCTCACCTCTTTTACTACAAATCTCCACAAAACATACTCTGCTCTCATTTATTATATTTATATCATACAAAGCCACAAACACTAAATTTATACATGCTGAAGTATTATGTCCACTACAAGTATTAGGTAGACTTGGTTTCAGATAACTTCTACTTGGAACATTTCCTTCCTCAAATGACATTCCTGTTCATTTTATAATATCATTTTAATACACCCTATCACTAGGGCATTGAAAAACACTACCAAATCCCTTTGTGTGGCTTTATGGGGCATCTTAAATTTCTCCCTATAGGTTCCAGAACTTTATACTCTGGTCTGTTGCTTAAAGTTACAAAATTAGTTTTTCCGTGTGCTGATGTTTGTGAAATTGAAATCAGTCAGCATAGACCAAGAGGTTTATCAGTTCCTCAACTCTAGCCATGTGTATATTCATGTACATATTAGCATGCACACACAGACACATGCATGATCCCACATACAAACACAAAAATATATAAAAGTGCATACCCATATACATAGACACACATGCACATACACACATGCAGATACACATACACACAAGTGTGCATACACATACATAGACACACACATACACGATCATCCACATCCACACACAATCATCCCCCCACACAGCCACAAACATGCACAAACACATACATACACACATGTGCACTTTCAGATGAATAACATGTGGCCTAAGGTACTATATACATCTGGAAGCTTTTTATGTAGTGACCTCATTTACATATCAGATAACTATTTATTACTATTTGTGGATCTAGGTATTGCTGATTCCTGGTCATTGAGCAAATCACCATTATATGTCATGCTGGAGTATAATTGTTCTAACACAATTTCTTTCTACTCAGGCAAACTTTTGCGTTCAAGTATCAATTGGCTCTTCGTTATGTTTGAGTTCATTTAATCAAATCCCCAATAATAAAATGTACAAAACAGATTGTGGAAAAATATTTTCTTATTTTAAGAGGGCTGGCGTAGGGAGAGAAAGTGTTCACTTGTTTAGAGTTCTTGGATGGTAAGCACTTTGTATGATGCAAAGATTTTGAAGTTTAGGCCTATCTGAAAACACATGTGACATTCTCATGAGAATTGATCTTTCACTAAAATATTAGGTGGTTGGGTGAGTTCTTAAGCACTCACTCCAAGAAAAAGATTAAATTCTATAAATGAAAATACACCTACACTATGTTTAGAGAATATGATAACCTATATTTTAATTGAGCTCAATACAATGTTTATAATATAGTTGTTTCTGTGTTAATCATTTTAAGTGGATTAAATTTAACCTTTATTGCAATACTATGCTGGGACACCATTAGATCCACATTTTTTGGATCAGAAAACTGAATTATGAAATTTAATTAACTTTAATAAGATTACATGGTTTGTCCTAACTACCTCTCCCCTCCCAAATGCTCCCAATTAGCTCAGGATCTGGTCTCTTTCCCCTTCTCTGGGGAACCATTTATGATTCTCTTAGGGACTTTGGGAGCTCATTCCACATAAAGGGATATTCTCTCAGCCTAGGGACATAGGGGAGTGCTTAGGCCCTGCTCCAAATAATATGACAGACTTTGAAGATCACCATGGAAGGCCTCACTCTCCCTGGGGAGCAGAAAGGGTATGGGATAGGGGGTAGGTGCAGGGCAGAGGAGGAGGGAAGGGAGAGGGAACTGGGATTGACATGTAAAACAGGCTTGTTTCTAATTTAAATAAAAAAAGAAGAAAAAGTCTTGGAATCAAAAGTAGGAAAAATGGAGATGAGAATTTCAAAAAAAGATTAAATGGTTTCTGATTGATCAATTACAATTTAAACTTATATAGTCAGATTTAGTAGGCTGCAGGAACAAACACTTCAGAGAATTTTGTTAGGATTTTTCAAGACAAAACTCTATAAACATTGGTATGATAAGAAGTTTTTGGTTTGGTTATTTGGTGTGTGTTATGGTGGGTAAGAAGGTACACATGAGTATGAATGTATCTATGAAGAAGTTGAAGATCCAGGTCACTTTTTGTCTCAAGAGAACACACACACACACACACACACACACACACACACACACACACACACACACACACACACACACACACACAAGTGGTTCCGAGTATACAGAGCAGTCTCCAGGACAGCCTGGGCTACACAGAGAAACCCTCCAAAATCCAGAGGGGGGAGAGAGAGAGAGAGAGAGAGAGAGAGAGAGAGAGAGAGAGAGAGAGAGAGTAGAGAGAGACAGACAGACAGACAGACAGACAGACAGACAGACAGACAGACAGAGACAGAGACAGATAGAGAAAGGACTCCATGCCTTGTGGGAGTTTTAAGACATGTTGTAAGTGTGCATTTGTAATTATATAATGAAGTCCTCAGAGAAGATTTTTCTAATTATGTATGCATTCTTCCATGATACATGTGACTTGGATATTAGCCCATTTCAACAAACCTTTATGATAAACTTTATTATCTGTGGTAGATTTGGAGAAACAATTATATTTGCTTTTCCATTGCTCCAGAGAAGAGCCGATTTAATTCTGTTACCTTTAAAATTGCTATTAGACTACAACCTGAAATCTGTAGTCAGTTCAAGTCCCTTGGATTTAGGTTTGGATAACTTTCCTTCACATGTAACACCAAAAAGTGTTATCACAAATTTAGAACAGCAGAAAAGTGTTTCACACATACTACAAAACATGTGGTATAAAACATGATTTCATTATGGACATAACTATTTTAAGAAAACTCATAGTATTTACTTATTTTAACCATTGATACTTTATATATTTGTTTAATTTCTAAAATGTTTTCTTAACTGCTTTAATTTGATGATTGTAATACAATTCCTTTTTAACATAATGTCCCTTCTCTTTTCTGCCTTCAAATCCTTCCAAATGACTCTTCCTACTCTCCCTCATGTCCTTGACCTATTTTCTCATAATTATCATTGCAAACATCTATGTATGTATATATACATATCCCTAAATATAAACTAACCAGTCTGAATAATTTACTTAGTTTATACTTTCAAATTTGAATTCTATAGACTAATGGGAATCTGTGACTTTAGAATATAGTGAGGATTGATCAAATAATATTAAGTAATTTGAAAAATTGGATTCTGAGGGCAAATGTCAGTCTTCTAAACGTAACAGTAATTGTAAGGCATTCTTGTGCAAAAACATGTTTGCTGTAGGTCTCTGCTGTGGATGATATTGCCGTATAATAATTTATTGATTTCTTAATACTATCTGAAATAAGTTCAAGATTCCTAGTAAATCCTAGTTATTACGTTAAAACAGTTTAGCCTTTATAAATGAGTGTATTGTGAATAATAAAACTGAGAAAGCATTATGTTATTTCCCATATTTTACTCCTTTTATCAATTCAGTTAAAACTTGTGTATGTCGCTTGTGACATATTTGAATAACATTTCTCTAAGATTAAAATCTATGGGTTTTATAGGAATGGTCTCAAATGTCAATTAAACATGATAAGCAGAGCTGGGTGGTGGTGGTGCACGCCTTTAATCACAGCACTTGGGAGCCAGAGGCTGGCAGATATCTGCCAGCTTGGTCTACAAGAGCTAGTTCCAGGACAGCCTCCAAAGCCTCAGAGAAACCCTGTCTTGAAAAACCAAAAAAAAAAAAAATGGATAATGCATTATCTAATGAGTTATACCTAAAACAGTACAAGAAATTTCATCTTTATAAAAAATGTGATTTAACGTCCTTTTTGTTCCATGACTACACAGCTTCACCTTCCAAAGTTTCTAATTTTACACATAGTGCTGTTTTTCTTGTAGATATTATTTTACAATTCATTCTTGGCTTTATAAATGTAAACTATGTATGTTTATGCAAAATAGATTCTACTCTCATAAAATACATTAGGACCATGTTTTACCCTTCCTTCTATATCCCCCAATCCTCCCCTCTGCCCTAGGTGTATCCCCTCTCTGCTTCCTCTACAGAAAACTACAGGCCACAAGTAGAAGCCATACAAACAAGGCAAAACAAGATACAATATAAGGCAAAAGCACTCATGTGGAGGCTGAACAAAGCAAATAAATAAGAAGAATAGAATCTTAATAGCAGACAAAGAGTCAGAGAAGCAGACACATTCCCATTTTTAAGAATTCCATGAAAATACCAAGCTAACATTCATAACATATACACAGATAACCTGATGCAAACCTGTGATGACCCCTCGATAACCTCTTCAGTATCTGTGAGTCCATATGAGCCCTTGTTAGTTGATTTGGTGTACCATGTAATCCTAGCATTTCCCATCCTCTCTGACTCTTCCAATTCCCCCCCTATTATTTGGGGTCCCCTAATCACCATGAGGAGGGAACTTGTGGAGACCTCCAACTTAGACTCTCTCCACATAAAGCCTTGCTGTGGGTCTCTACACCAGCTCCTACACCAGTTTCCAGGAGAAGCCTCTCTGATGGTGACTGGACAAGACACTGATCTATGTGTATAATAGAATATCATTACCAATAAAATCATTGATTTTTTAATTTTCCTCAGTTATGTTTGGTTCTACTCTAGATCTCTGGGCTGTCACTTATCTTGTTGTTGACTATTGAGGCAGTATAGGACATGGATTTCCTTTTGTGGTGTGGACCTCAATTTAAACCAGATATTATTTGTCTATTTCCACAAGTTATGAGTCACAATTGCCCCAGCATATCTTGCAGGCAGGACAGGTTGTAGGTGGAAGATTAAGGTTTCTCTTTGTATAATGAGCAGTAGCCTGCAGAGTACCTTCCCATGGGTCAAAAAGACAAGAACATAGGGATGAAAGCTCCATGAGAGTACCATTTCAATCTCTCTACCTTCAATGAGTGGTGTGGAAGATTTCCTCAGCAATGGGGCGCCGTTGTCAGTTTTCAGAGAGTGGACCTCTATCCTAATATCAGCCTGGGTTATTTTGGGATCTCCATGTGACTCCCTTGGCCAAAATTCAACCAGTGCAACCACTGGAAACCTTTTCTGGCTACAAAAGATGGCCAGTACAGATTATGTATCTTTCATTAATAGGAGTCATCATTAAGGTATTAGGGTTACCCTCAGAGATTCCAGGAAAATTCCACTGCCACACACACAAACACACACACACACACACACACACACACACACACACACACACAAACACACACAAATCCTCCCAATTGTAAATGGCTTTCCCCACATTCTCTCTCCATCAATTCACCTCATATCTGAAATTCTCATGCTCGTGTCCCACTCACCACTGTCCACCCACAAATTTGATTCTATTTATCCCTCTGAGAGAGATCAATGTCCTCCTTTTAAACTAAACTTTCTGGGGTTGTGGATTGTAACTTCAATATAAATTACCTGACAGCTAATATCCACTTTGAAGTGAATACTACCACATCTGTCTTTGTGGTTCAAAGTTAGATTTATCCCAAGATATTTTATATTAGTTGAGGCTATTATGGAGTGCTTGTTTTTCCTGATTTCTTATGCACTGCTGTTGAATTCTAACGTAAGCCATGGTGATGCATCAAGATACAGGGCATTTTTCCAAATATATTTTGTATGTGTTGAGGTTTGCTTTGCTGCTGAGTATGTGGTCAGTTTTAAAGAAGATTTTATGAGGTTCTGAGAAGAAGACATATTCTTTTGTGTTGGTGAATATTCTATAGATGTCTGTTAAGTCCATTTGAGTCATAACATCCATTAGTTCCCTTATTTCTGTGTTATGTTTCTGCCTGGCAGACCTGCCCAGTGGTGAGTGTGGGGTGTTTAAGTTTCCCATTATTAAAGTGGTGGGTTTAATGTGTGATTTAAGCTTTAGTAATATATTTTGTTTATGAATGTAGGTACCCTTGTATTTGGAATATAGATGTTTAGAATTGAGACTTCATCCTGATAGATTTTTCCTGTGATGAACATGAAATGTCCTTCTCTTTCCCCATCTCTTTGATTAATTTTAGTTTGAAGTATATTTTGTTAGATATTAGAATATATACAACTGCTTGTTTCTAGGTCCAATCAGTTGGAAAACCTTTTCCCAACTCTTTACTCTGGGATAATATTTGTCCTTTGCTTAGAGAAGCTTTTCAGTTTTGTGAGAACACTGAGGATAGGCAGAAAGAATGATAACTAATAAATTTTTAGTTCCCTGGTAGAACTTTGGGAACTATCATACCACCTGCAAATAATGAAAGTTTGATTTCTTCACTTCCAAAAGGACAACCTTTAGAATGGGAAGAGATTTTCACCAACTCCATATCTGACAGAAGGCTGACATCACACATCCCCACAGGAAACTAGATATCTAAAATCCAAATGATCCAATTACAAAATGGGGAACAGATCTAAATAGAGAATTATCAACAGAATCTCAAATTGCCTAGAGACACTTAAAGAATCTGTGTCTTTTTCTGTTTGTTGGGCCCTTGACAGTGGGACCAGGATTTATATGTGGTACATGAGTTGGCTTTTTGTAGCCCATTCCCTATGATGGGACAACTTGCTCTGCCTTGATGCAGTGGGGAGGATCTTGGTCCAACTCAACTGATATGCCAGACTTTGTTGACTCCCCATGGGAGGCCTTACCATCTCTGAGGAGTTTCTATGAATGGGCAAAGTGGGGAGGTGAAAAAAGGGAAGGAAGCATGTTGAATGTAAAATGAATGAAACAATTCAAAAGAAAAAATAACACAATGGAAAAAATAGAATTGTTCAACATTCTTAGCCATCAGAGAAATGCAAATCTAAGTGATTTTGAGAATACATCTTATACTTATCAAAATGGCTAAGATCAAAAACATAAATGACAGCATATGTTGGCAAGGATGTGGAGAAAGAGAAATAACCCACCATTGCGTGTGGGAGTGTAAACTTGTACATCCACTTTGGAAATAAATATGATGCCTTCTCAGAAAATTGGGAATTTCTTTACCTCAAGGCCCAGCTTGAGCATGTACCAAAGGATGCTCCATCCTGCCACAATGACACTTGTTTAAATACATTCATAGCACTTTTATTTGTGATAGCCACAAACCAGAAACAATCTAGATATCCCTCAACCAAAGAATAGATTAAAGAAAATGTGCTACATTAACATAATGGATTATTACTTAAATATTACAAAGAATGTCATCATTAATTTTACAGGCAAGTGAATGAAACTAGAAAAAATATCATCCTTAATGAGGTAATCCAGATTCTGAAAGACAAACATGGTAAGTACTCACTTATCAGTGGAGATAACCATGTTACAATCCACACACCCAGAGAAGCTAAGTAACAAGGATGGCTTAAGGTAGGACACACAGATCTTGCTAAGGGGAAACGAAAGCGTGTGGGGATGGGAATATGAGGGATCAAGTGAGTGAAGAAGGGATGGTGATTGAGGGAGCAGTACTTGGAGAAATTACTGGAATTGAGGTAGAAACTTGTACAATGTAACTCTCTGAAATCTACAATGGTGACATTCCCAAAGACTTCTGGTAATGTGGGTCATAATACAGAGCCTAAACTGGCCATCTTCTGTAACTGGGCAAGGCCTCCAAAGGATATCCCAGAGAAATGGATGGAGCCAAATATGACAGACAAAAAAAATAGCCAGACATGGTTCCTGCTATACCCTAGACCAGAGCCTATTATTGTCTTTGTCAGAGTGTATTCATCCAACATCCTATGATAGCAGCAGAAGCTGATACCCACAGCAAAAATTAAGGAAGAACTTCGGGAATCACACAGAAGATGTGGATGAAGGATTGCAGGAGCCACCCTGGTCAAGGACACCACAAGAATACGGCCCACAGAATCAAATAATCTTGGCACAAAAGGGCTCACAAAGACTGACGCAACAATCAGGGAGCTTGAATGGGTTTGACCTAGTCCCTCTGCATATACGTTACAGTTGGGTAGCTTCGTCACACTGTGAGACTCCTAACAGCGGGAATTAGGACTGTCTGATATCTGCTTTTGGAACGCCTTTACTCCTACTGGGTTGCCTCATTCAGCCATAATGGGAGGGGCTATTCCTAGTATTATTGCAATTTGACATGCCATATTTGGTTAATATCCCTAGAAGGATTACCATTTCAGAAAGGAAATTGAGTGGATATTGAAGGGAGCGGTTGTAGTGGGAAGGAGAGGAGGGAGGGGAAACTGCAGTTGGGATGTAATACATGAGAAAAAAATAAATACATTTTTTAAAAGAAGAGGGGAAAAGCTATTTGGAATTATTAGTTACTAAAAAAGCAAAAATCACCTTTTGGCAATGGAGTGTCACTGTTTATTTATATCAGTCACATTTGAAGGTTGGAACTATCTCCAGGACCCGTTTGCCAACACAAAATAGACTCCATTAGGTTTTTTTTTGTTATGAATGTATTTTGTCATTTTTTGTGTGATTGAGTTAGCTTGTGTTTGCTTTACATTTTTTTCTTTATTTTGAAGAGACAGAACATGAAGTTGGTTGGGTTAGGAGATGGATGATATACAAGAACTTGCAGTAGTTGAAAGAATATGATAAAAAGTATAATATGAAAATTTTAAAATTGAAAAATCAGTGAGGATCATTATGCTCGTTTTATTGAAATAATAGAATTTAAAAATTCCAACAGCAAAATGTCTTAGACAGCTAAGTGAAAAGGTAAACTAATATGCATATATAAGATATATTATTTTCCCTTTTTCTATGACTATATATTCTAGAAAATGTATGCACATACTTTAATGAACTTACTGATAAATTTAATTATTAAATCATTCTCTCTTCTGTAAAGGATTTACAACCAGAACCTGAATAGATGTGTAATTCTTTTATTTCTCCATTTTTTTATTTAAATTAGAAGCAAGATGAAAAAAAAAAAGAAACAAGATTGTTTTACATGTCAATCCCAGTTCACTCTCCCTCCCCTCTTCCCCTGCCCCTATTAACACCCTACATATCCCATACCATTTCTGCTCCCCAGGGAGGGTGAGGCCTTCCATGGGGGGTCTTCAGAGTCTGTCATATACTTTGTGATAGGGCCTACGCCCTCCCCCATGTGTTTAGGCTGAGGGAGTATCACTCTATGTGAAATGGGCTCCCAACGTCCATTCCTATGCTACAGATAAGTACTGATCTACTACAAGAGGCCCCATAGGTTTCCCAGGCTTTGTCACTGACACCAACATTTACGGGGTCTGGATCAGTTTCACAGTGATCAGTCTGGGGACGAAGAGCAACACTTACTGTTTCTATAGGTTGGGTCAAAAATCACATCAAATTTAAATCTAAGCCTTGCTTTTTTAGAAGCCTAAGAAATAGAATATCGAAAAGGTGATATAATAAGCACATTTGAAATTGCAATAAGATTACTGGAAAAGTTTTGGGTCAAAATTTGTTTTAATCTACAACTCTGTCATCCATCTTTATGGCTCTTTTAAAAGGTACTTGTGTAGTATAGACATTAGATACATTTCTGCTTGGTGCCATTCTTAAAAAGAAATTTTAGCTCTGTTCTTTCACAGGTATACAATGCATGAGTTTTTAAAAATTTGTAATGAAAGGACATTTGTGGAAACTTCAGTGCTTAACCTGATCCATCTAGAAAATTATAGTTTCAGTTTTCCTGATAAAGTTGAATTAATAATACTTTTATTTATTAAAGAAATAAGATAGAACACAACAGTCTCTAAGTCTCTGAGGCAGTTTCATTTTTAGCTGTATTCATGTTAGACACAAAGCCTCGATGAGTTCTTGTTTCCTTTACATCATTCCTTTTAAATACTTACCCTAGTTTATATGAGGATCAATTTCCTAATTAATTCTTTCTATATTTCAGTTTGGAGTACAGTACATCTGCTTTTGAACTAAGATCTATCATCATACACACTGAAGTCTCTACATGTCTAAACAGTTGTGTTTTTTCCTCAATCCCCAAATCACAACTAATATATAACATACATGTGCTCAACAGATATGGTGCACTTTTTCTCATAGACTCTTCTCCAAATTGTTATTCTTTATTCCAATTTCCTTAAATCTCCTTTATTTTCCAATTGTAGAGCATGTAAAGGTTTTGATTCGTACAAAAGGAACAGAAGATTAGGTCTGCTCCTTATAGATATCCCATGGAGCTATTTGCAATGGTCTATATTTATACATAGTGAAGTTCTATGTATGGACTATTTCAGTTTTAGAAAACTGATAATACAGATATAAGATATAACTAAATATTCCAAAGAGAACTGCCCCATAATCCAACTGTGTCACTCTTGTGTATATACCTGAAGGACTCTAAATCAGCTCACCACAGAGATTCTGGCATATGTTTATTCCTGTATTGTGAACTGTCCTCAAGTTATAGCATTAACAACCTATTTGTTTCTGAAATAAATGACTGCATTAATAAAGATTGTATATGCAGGCAATGTAGTTTTACCAAGCTCTGAAGAATAGCAAAATTTTGTGTATTAGAAAATGAATACAAAGGAGATCATCATATAAATCAAAACAAATTCAGAAACATGTTTCACATGATTTTGTATGGCTGCTAAAAAAAACATTTGATGAAGTTACATAAACATATATGTATAAAACATAAAACTAGAAATGAGACAATGTTGAATTAATGGGAATGATGTGGAGGAGGTAGATATAAAGCAGGGTTCATGGAGATCAAAATACCTAATGATATACCTTTATCAAATTATCCTTATTAAATTTTTGTTAGCTTAAATAGATGCTCCAAATAAAACCATGGTATAGAGTAGTATTAATCTAGAGAACAATGTTAAATCAGAGGCATTAGATAAAAGACTTAAGAAATATAAAATTTCTATGAATCCGTTGCTTGGGGTCAACTGTCTGCTGACATGAAAGTTTATGACACCAGATTCATTATCCAAAATGATACTTCTCCTCATAGATATTTTGCAGATGTCTTGGCATGTGGCTCATTAGAAATAACAAAAGAGAACCCACATACTGTGCTCAGTGGCTAGGTCTATGTAGATTTCACTTCAGCTCCAGGAAGTTGGCTGAAGAGCAGAGCTGGAATTCTAAAATTCAGACTGACAGTAATTTCACAGCCCTTGGCAGAACATTACTCTAGGCAATTTTGTATTGATGTACTCCCTGCTTTCTGCCTAAGTAGAATTTTGTTTTGTGATCTCTAGTTTGATTTTAGAATGTTCAGCAGTGTGCTGTTCTGAATTAGGGAGAGACTGAGATACAATCGACTTTATATTGCTGTTTTCTAGGATATGGTCTCAAGGTCATTGGTTGTGTGCAGAGGTTAGTCAGGGTTTCCACAATGATTACTGTGGCTTCTGTAATAGAAACCTGGGTTCAGGCCACATTTTCTAAATGCTCTGCATGAGAACTGAATGCCACCAAGGTTCCATCTAGCATGACAAATTTCTTGTGACTTACAAATATTGTTCAACTGTTGGTCCTAGACATTTGTCCCTTGCTGACTTATTTAAGTATTAAAACAACTTACTGCAGATAGATCCATGTCTATTGCCATGCACAAAACTTAAGTACAAAAGATCAAGGACCTTAAATCCAGCTACACTGAACTTTTAGAAGAGAAAGTAGGAAATACCCTTGAACAAATTGGTACACAAGTAGCGCAGACCCTGAGATCAACAAGTAATAAATGGGACCTCCTGAACATTGCACCAGTAGCACAGACACTGAGATCAACAAAAAATAAATGGGACCTCCTGGAACTGAGAAGCTTCTGTAAGTCAAAGGACACAGTCAACAAGACAATACGACATCCCATGGACTGGGAAAAGATATTCAACAACCCCACATCTGACAAAGGGCTGATCTCCAAAATTTACAAAGAACTCAAGAAGCTGGTCTCCAAAACACCAAATAATCCAATTAAGACATGGGGTACAGAACTAAATAGAGAACACTCAAGAGAGGATTCTACAATCGCTGAAAGACACATAAGAAAGTGTTCAACATCTGTAGTCAGCAGGGAAATGCAAATCAAAACATATCTGAGATATCATCATACACCTGTCAGAATGGCTAAAATCAAAAACACCTGTGACTGTTTATGCTGGAGAGAATGGGGAAAAAAGGGAATACTCCTCTACTGCTGGTGGGAGTGCCAACTTGTACAGCTACTTTGGAAATCAGTATGGCAATTCCTCAGAAAAAGGGAATCAGACTACCACAAGATCCAGCAATTCCACTCTTAGGCATATACCCAAAAGAAGCACATTCATACAACAAGGCCATCTGTTCAACGGTGTTCATTGCAGCATTATTTGTAATAGCCAGAACCTGGAATCAACCTATTTGCCCCTCAACTGATGAATAGATAGAGAAAATGTGGTACATTTATACAATGGAGTATTACTTAGCAGAAGAAAAAAATACACAATGGAGTCTTGAAATTCACAGGCAAATGGATGGAACTAGAAGAAACCATTCTAAGTGAGGTAACCCAGTCACAAAGACATACATGGTATGTACTCACTCATATGTAGATTTTAGACATAGAATAAAGGATTACCAGCCTACAGTCCACACTGCAAGAGTATCTAGTAAACAAGAAGGACCCTAAGAGAATCATACATGGTCCCTGCAGAAGGGGAAAGGGAGATCTCCTGAGCAAATGCGTAGCATGGTTGGAGGGAACTAGGAGAATGTTAAGGGGAGAAGAGGAGTTGTGAGGAGGACAAGATGGGACAGGGAAGTTGAGTTGGGAGAAGAACAGAAGAGAGCAAGATAAGAGATAATATAATAGAGGGAGACATTAGAGGTTTAAAGAGAAATCAGGCACTGGGAAATGTCAGGAGAGCTACAAAGATGACACCAATTAATAAATCTAAGCCACAGAGGAGAGGCTGCCTTAAATGTCCTCCTCTGATAATGAGATTGATGACTAACTTACATGCCATCCTATAGCCATCATCCAGCAGCTGGAGAAAGTAGAAGCAGACTCCCACAGCTAAATTTTGAAATGAACTGAAATCCAGTTGCAGAGGAGGACTTATGAGCAAAGTAGTCCATACCAGGCTGTTGAAACCCACAAAAGCAGCTGACCTGATCATGGGAGAAGTCTTGGTCCCCAGACTGATAGCTGAGAAACCAGCATGGGACTGATCCAGACCCCCTGAATGTGGGTGTCAGTGAGGAGATGTCAGAAATCTATGGGACCTGTAATAGATCAGTACTTATCCCTAGTATAGGACTGGCCTTTGGGAGCCCATCCCACATGGAGGGATACTCCCTGAGCCTAGTCACAAGGGGAGGGGGTGGGCCTAATGCCTATGCCAAAGGATTCAACAGACCCTGAACACCCTCTATGGAAGGTCTCACTCTCCCTGGGGAGCAGAAAGTGTATGGAATAGTTAGGGTATTTGGGGGGGGGAGGAGAGGGGAGGAGGGAGAGGGACCTGGGATGTACATGTAAAATAATCTTTTAAATAAAAATAAAAATAAAAAACAATTTTACATTATTTACTGCATGTAAATTTGTTCTGACTCTCTAGATTTATATAAATTGATGGCACAAAATGAAATTTCTTTAATTCTGGATAGTCAAAACATAATATATTGAAGTAAAGTGAAAACTTTACAAGAGGAGATGGATAAAACTTTCTAATCTTCATAGAATTTTCCTGCCAGGTGTTGGTGGCACACGTCTTTAATCCCAGCACTCGGGAGGCACAGGCAGACGGATTTCTGAGAGTTCGAGGCCAGCCTGGTCTCCAGAGTGAGTGCCAGGATAGGCTCCAAAGCCACACACAGAGAAACCCTATCTTGAAAAACCAAAAAAAAAAAAAAAAATTCCTTAGGTTCATATGACAACTACTAAATTCTGACATAGAAGAACTACCAAATTCTTTTTCTTTTCATTTTTATTTCATTTTTTCATACAACACATTTTGATTTATTCTTTGCTCTTCCTCAATTCTTCACAAATTTTCCTCATCTCCCTACATACACACAACTTCCTGAGATTTTTTTCTTCTATCAAAAAATCAAAAGTCAGCAACAACAAAAATAGAAAAGATAAAACCACAAAAACAGATAATTAAAGTAAAAGAGACAGAACAAATAAGACAAAAATACAAAAATGAAATAAAACTTGCAGTGTAAAACACATACCAAAAGTAAATATGGAGGCTACTTTGGGTTGACAACTTTTGGGACTGGCACTAGCCGAGCAGTATAGGTGATATACTTTGTAACATTCCTTTGGAGAAACACCAGTTTTCCCTTTTCTGGCAAGTATCCATTGCAAACTGCTTCTTGGTTAGGGGTATGACTTTGTGTCACTTTCATTTCACATTTCAGTGCTTGGATTGAGTCTGGTCTGTTATTTCCAGGTCTAGACCATGTTGTCACATTCTGAGTGAGTTTACAGGTGAATCAATCTATTTGTATTTGGAAGACTTTGCTTCCTTTGAGCCATCGAGCAGTAATATTAAATATTACATGTAAATATGCTCTTATGAGATGTGAAAGAGAGAATAGTATTATTTCCTGTATATTGAAAGCAAGTATTTCATAGGCATATCTAAGGTTGCTATTAACAGTGGTATGTGCTTTCCTTAATTAAGAATTTCTAAATAAACTCTGTGTGTTGGCTCATGCCTGTTATTCTAAAATGCAGGAGGCTGAATTACAAGGTTTGCTCTCACTTCCAGGCTATCTTAGACTACAGATTGGTTTCCAGAACTGAATAGGTTACAGAGTGGAACCCTCTCAAAAAACTAAAGCAAGGCCAAAGCAACACAATGTAAACAACCTGAAGTGTCTCTTTGTCATGTAAGGATAATGGTTTAAAGCTGAAAACAAATAGCATCCTAATAAGCATCTTATCGAAATGTCCTACATTATCAAATTCAATAAGTTATGTATTTTAAAATGTTAAAAGCATAAATGAAGCTTTACATGGCACACATTCAAATATCAATATTTCATCTGTAATATACCAACATGAATAAATAAGGTAAAAATAATGCTCTTTTAGAGATACAAACACAGTGAATTTATCCATATAGCTTATGTGTTTATGCTCATTTCTTCGAGTATCAGACCAAAATTAGTATGTTTTTAGCATTCAGCATTCAGTTACTTATTCATTATCATACAATATCTGTAATCAATCATCAACAGTATTTTTTTCAACAACCCAAATATGTAGCTCTGGTAATTAATACTTTACAAAAGGCTACTACTAACTTCTTTTATTCTTAGATACTTTAGATTTGATATTAGTGTAACATTGAGCTCAGGAATTGACAAGAGGCCATTCCTACACTATTTCCTGAAAATCAATTCATTGTACTGGTTATATTTCTTGCCTAAATAATTGTCAGAATTAAATAGTAGAGCAGTTTGTGCTTAATCTTGTCTTTGGATGAGAGCTTCTAATTTCAGATTCATTCTTTGTAAGTGAAGTAAGGTTACTAAAATTCATATATTTTTCTATGTCTTTTTGGATAATTTATGTTATTCAAGGAATTTATGTATCATTACACTCTCCAGTACAGTGCCATTGGGAAGTTCATTGTGTTTTTTTAATTTTCACTTAATGTTTACATATTTACAGTGATCTTTCATTATGATAACTTATTTGAGAGGTAGTATGTTTATTTCCATTTGTTATTTTATAAGACTTGATGCACCTTATCAATGTTATTGAACATTTCAGTGAAAAGGCTTTGTTTGTGTGGACTGTATAGTTTTTCTGCTTCAAATGCTATTGATTTCCAATCCTAATTTTCTTCTTCCTACTTGTTCTTACAAAATCTGCTGGTTAAATTTTCTGTCATATTAAAGTGAATATATAAAAATTTATTGTTTTATTAGTTCCTGTTGCAGCGAGTATGCATTTTAAGCGTTTATTTGCATCTAATTGCCATTTTAACAAACATTTGTCAAATATGTGTTGAATTACCATTGTAGTCTAGCTTGAAGTAATATTTAAAATTTACTTTAAAGTTTTGAGTGAAGACTTAATTATGTATATGTTTAAGATGAGAAAAGTCTGGATTCTTAAAAGGTTTTTAAATTATTGATCACTAAGTTAATTTCAATGCAGCCAAACAACATATTCAGTATGACTTTGATGATTATTATTTAATTTAAAACTTTATTTGTCATTTGGGAAGCTTTATATTATTCACTTAAATAGTGAGTTGTACAGATATTTGGTAGAAGCTGCTATATAAATACAGGTGGTGGTTATACAGTACAGAATATCTAAGATACTCTGTATATTATGACTGGATCTTCTATCATTTTCTGTTGCAATCCCATCAGATAGCTGAGAAGTTACAGATTTCTCTGTCTCCCAGTTTTATTCATTTATTTTGGAGACGAATTACCAGTCATGCATATACAGCTTATATAAAACCTTTTATCTAAAATGACCATTTTCTTAATTTCAAATGGAAGTATCTCTGGCAACACATTTTGACTAGAAGTCAGTTTTTAATAATTCAATTAAATCTTCTACCTTCTATGTTTATGATCCAAGGAGTATGGCTTTTGGAAGAAGCATTCATTGTCAGCCTAGATAGAAAGCTTTCATTTAAATTATGTATGCAAAGTTTATACACAAACTTACATTTATTATAATTTTTAAGGTATACTAATACTAATATGATTTAGACTTTCCCATACATCTCTACTGTTATTTTCTACTCTTTTATATTTATCTATCTCCTTACACTCTATATTAATTGCTCTCTCCCATTCTCTCATTTCTTTGTTCAGATCCTGTGTACCCTGATATTCTTATTTGTATTGTCCCCCATGCTCGAAACCTGTGATGGTCCATTTTTACTTTCCTGGTGTCTGTAGTTACTTCAAGGACATACACTCACATTTGAAGATATGGAGCTAGGAACTATGGATTAGAAAGAACATTTCCCCTTTGTCATTTTGGATTGGGACTATTTCAGTCAATTCCATCTCTTCTAGGTCCATCAAATTTCTATTCATGATTTTATTTTATTTTTACAGATGAATACTGTACCATGGTGCATATGAACCACACTTTCATTATCCAATTATCTATTGAAGGCCCTTTAGGTTGTTTCTATTTCTTAATTATTATAAATAAGGCTTAAAAATGTATATCTGAGCAAGTAATTGTGGAGTAGGTTGTCCAGTTCTCAGAGCATAGGCCAAGATTCATGTAACATGGTCACTATTTTTTTTTAGAATTTTGAGAGTTCTCCCAACTTATTTCCGAAGTGGCTAGACAGTTTGAAATCCAGGCAATGCTGAAGAAAGCTTCCTATTTCCCCATACTTTATCCAACATTTATGTCTATTGTTTTGTTGCTTTTGGCCATCTGACTAGGTTAAGGTGAAATCTCAAAGTTTTAATGTTTGTTTAGATTTTTCTAGTTCCCTATAAATCAGCCACAGATGATAATCATGTACTGAGATATTTCCTTGCCAGTTGCTTTCTTCTTTTGAGAAAGAACTTATTCTTCATATGCAAGAAACATTTTTTGAAAACATGTTTGATTTTTTGTTGTTTTGACTATCTTTGGATTTCTTCATACATTCAAGGTATTTGGGGGGTTTTCTCTATACCTGGTTGTTTCTTTATCTAAGCAGAAGCTTTTTAATTTTATAAAGTCCAGTTGTCAATCGATAGCATTAATTTTGAGCCAAATGATTGAAATTCAGAAAGTCCTTTCTGACACCCACATTATTAATGTGGGTGCTACATCTAGCAGTTTCAGTTTTTCAGGTTTCACATTTAGGTCCTTTGTCCTTTTGTGATTTAGTTTTGTGAATTGTGATAGATGCACATCTAATTTTATTACTTTGTGTATGGACATCCAGTCTTCCAAGCACAGTTTTGTGATGATGCTTTCTTTTCTCCAAACTATTTCTGACATTTTTGGCAAATAATGAATGGTCAATGATTTGTATTCCCATGTTTGTGTCTTTGGTTTTGTTCTGTAACGATAAATCTTTCTGCCAGCCTTCTGAGAACCACCGCCATGTAAGTGCCCAATATAACACACAGAGATTAATATTAGGTACAATGCTGCTGGCCAATGACTCGGATTTCTTATATCCTAGCTCAGCCTTAATTATCAACCATAACTACTAATCTATACATTTTATTAAGAATTATCTTATTAAGGACAACGGCCTTATGTGTCCTGTCTTCCTGGAGATCACATGGCAACCATGCTGCTTTCCTACATTTCCCAGAATCCTCCTTCTCTCCTACTCCTGCATACCTTGCTTTCCTATTAGTCAACAGTGCTTTATTCATTAACCAATAAAAGACACATATACATAGAAGGACTGCCAGGGTCATATTGTTTTAATTCAGTTTTAAATTTAATGTTAGTTGACAGATCTTTTCTTACTAAGTGAGTGTAGTTTTTCATCATATTACCCAAAATAATTACAAGAAGCATTACTATTTTGGGAGTTTCAGTTTATCACAATTTCAGGTTTAAAAAATAAATTGCAATATGCATTATTAAAATGACTGTAACACAGTGGTTATTAAAATTCAAAAGACTCGGCATAAATAAAAATTAAGAGCTTAAATCTTAAATTTCCTAAATTCTTTATCAGATTGAATGAATTTTTCTCATACAATACTATAAAATTATTAAACAATTAGATGTACATGGGACTATTATTGACATACACTTCACACCATATAGTTCATTTCATTAGCAATAAATTCAATATATTAAACAATTTGATGATATTAACAATGGTTAAATTATAGTTTTATATCCTGGTTTCCAAATTTTTTTTAATAACTTGCTGGTTTCTTATGACTAAAACAGTTCTGGAATGTAGTGCAAATATGTACTTGTGTTTGTTAAGTGAGTAAACTAATGAATATATATAAATGAACTTAAGGTTCACAGACTTTTAACTAACTTTTGGTGAGTGGTATATCTAAGATTTAGATATATTTTGGGTTTTTTTTAGAAAATAATATGTGCTGATGAAGATTGGTTTCTCTTCCTTTTACCAGTTATTAAATATTGTACTCATGTATTTCCTTGAGATGTATTCTAAAGTTACATAAATCTCTTAAGATGTTAAATTAATATAAAATTGGTTTTCCCTTAAAATATTGTGACTTTTCTGCATTGTAGCAAAGGCAAAGTGTATAAATCTCACTTGTGTTTGCATAGAGACTAGATTGTACAGCAAGCTGTGGATTAAATAGCTACTGGGGAAAGACTCAATCTAGATCTTGTTTTAAAGAAGTAAAAATATTTTTAAAGTTTATTAAATTGGAGATATCCAAATGTAAGAAGTGTACAATCTTTATGTATGGAACAGTATTATCCATGGAATCAGTGTAACAATAACAAAAAGGGAAGTGATGTGCACATTTTAGCCTAAATGCCTCTTATACCAATCTGCTTTAAAACTAGCTTTGTAATTGACTTATGAGAATTAAGTTACTGATGTTATTGATTTTAGCCATTCTGACAGGAGTAAGATGGTATCTCAGAGTGGTATTGAGTTGCATTTCCCTGATGGCTAAGGATGTTCAGCACTTCTAAAGTGTCTTTCAGCCATTTTGGATTTCTCTGTAGAGAATTCTCTATTTAGTTCTGCACTCCAACTTTTAATTGCGTTGTTTGGTGTTTTGGTGGTTAGCTTCTTGAGTTTATTGTATATATTGGTAATCAGCCTTCTGTCAGATGTGGGGTTGGTAAATATCTTTTCCCATTCTGTGGGATGGCATTTTGTCTTGCTGACTGTGTCCTTTGCTTCTCAGTTTCTGGAGGTCCCATTTATTAATTGTTGATCTCAATGTCTGTGTTATGGGTGTTATGTTCAGAAAGCAGTCTCATGTACAAATTTGTTTGAGAGTACCACCTACGTTCTCTTCTAGGAGGTTCAATGTGCTTGAATTTATGTTGAGGTCTTTGATCCATTTGGACTTAAATTTTGTGCATGGCTATAGATTATGGATCTATCTACAACCTTCTACCTGTCTGAATCCAGTAATGCTAACACCATTTGTTGAAGATGCTTTCTTTTTTCCATGTATAACTTTAGCTTCTTTATCAAAAATCAGGTATTCATATGTGTGGGGGGTAATATCGGGGTTTTCAATTAGATTCCATTGGTCTATCTTTCTATTTTTGTACAAATACCAAGCTGTTTTCAGGACTATGGCTCTACATCAGAGCTTGAAGTCAGGGGTGGTGATGCCTCCAGATGTTCCTTTTTTTGTTCAGGGTTGTTTTTAGCTATCCTGGGTCTTTTGTTTTTCCATATGAAGTTGAGTACTATTCTTTCAAGGTCTGTGAAGAATTGTGTTGGGATTTTGAATGGAATTGCATTGAATCTGTAGATTGCTTTTGGCAAGATTGACATTTTTACTGTGTTGATCCTACCTATCCACTGTCAGAATGGCTAAAATCAATAACACCAATGACAATCTATGATGGTGAGGATGTGGAGAAAGGGGAACTCTCCTCCATTGCTGAAGGGAGTGCAAATTTGTACAATCACTTTGGAAATGAGTATGGTGGTTTCTTGTGAAAATGGGAATCAATCTATCTAAAGATCCAGCAATTCCTCTCTTGGACATATACTCAAAAAATACACACTCAAACAATAAGGACATATGTTCAACTATGTTCATAATAGCATTATTTGTAACAGCCAGAACCTGGAAACAACCTAGATTCCCCTCAACTTAAGAACGTATACAGAAAATGTGGTACATTTGTACAATGGAGTAATACTCAGCAGGAAAAAAAAAAAACAATGGAATCTTAAAATTTGCAGGCAAATGGATGGAACTAGAAGAAACCACCCTGAGTGAGGTAACCCAGTCACATAAAGATCAACATTGGATGTACTCACTCATATATGGATTTTAGACATGTAGCAGATGATTGCCAGCCAACAATCCTACTGCCAGAGAGTCTGGGAAACAGGGAGGACACTAAGAGAGACACACATAGTCTCCTGGAGAAGGGGAATGTTTTATGATCTCCTGAGAAAATTAGGAGCATGCGGGGGGGGGGAGTGGAGCCAAAGATGCGATTAAGATGGTTCGTAGTAAATCAAACCTACTTCTCCTGCTACTTCAAATCAATCTTTGTAGACTTTTTGCTTGATAATTTATATTGTTACAGAGACTGGCTACATAGCCCAGTGTCCTGCGCGATCGTCTCGCCAGCAAGAACAACACAGGACACTCGGATCCTTCTGCAGTTTAGCTTTAATGCATCTTGAGAGAGAGAGCATAAGCTAACAGAGCGGAGACCCCGAGATAAGAATCCCATCCCCTAATAAAGGCTCATAAGCTCTGAGCGGTGCATGTACAGCTGGGATAGGTGGATGACTCATCACCCTATATGATGTCATGGAATAGGCGGGGCTAGGCAAGTGGAAAAACACTGGGCACATGCATACCAACGTTGTTTACTTGATCTGGCAGCGGATGTCAGCTCCATCCTGTAATGGTGAATGTGAGTGCGGCTCCTCACAGCCCAGGGCTGATTAAAATGCTATATCTTCCTCCTCAGCATATCAATTATCGGGATTACAGGAATATACTATCAAAGCATGTCTGAATGTTTATTTTTCTTATCTATAATTTTTGTTCATAAAATTTTCACATATCATCAAGGATGAAGAAATATTTTTTTTTTAACTTTTAAACATTAGTTGTTAGGTTAGAGCTCTATTTTTATACTCACTAATATCATTTTGGGCATTTAGATCTCAAGTAGTTCCTAGTATTAATATTATAATTTTAAAGAAAAATAACTAACATATGTATGTATATGTATACACACAAAAACTTGTTCATGTGAAAAACTTGGAATATAATTCATTACATACATTTAAAATTCTTTAAAATTATCTTTTGTCTAAAAATACTATTATACTCTCAAATTTATACTTTATTGTTAACCATGAGTTAAACAAAATAATATATGCCTTAATTATCATAAGACAAAAAGAGCTATTAATTTACCTAAGATATGAATTATACTAATTGAATTGATACAATATAAAACAATTTGTACATAGTAGGGGCTATATGAATTGATAAAATAGTCCTTACCTTTTTATAATTTCTTTATTGAGTTTAGGCTTATAAATCTTTTTGTGTTCAAATATCTGCTAAATAATGAAAAGCTATTTTCATTATTAATATATTACTTAAAAATAAAATCTTATGAAACTATTCAGACTTACTATACTTAAAAACAATGA
Source organism: Cricetulus griseus (assembly GCF_003668045.3). Taxonomy (NCBI): domain Eukaryota; kingdom Metazoa; phylum Chordata; class Mammalia; order Rodentia; family Cricetidae; genus Cricetulus; species Cricetulus griseus. Next base: position 139,686,502 of record NC_048598.1, read on the forward strand.
AATATGAATACTATCATAATTTCAGCTATGTTCACAAAACAGCATCTCTTCTGTGTAAATTCTCTACAATTTGCCCAACTAATGTTGACAAAAGAGATAAAGTAACAACGATGAATCTAACTGATGTCCCGGCAAATGTGTGACTTTTTTAAAACAACCGAAATACTTATATTTATTATTTAAAAGAAGGATTTAATATTTAATTGTTTTGCATAGAGATGCACAAAATACTTTCAGAGTCCTATATTTACACAAATATGTGGATGGGAGCAAGAACACAGTATAATACTTACCTGTTTCAAAGAATGAAGACAAAGTCTATAAACAAACAATATATAGAACCAAATGAAATTTGACCATTGCAAAATTAAATGGCATACTAAATATCACAGAATTACAATCAGCTGTTGTAAAAGCATTGTCTGGTGTTCAGGAATGCTTCCACATGGAAATGTTTTTGGTCAGATAACAAGGTAATTGACTAGTTAAAATAGCTATATGATAATTAATAGTTTATTAATTATTTTTCTTTCCAGAAAAGAAACTGATTTTTATTTTCTCTCTCATTTCCAGGTTATTTATTGATTCATGTATTTCCCTTTGAATCTTTTTAAGTTTTACTTTATTCTTAACATTGTATACATGGGTAACTCTTTGTATGAGTATTTACAGTACACATGTGAGTCCAGCATTGCCTGTTTGGTCCTCGGAGCTTGATACACAGGAGACTGTGAACATTCTACAGTCTCCTTTCTTAACAATCAGGAAGTATACTTAGCTACTGAGACTAAACCTTGGGTCTCTTTTTACCATAGAATAGCATTGAAAATTAACAGAGAAGAAAATTAACTTCCCATTTGAACCAAATAGATCTTATAACTTAGGTCCCTGGACAAAACCTCAGGCCCTTCCCCCATTCATCTCATCCTCACTAGCCAGTCAGCAGGAAAGGTTCCTGCAGGTAGGAAGAGCAATTAAAGAGATCCTTTAATAGAGAGAACCACTATGGGGCTAGGGAAAAATTTAGGGTAATTCCTAAGAATCCACAAGTATGACCAAAGCTAAGACTCCTAACAATAGTGGAGAACATGTCTAAACTGGCCTAACCCTATAATCAGATTGATGAATACCCCAACTATCATCATAGAGACTTCATCCAGTAATCGATGGAACCAGTTTTAGAGATCTACAACCAAGCACCAGACAAAGCTCCAGGAATCCAGTTGGAGAGGGAGGAGGGAATATATGAACAATGGAGGTCAAGATTTTGATGGGGAAATCCACAGAGTTCTAAGCTCATGGAAACTCATGAACTCTGGCTATACTACTGTGGAGACTATAGGGGACCAAACCCTCTTCACATGTGGACAACAGTTGAATTATCTGAGTGGCCCCTGGTAGTAGAATCATGATACAAGCCAAGTACATGAGCTAGCTTCTTAGAGCCTATTCCCCATGGTGAGATGCCATGCTCAGTCTTAATGCATGGAAGAGAGGCTTGGCCCTGCCCCAACCTTTTGTGCCAGATTTGTTGACTCCTTGTGGGAGTCCTTACCCATGAGGAAGAGTAAACCTGGGATGGGATGGGGAGGGAGGTAAAGGGGAGCAGGAGGAGGGGAGGGAGGGAAAACTGTGTTTGGAATGTAAAACTGATTTTTAAAGAATAAATACATTATATAAAAAGAAGTAACAGAAAACATGTCTATGAAAATCTTTGCATCAAAATTAGCTCATGTGAGATTATATGGAATGTAGAAGAACGGCATGTTGGTCTTTTGTCTATTTTTTTTATTAAAATTAGAAACAAGCTTGGTTTATATGGCAACTTTAGTTCCCTCTCCCTCCCTCCCTCCACTCCTCCCCTACCCCCAACTAACCCCATACCCCAACCCCTTTCCACTCCCCAGGAAAGGTGTGGCTTTCCGTGGGGGATCTTCAAAGTCTGTCATATCATTTGGAGCAGTGCCTAGGCCCTCCCCCATGTGTTTGTTGACAGATTTTTTTTTTAAAGATACTTGGCACTCAGTTTTCTCTCTATTACTTTGCAACATTTTCCCCCTTTATTTGGGTTTTCCTCAGTGTAACTCACATATAACTGAAATTAACTTTTTTTTTTGGTTTTTCCATACAGGGTTTCTCTGTGTAGCTTTGGAGCCTATCCTGGAACTCTACCTGGAGACCAGGCTGGCCTCAAACTCACAGAGATCCTTCTGCCTCTGCCTCCTGAGTGCTAGGATTAAAGGCGTGCACCACCAATGGCTGGCCGAGATGAATAAATTTTAAAAAGAAGAATATGGTTTGCTTTGACTCAGATTCAGAGGGTAAGTGACCAGCTGACTGGACAACCTGTATTCTAGATAGACAAGTATAAGTCAGTGGGAAGGGAATCCATGCACCTAGTAGAATAGTGAGACTGATCCTGCAGTCACAGCTTTCCCTGTGTAATACCATAGAAGTATAGGAGATCCTCCTCAACAATAGTGTAGGATTTAAAAGACATTTCTATACCAACATGAACATTAGTGTTAAGTGCAGCTGAATTATACTAGAAAAACTGTATTCCAGGATTTTAGAAGTACAGGAATTCAATACATATACTAAAATAATCTCAGCACAATTCTGATATACCACACTAGGAACAGAAAATTACTTTTAAAAGTGAAGTTCTGGACTGTACATACACAGGGCTAACAATGTTAGATAATCCAGACTCTTATGCTCACATGATACACATAAAGTTTCTCAATTACCAAATAACCTATTTCATATTACAGAAGCATATCTTTCTGTATGACACACTGATATATATTATGCTGATGCAAATATTAAGTAGGCCATAAAAATAAAATGTATCAAAAATAGAATTTGATGTACTCATACTTAGTCCTTTTATATCCTCTGGTTTAGCAAAGGATATCACAAGTCTGGCATGTGCACCCCCTCAACTCCCCTATACAGGGGGACGTGCAACCATTTCTCCATCTAGTTCAAACTTCTCTGTTCCATCTGGGGAAAAAAGGTAAGTTGGTGGCTTCCATGGAGATTCTTCAGGACAGGATGTTATTGAAAGATATTAATGGCCATTGATTGTTGATTCTTGTTTGCTTTGGATTTGTTTTTGGTGGTCGTATTGGGTGTGAGTTTTTCCATTTTTTATGACTTTTGGTAAAGTATGATTATCTATTCCCTATGTTCTTGTGAGTGTAGTTAACTCTTTTTGGTTGGAGTTTTCCTTCCAGAAGTTTCTGTAGGGCAGGATTGGTGAATATGTATTGTGTAAATCTGGTTTTGACTTGAAAGATCTTGTTTTCTCCATATATAGTGATTGAAAGTTTTTCTGGGTATAGTAGTATGGGCCGAATCTGTTGTCTCTTAGAGTTTGTAGAACATCTATTCCTGGCGATCTGGCTTTCAGAGTTTCCATAGAGCAGTCAGGAATAATTCTGATTGGTCTACCTTTATATGTTACTTGGCCTTTTTCCTTTGTTGCTTTTAATATTCTTTCTTTATCCTGTATGTTTGGTGTTTTGATTATCATGTGGCGAGCTGACTTTTTATTTTGGTCCATTTAGTGTTCTGTAGGCTTCTTGTTCTTTCGTGGGCATGTCCTTCTTCAGATTGGGATGTTTTCTTCTATGATTTTGTTGAATATGTTTTCTGCAACTTTGAGCTGGGCTTCTTCACCTTTTTCGATACCTATTAGCCTTAGATTTGGTCTTTTCATGGTGTTCCATATTTCCTGGATATTTTTTGGTAAGGATTTGTTTGACTTAAGATTGTCTTTGGTTGTTGAATCTATTTGTTCTAGTTTATCTTCAGCATCTGAGATTCTGTCTTATATCTCTTGTATTCTGTTGGCTGTGCTTGCATCTGTGGTTCTTGATTGTTTACTCAGCTTTTATATATCCAGGATTCCCTCAGTTTTTGTTTTCATTATTGTGACCATTTCAGTATTCAGGTCTTGAACTATCTGAATTGTTTCCTTCAGCTGTTTGATTGTAGTTTCTTGGCTTTCCTTAAAAATTTGTTGATTTCTTGCATTTTTTTGTTTTTTTCTTTCATTTATTTAAGGAATTTATCACATCCTCTTTGAATGCCTCTATCATTTTGATGAAGTTGTTTTTAAGGTCATTCTCTTCTGGTTCATCTGCATTGGGATATCCAGGTCTTGCTAGTATAGAGTGCCTAGACTCTGGTGGTGTTATGTAAGTCTTTCTGTTGTTGGATATTTTCTTATGCTGTTGTTTTCCCATCTCTTCATCCCATGGTTATAGGTGTGGTCTCTCCTTCTCCTCTCAACTAGAGAGTGTAGGGTCAAGAACAGATTGTCTCTCAACCAGAGGGTGGAGGGGCAAGACCTGAATCACTGCTGCTGAAACTGGCTGCTTTGTTATGCCTCTAGGTCCCTCTTTGGGGTTTGGTGGCAGGAAGGGTCTGGGAGTCACAGTTCAGGGAGTTTGGGGAGGGGAAGGAGGGCTAGGACATGCCTTGGACTCACCTCTCTACCAGAGGGTGGAGGTTCAAGACCACCCTCCATAATTATAATACTATTGGAAATAGTTTCCTTCTCTTAGCCTCTTGGCCAACTCTTCAAAGAACTGTTGTCAAAATAAGATTTTTAGGTAGTGATATCAAATAATTATTCTAATAAATAAGATTCTTCAGTAATCCTCAACTTGTTAATTTGTTTCCATTTTAATGTCTACTTTTGTAACATTTGCCTTCCTTCATGTTTAGCCACCATGATCTTTCACAGATCTAATTAGTGTTCCCTGAAATTACTCTGTAGAAATTGAGTTTTGAACTATGCCAGACTTTGAATGTTATTTCTCCTGTATTAACTAATTACATTTCACATTTGCTTCCTCTGTTAATTTTGTAAGGTTAGCACTTCATTCTGAATGCTGGTTCAAGAAAGATTCCTAACTTGGGCTGGAGATATGGGCTTTGTTTGTAAGATGCATACCACCAATCTGGCAAATATGATTTCTATCCACACAATTTACTTAATGACAGGACAGAATATTTAAAAGAATTTGTGTCTTCATTTCTGTGATAAGTTGTGTTCAACTCCCAAACATACACCACATTCAATCCTATCAAAGTGAAGAGAACTCTAATAAAACTTCGATTATTATCTCAAAGAATGAGATTCATGGTATAGATAGTATTTTGTCTTAACTTTCAATGTTTCCATTAAAAATAATTGAAATATTAAAAAATTATTCTATATGAGGTTTCTCTTGGGACATATTTACCAAGAAATAAATGCCCTGTATAGCATAAATTACTGTGAAAGAAAAACAAATCTTTAAGTTTATGAGGAACTTTTGCTGAAAGCTAATAAGTTAAGAGAAACTAAGTGTTTCACTGGTTTAAAATCTATTTCTTGTGCTTTTGACATCCCATATCACAGTCATACTAAGGGAAGTGGCATATAGGGAACATAAAATGAAAGATGACCAATAGTATTGTTATAATTTGCAGTTCAACAGCTTTTCTTCTTTGTTTTCTTTGATGATATGTTTAACTTCATTCATTTAGGAAATTATAATTTACATCATTTTTCCAACCATATCCTCCCTCTGAACTCTTCTATATACCAATCCTTGCTCTCTTTCATTAATTTATCTTATGTACATGTCCCTATGAATAATATATATATATATATATATATATATATATATATATATATTTTTAGAGAAATACAGCCTGAAAAGTCTCATTAATGTCACTTGAACATGTTTTCAGGACTGACCATTTGGTATTGGATAATCAATTGGTATGAATTTCCCAGAGAAAAACTATTTCTACTGCATTTTTTTCTTCTTAGTTGCCTGTATTTCTTTATGTAGAGCTGTGGCCTCATTTCCTTTTCTCCCTCTGCTTTGCCTTATCTATTGGTGTCATCACTGATCACCTCACATTTATGTAGTCATGTTGGTTAGACTATATGGGTGTACCTTCTGACTTTACTAGGAGACACAATCTCAGACCAAAGTGGCTCTTGCATTCTTTGAGCCCCCTCTTCTATAGTGTTCCCTACCATTCCCCATTCTGCACCCCACAGGATGGTTTATACACTGAGCAGCTTAACTCTGCATTTTGATGGATTGAGTATTTCTGTAATTGTCATTTGTTGGAAAGAGAATTTTCATCGATGAAGGATGAGAAATCTGACAACCAGGTGTCTACACTTGATGTCATAAAATATCACTAACTTCATAACACATTCAAGGGAAAAATGTGGTTCACACATTAAAGACAATTCTTATTCACAAAAAAATCTAGGAAATTTATCTCTAATGATGAGGAAAAACATGACAAGTGACCTTTTTCCAAATTTGTGTATTATGTAGAATTATATATATAATGTAAGAAGACAAAAGAATGTTTTGACTCCTTCCAATTAAGGAAAAGAGTAAAACTGAAAAGTTTCCAAAATAGAAAGCCCATTAACTGAATGCATAGCTGAATTACTCAAAAACATTTTGTGCTTTCTTTCCCAAACTGTTTGTATACTGGTGAAAATGAGTTGTTTCTGGGGAATTATGTTTGGTTTCAATTGAGATTGCATTGATGAAATAGGTGAAGATAATCCTAAAGTACCAATGAAAATAACTTCTATTCCATAACTTACTGATTCACAAAAATTATATGAGGGCAAATTTTTCTTATTCAAAAAATAAGAGTGAAATGAAAATTGGATAAAATTGCTGACCCATTTATTTCACATATCCTAAATAACATGGCCAAGGTATCTCCCTGCTATGCAATCTACTGGAACAAAGGCCAGTGCGTCATAATTTACACAAATATGAAAAGGGCACACACCATTAAATTAATATGGAGAAAATGAGATACAAAAGAAGATAAGAGAATCTCTGAATAATTCATGAATATTCAATGACTCTATTAGTAATTAAATATAGAAACACAGAGCAAAGAGTTTATTTCAACACAGATATTCCCAGTAATTTAATTTCATTATTGTAATCCATAAATGTTCAATCTTATTGGAAGATACTAGTGTTTATTATTTCTATAAGCACAACCACATACTTAATGAATTAGGAAATACCAAACTGAATGCAAAGCTTCCATAATGGACTGTGTTTGTATTTTCTTTTCTGAAACTACATGCTACACTATGCTCTCATAAGATTCAAGGGTCTCACCCACTCTGAGGAGTGAATGGGTGATAGGATTAGGAGATGGTTGGGGGGAATAGTAAGACAGGAGGCAGAGGGAACTGGGATTGGTATGTAAAATAAGAATGGTTTTAATTTAAATAAAAATTAATAAAAAGGATTCAAGAGCCTTAGTGTGTTACTTAAGTTTTTAAGATGGAATACCAGTTTGTTTTCCACTTTAATTTACATTATTTAAGATAACTTTATGCAACCTATTGCATTAATTCCTCCTGCTTCACAGGGCTCTGTTACAAATTCACAGAGAGTATCTGAAATTCTGAGTAATTGAGAATCTTCTAACTACTGACTTTGTCTTGTGCCTGCACACCTATGATATGTTTTAATTTCTAACTAAGATCAGCAAGACATCAGAGCTAACTAATTATTGAATGTGATAATTACAACTATATGTGAAAATTTGTATTCTAATTTTTTTATCCTTGTAATTTCAAAATTCAATATATTTGTAACCCAATTGACTGTAAGCAACTAAATGTATTGCACTATATGTCATTACTTAATTTTCCCATATACATAATATAGCATAAAGTGATTATATCTTATTTACTATTTTTTAATATAGTGTCTCCCCCTTCATTTTCTGCAAATTTTGACCTGCTAACAGGTACATAGGATGATTTTATAGCCTGGAATTATATCTAGTTGCCACAGTATGCAATGCATAGGAACTCAAAAAATTTCTTTTTTATATTACTTGCATTTCTTTGGCTATGTATCCATGAGTAGATGAGTTGTATGATAGTTGTAGTTTTAGTAATGTATTGACAAATATTCATACTAGTCTCTATTATAATAATACTAATTCATATTCCTACTACTCATTTATGAATCTTATTTCCTCTCACCATTGCCAGGATTTATTGTTTTATGAGTTTGATAATCACTATTCTTTATAAATAAGATGACATCACATTGTGTGTTTGAATTATATTTCTCTCATGACTAATGATGCTGAATATTTAAAAACATTTTTATTGACCATTTTTATTTCCTCTTTGCACTAATGACAAATGTTTATATCTACTTCCTACTTGATTATTGATTTTTTGTCTTGGTCTCATTTATTTTTATTATTTTTATTTTTTATGGAGTAAGCCAGGACATTATTCTTGCTAAACAAGTACTTGTTTAGCTAAACTAAATAATTCTTTAGTTTCCTTCATGAATATTTTTGAGTTTTTTAGAGATAAAATTTTAATGAGATTTAAAATACAAATGAAAATTCATGAAGACCATAAAATGCCGGCCATTAAGAAAGGTTGTTCATAATGAGTAGAAAAACAAGTACTAAACTGATGTTTGCAATGTAATTCCCTTGTTCTAAACTTGAAAGAAAAAAACCTGAATTTAATTTCTCTTTAAAGGCAGAATAGCTACACTTAATGACATTTTACTATTTTTCACCCACTTAAAATTTGTACTCATGGAGACAAATTATGATCTCTTCTCTTCTTATTAACCTACTGAACTATCCCTAAAATGAAGGAAACCTATTCCCACTTTCTACATTTTCACTTTCAAAGTGAATTGTGCATGCTATCCATAGATTTTTGGTCAATTGTTTAGCTTTCAATACTCGAGGATCTTACTGCCAATGTCTTCTCTGGCTACTTGTAAACAATTTCTCACAATCCATCTTTTCTATCTTCTAACAGTATGGTACCAGATAACATATTTATCTATTTTAACTGTATTTTCTTTAAAATACAGTTTATAATTTTAGCTAGCTAGTACTAATATGTGAATGGTATACTTATTTTTTCATTAATTTTTAAATACACATTTTTATATGTTTTGCAATGATTCTTATAATAAATTCAATCAATATTTTCAGTTGATTTTTTATGTTCGCTTTATTCATTTTTGAGAACTTCATATATAAATAATACAGTTAAATCATCTCTCTAACCTCGTCCTTTCCAATAATTCCTGTGCCATTACAACTCACTTTCAAATTTGTAGGTACTTACTTAAGTATTATTGATATTCATTTATATGCAAGGATATATGTATATACACACATATACATATATATATTCTACTGAGTGCATTTACTATTGATTTTATATAAATGTTGTTTAGGCCTGTCCACTTTAGATTTAAAACCTTATTAGAGGGTTCATCTCTGGAGAAACTGGATTCTTTTTCTCTTAGCATTCATTAAAGCTCTACAGCTCTTCATTCAGTAGCGAGGCTTTGTGTTATTTCCCCATCCATATCAGATGTCAACTAGTGCTATCATTCATTGTACATGTCTTGTTCAGGTGGCCATGTTTTTCAGTATTTATTTATGTAGCTTCCTTTAATATAATAGAAGACAGCACATCTCAGCAGACATCCTGGTCCTACAGCTCTGAACAGTCTTCAGCATCTCTTCTGCAATGATTACTGAGTTTTGGGAGTAGATGTATCAGTTCAATTGACTATCCCACATTAGATTGTTTTATGCATTTTTAGCAATTTTGTGATGGGACTAGCTGAAAAGTGGGGTTTATTTAATTAGAGATGAGACCTACACATATTTTTGGATATTGCAGTAAGTATTTATAATTCAGTTTGCAAATTTACTGGCTACCCCAGTACCCATTGTAGATAATCTTTGCAACTTGTATATCTGACTTGGGAATTAAAAGAATAGAGTCAAGAAAACAAATGTCTGAACTAAAAAGTAGGCCATGTACATTAATAGAGAATTCTCAAAAGAAGAGAGAAATTTACCTAGGAAATACCTTTAAGAGTGTTTATCTTCCTTGGTAATTAAGGGAATGCAAATTAAATTGTATGGGGAAAGACAATGAGGCATCAATCCTACATAAAAAAATAAAGGCAACTAAAGGATTCAAGAGAAATTATTTTTTATTTCCAAAAAGTTACACAACAACTGATTATCCAATACCAAATAGTCAATCCTGAAAATATACTTACAAATAACTTTATATAGAGTAAATAGTTTTTATTTAGGAAGATAAACATAAATGTATGAAATAACTATGACAAAAGAAGTCATGAAATTGAAAGAGAGTAAGGAGAGCTACATGGGAGGACTTGGAGGGAGAAAAGTAAAGGGGAAAGTGATATAAATATGTGATAGTATAAAAATAAAATAATTAAATATACATTTGATGCTATACAAATCAGAATGGCTAAGACCAACAAAAAATGCATAGATAGATACTTACGATGTGATAGAGAAATCATGCTGATTCAGCAAAATCTACACGCAGTAATTTACTAAAGCATCATAATGCCTAATACCCATCTGAAAACCTGCACTACTATACCCACAGATAAGAGCATTCTTTAACACTTATTGAGGAATCTTCTCTGTGTAACAGATAAGAGACATTACAGAAAACCACAAGCAATGAAAAGTCAGAATTATGGATCCAAGTTCCAAATGATAAAAATATTTTCCTGCACCTAAGGCTCAGGATACATTGTAGAAGAGGCATTATGAAACTTGTAAGAGACAGAGGATCAGAGAGTTTGCTGTGAGACTGTATCTCCTAATAACATCAGAAAGTATATCCATAAAGTCTCACCAACATGAGTATCCAATCATATGCTAGACAAGAGGAACACCAAACTGGATGCAGAAAAGTCCATGATGCTGCAATTTTACCCAAAGAACGACATGCAATAGAGTAAAGATGGGGGTGGAAGTGGTGGTCTTACCTACAACAGAGCACCCCAATTTTTTGTCCAGTGTCAAAATGTCAACAATGAAAACATACATACAAGTAACATTATAAGGACTCCATGGATTATATTTACAAATACATATATGCACTCAATAATAATAGTGAAAGATAGTATATGGGAGGGTTTTGGGGGAGAAAGTATAAGGGAGAACTGTTATTAGTTGAATATTATCTCAAAATTAGAAATAACAATCATGGACCAAAAGTGCTAGAAATGTAGAGAAATGGCAGTGTCATTCACTACTGGTGTGATTGAAAACTGGTATAGTCACTTTGGAAAGCAGTGTGGATAATTCTCAAAAGGGAAGAAATCTTTCTACCATATGTCCCAGTTGCATTACACTTTGAAATATTCCCCAAGGACTTGACATCCTTCTTCCCAGATACATTTTTAGATATGCTACTTTCTGTCCTTCTAATAATACCCAGATAATGGGATCAACCTAAATGTCAATGAGCAAATAGGTAATGAATATTTGGTACATAAACTCAAGTGAATTTTATTAACTAAGAAAAAAATGGTATTTGAAGTTAAATAGATGGAAGTAGAAAATACACTGACTTTTGCAACTTGAATCTATTTTTTAAATCTAAGACCATAAATACTTTTATTTATGGATCCTAGCTCATAATCTTTAGATGTAACTATACACCCTAGAATAATAACAGAAACCAGAGGTGCTGTTTTTGTTGTTGTTGTTTGTTCTTGTTCATTTTGTCAAACATGTAAAAGGTATACTCATCTGTGAAGTGGGATCCTCAATTGAGGATGTGTCTCTATCAGACTAGTTTATAGACAAATATATACATATTTTCTTCATTAATGTTTGATGTGGGAGACCCCAACCCACTATGCAGTCTCAGGGCACATGGCCCTGTGTTGCATAAAAAGCAAGCTGTGCAAAGGCATGGGAAGCATTCCCTTAAGCATCATCCCTCCATGATTTTTGCCTCAGCTGCTGTCTCCAGGTTTCTGCCTTGAGTTGCGGTCTTGACTTCTTCCTGTGATGAATTGCATTTGGGATATATAAGACAAATCAACACTTTGATCCAAAATTACTTTAGGTCCAGATGTTTTATCATAGCAATAGAAAACAAATTAGAATACCAGAAAAGGTTTGTCAGAGTGGGCAGACTGAGTGAGGGGGGGGGGCATAGAAATAGAAAAAGAGGAACTCTAGAGAAGGAGAGAATGAAAAAATATGGGGAGGGCTTTAAATGGGAATTGGTGAGAAAAAGGAAGAAGAGGTAGAGAACACTTAGATTCAGATTAACAGGTCTTGGGGAAACAGTTTATAAGTACTCTGTGTTTGCATGCGTATGTACATATATAAATAATATAAATGAAATTACACTATTCCGAGTGATAATGCTCCCTGTAAGAGGCATAGCCTGTCTAAAAAGAACCCCATTCCTGTTCACAGGACAGTTCCTTTCAAGTTGCTGGTCATTGGAGTCAAAGGCACCTCAAAGCAATACAGGTTATTTCCATTTCCATTGACTGCTTCCCAGAACTCGAAGATAAAATTATTGTTGAAGACACCATAAACTTAACACCCAGAACTTGGAATAATAATGATGGACCCCAGAAGGAAATTTGTCCCTGAATAATAGTTCTGGTAGTATTGAAAGTTGCTATGCAAGCTGCCAAGAGAAGAAAATAATTAATACTCCTATCTAGTTTGATGAATATAAATCACAACAATGAACAAAAGCATGACAAGATGCAGATCAATAATGGTACTTACATCTCATGAGTAATGAATAGCTATCTAATTATACTTAAAGTTTACTATATTGGAGGGAATTCTTGCCTGTTACTGAAAACCTAGTCAACTAAATTTTTACTAACCACAAGATATGTAATTAGTTTAATTAATTAGTTACTATAATTATAGAAACTTGTTTCCCAACATCAAGTACAAGTTGCTACAGAGATCATGAACACCATCCTGTATTTTGTTCAACTAAATTTTTAAGGAGAGTATAAATACACATTTCTTGACCATAATATAAATCCATTAAATAATGGCTGATACAAGCTTTTGTTTATTAAAACTTTTCTGGTCATTAAGCAGCATAATGACTCATTGTAGTGAGTTTTAATACTAGCATTTGTCTGCTAGTTTCATCATTAGTAATTTATCATTGAATTATAGAATACAATTTTATTTTAAATGTATATAATTTAATCAGTTTCATTATAATAAGATATAAAACTATGAGATGTTTTAAAGTGAACTATTTCAAAATAAAGGGTAGTCATATTGCCTGGAAGACAGAGAATATGATAAATTACAGAGCTAAAGTTAACATGGCTAGTTCATCAGTTTGCTTATGCGTATTGTAATACAGCAGAGTTAGGCCTTGGAAATGCACAACCTTGATCAGTCTAAGACAGCCCCCATTCCCTCACACATTTTTTAATGGTACAAATTTATGAAAATTCTTAATTTTAACAAGAAGTTTGTGTGTGGCCAAATCCTTTTGGGACTTTATCTTTTGACCAAGTAGTTTCATTTTGGGAATGTATCTTATGGCAAAAAATAAGTTATAAGGAATTTTCTGCCAGGTAAGTACCATGTCATGGCTTATATCAGCAAAGTAATGAAAACTGACTACTACCTGTCTATTAAGAATTCATTAAATGTCCTACAATGTGTCTAAAAAAAGGAAAGTTTTCAATAAGTATATTGATATTTTATGCTATGTTACTAGTCTTGTCTGAATGTATTCATAAATAAAATTTTAATCAGGCAACTAAGATTCAGAATTAAAATATGTCAATTACCTTATGTTGAGTTAAAGATTCAAATTACAGGAAAACTTAATTTCATAATGCCCTTTCTTCCATTTGTGAACATATGTGTTAATTTGGAAAATCCCAATATTTTTATAGTTTTATGTAAGATCTGTATGTTAAATATTCTCTAATATGGGATCAAAACTATGCCAGGAACATTTTTCTGTTTAAATTCATGACTATTTTTCTGATTAAAGATATAAAATGTCACCATAATAATTCCAGTGTGATAGATTTAGCCGATGGAATGAATTCAACATTGATAGATAAAAATGCCATTACAAGTGTGAAGATAGATTTAAACAAGTATGCTTTATAATCTGGACAAGGTAAAGGAAGCTACAATCAGGCAAACATTACATTCAAAAAGAATGTAGATAAATGTTTATGTTTTAATAATAAATAAATGTCATGGGCTCAGTCTCACAGTTAAGAGAATTCTTTCATTTGAATTTTTGCCTGTTTTGCTGTATTTGAAATAGCCTCATACTTTGTAGCTCAAGTTGTCTTGGAATTTGGAATCTTGCCCAGGCTTTCTTGTAACTTATGATCTTGTTGCAGAAACCTATCTTTGCTTCTATTTTTCCTTAAGAATTCCAATGTAAAAAAAAAAAAAAGCCCAAACAATTTCATTGCATACTTTCCTATTGTATAAACACTAATAAAAACAATCACCTGCACTGGTTTATTGCCTGCATTCAAGTTTCATGATTTCTCACACATAACAAATAAAGTCACGCTTCAGCATCTCTTTTTGAATATGCTTTCTGTGAATGTATTGACAAAGAAACAATGTGTTATTAGATGGATGGTATTTATGTAGGTAACATTATAGCATTTCCATTCATTGATTAATGGGGCCCTGTATCAGTTGAATTGGTGATAATCATCCTATGACTCCCCAGAAAGAGTACTTGATTTAAACACATATAAAAATGGTTAAATGCCTTACTGTATGGCCCAGCCTGCCTAAAGCATCTATAGGCCCCCTGAGGCCTTGTGGTGCTAGACAGATGGATGTCATTATGAAGAGCAAGTATATGGTAGAGAAATGAGACATGGAGGAAGAATGGTTTATGTGCTGCGGTAAGAGACTGTTCTGGTGATGCAAAGGTGGTAAAGAATGGGCTGATGTTGGCAGCTTGCTTGTCACCTAGGGCCAGGGTGATGTCTGGCCCAAGCTGCTGCCTAGGGCCATGTCTGGGTCCAAGGTTCCACCACAGCAGGGGCCAGTGTTAATGTCTAAGACCCCATGTTGCCACCAAGGCCACAGGGATGACCGAGTTCTAGGTTGCAGCCTATAGTTATTTTAGTGTCCAAGGGCAATGCTGTTCTTCCAGGGCCATTTTGATCTGAGTCATAATGGGACATTAATGACATCCAGGCCTGGTGCAGCTTCAAGGGACCATGTCTGGGTCCATGGCCCTGAAACAATCAGGATCTATGTTGATGTCCATGGTTTCAGTAATCGCTGAAGTCCATGAAAATTTCAGGCGCCTGGTTAGACATCTGAGTCCATGTTGCTGTTTGAAGGTCCTACTGCCATTGGGAGTTTGCTATTATGTATGGCCTATGTTGTCACCTGAGGCCTGGTGACATCCAAGCTCAGTCTGCTCTTGAGAACTATGTTTGGTCCATGGTCCTACCACAGCAGGGTTCTGAATTGATGTCCCTGGCCCATGGTTCCATCACAGGCCACACATATACCCCAAGTCTGAGCCAAAGTCTGTGGCCATGTTGGTATCTGAGGACTGTGCCCTCATCCCTGGGACCATGCTGATCTGGGTGGTCTGCACTGCCACACGAGACCATGGTATCATCATCTAGGCCCCAGCTGATGCAGATGAATATATATGGGTCAGTGCACCACATGGAGCACTGTATCAGGAGAGCTGGCCCTACCTCCACCCATAGGAGTCCTTACCTACACACTTGGGAGAGATGACACAGCCCTCACCAAGGGTGTGAAAGAATTTGCTTTGATGCTACATGCCTAGGAGAGCTGGCTCTGCATCGCCCACATAAGTGAGCATCCCTAGTGGCCCAGACCAACCAGCTAAGCTACCACCTAGACCCACATCCTGGGCCTTGGGTTGGCCCACCATATTATCTACACTATCTATGACCTAGTGGAGTGTGTGAAGGGACTGTTCCTGTGGAACTATAACAGGGGGATCTCCAAGTCTTGGGAAAACAGCAGGATATCTGAGAGGAGTTTTGGTAAGGGTCCAGTGATGGTGAAGTTTCACAGGCCTGAAACAGACCAATGAATCAGTGCAATGAGCAATTTTATGGGCAGAACTGATTGGCTGAAGGTATATATTAGGAGACACACCTAGAGTTGGCAATGCTGTTACAATAAATGAAGAGGTGCTGGAAAGATGGAGGAGCAAGGTGGTTTTTGTTTGGGCTTTAATTATTTGGAGTGGGCATGCAGCAGAGAAGAGGGGTACATATGGAGGGACTAGAGATAAGTGGGATTGGGGTGCATGATATGCAATTCCCCAAAAAATCGATAAAGAATTACGTCTAAAAAAATCAGGTGGTGCAGTAAAGCAGGCCCTACAAGCTTCACAAGATGTTTTTAAAAAAAGGTGTTTCTTATAAATAGTTTTGAAACAGGATAGATGATTCTATTCTTTGTAGTTTCCTGTTTACTAAATATCATTATAATAAGAACAATTGTTACAATGATGAATACTGTGGTTTTAAGTTTTTGATTTCTGTTTAACTGGTAGGTTTCTTCCATAATCAATGTAATGTAGTGTTGTTGTGCAATAGGTTCTATTTTCTAGGTGTATATATGAGAAAACGGAGGAACAGGAGTTAAGTACCTTATCCAAATCTCAAAATAGATATCTGGCCACAGCCTAACTATATATTACACCTGAAGTATAATATACTTCAGGTGTAATATAACTATATATTATTATAATATATTATTATATATTATTATATCAGGTGTAATATATTATATTACACCTGAAGTGTAATTGACAGACAATCATCAAGGTTCAGTTTTATACTTTATGAATAATTATTTCATAAATGATTAAAAACTGTTTTGTACTTTTAGGGGAAGGATTGTTACATGTCCTAAATTGTGTTCAAATATGGTAGATCATGAACAATTAATATCCAAAGATGAAGGTAGAGATAATTGCTCACTAAAAGCATGAATATTTCACAATAGTCCCAATCACATTGTTATTTTGTGATAGAAAAAGCTATCAGTGTATCTAGGATATAAACACGTGTAAATATTTGAGAATATTCATCACATTGTTATAATTTTAATATAATACAATGGAAGTTGGTCAAGTTTATTTTTAGTCAGTCTTTGAAATGGTCGTGCAAAATTGTCTCTAGCAAAGTTAAATGATGTGAATAGTCAAAAAAAAGTGAAAAAAAAACAACATGGTTTATATTGATTTCAAAGAATTGTAACATGGATAATAGGCTGAATCCTTTTCTCGATATTGAAATGATAGGAGCTTTAAATTATTAATGACTATATTAAAAGACACTTAACAGAGGAAGCATATATTTAACCTTTACAATTCTATATTCAGTATTTTATGCTGAACAATAAACAGATTAAATATTAAAATATTGAGTTAATTTCTCCTTACTTTAGAGAAGAGTATTTTTCTCCCCCATGGATTGGGTTGATTTTTGAACTTTTTTTATTAACAATTTGCTAGCTACCCTTAAAAGTTCAAGTATAATACTGGACACATATGTAGCAAAAGCAGGATGTATCCTCCTGGTTTCTATATATTTTGATAAAAATATTATTTGAATGTAAGGGAAGATCTAGACATGCATACTTAAATTACATCAGTGGCTTTAAGTAAAGCATTCTTAGAAAAACACATCTGAACTCAGAATGAAGGTATGAAAGAACCTTTATTGCCAAGTAAAGTTATGGCTTGGGAAAACATATGTTTTGTAGAGGGAATTATCCAGGTACTAATTACAAATAATTTAGACTGAATATATTGCAAAGGAATAGAAGATGTGACAGATGGTATGGTATATGTAGGAAAAACCTCTGTCATGTATTTATAATACTAAATAATTTAGTTTAATAATAAGTTAAGCAAACATATTAAATACATTTCACACATTATAAATAAAATATATTGATAGATTTTTCTAAATATTCAACCAACATGAAAGTCAGTCTGTTGTGAGGGAGTATTCAGAAGGCTATGTTAGCATCTGTAATGTTATTATAGAGCCAGAACAGAACTTCCTATAAGTAACAAATGTATATAGAATTTGGAAAAGAAATACATTAAAAAATTCCCAGTGACTTATAACTTTTATTTCTAGTACATCATTCTTTTCTGGGGAAAAGAGTGTTGCATGTTATTTCCCTATTATGTGGTGTCACTATTTTTCACAATGATTAATTTATCTTCTGTTGATCCTATTCAGTAGGAATCCAAAGTCCCAAGTCTTTTTTCACCTCAAGCAGCCTTCCCAACTTCCGGATGATCAATATGACACCCAACTCTAACATAAAGGCAATTCCATCAGAGACAAATTTGCCTATTAAAAATTCCTTGAAATCCACTGTCTTAGTCAGTCTTCTACTGCTACGAAAACACACCATTACCATGGAAATTCTCATAAAAGAAAGCATTTAATTCAGGCTTGCTTACAGTTTCAGATTTTTACTTCACTGTAGTCATAATGGGGAGCACGATGGCAAGCAGGCAGACAAGGCAGCTGCGAGTTGTATATCTGTATCCAGAGACAGAAAGAGAAAGCCACTGGTCCTGGCCTGGGCTTCTGAAAACTCAAAGAGCATCCACAGTGACATACTTCTTCCAACAAGGTCACATCTAATCTTTTCGATAGTGCCACTCTGTATGAGATTATGGTGGCCATTTTCATTCATTTACCACAGCCACCACCTAGTCTATCCATCCTGTTGTCTGCAATGATCCTGAAGAAGCCTTGGCAGGAGGGAGTGTGATATATAAGTGCCATTTAGGACTGAGTATTCCATAATCTCTCATGGTCTGAAACTTGATTAGTTTGGGGTTTCATGTTAATCTCCATTAGATGCAAAAATATTTTCTCTGACAAAAGGTGAGCAATGCCCTATGCTATGTGTATAAAGTTATAGGACTTGGTCTAATAATGAGACCACTACAAAAGAAAAAGTGGTTGTTTCTCCACTGGGTTCTAGGTCTTTCCTAGCAACAGATGGCCTTCATAACAGTAGTTGAGACAGACTACATGAAACCTGCTCAAGCATAGGCAGGCCAAATTCTTTCTTAGACAGGGAAGGGGGCAAGAAGTCCCAGTCCTAGATATGAACATATTGCCAGTGATAGGTGCTGGAAGAGAAGAATCAATTTTCTTTTTGGTGTGGCTGCTTGTGCTTTGACTATCTCAATGAAGTCTCCTGTCAAAGTGTATATGAACAGCAGAAAATGTATATGATAGATGGTAAAAATATAAAAGGAGGACACAACATTTGTTGCAAAACTAAGTGGAGATGGATTAGGAAGGAGTAAAACCATGAGTATGATAAAATTTATTTTATAAAATTTTCAAAGACTTAATAAAAATAGGAAAATGTTTTTAATTTGCAAATATGTTCATTTTTTCCTGTTTCAGGGGTAAAGATTTTTTCCCTGTTTTAAATTTTTAAGCTCTCAGTATATTCCAGTGTTTGTGTTTATTCTATCAGATATAATAGTTATCATTGTTTGTATTTGCATATTTAATTATTCTTTATGACCTCATTTAATTTGAACACAGAGAAACTTAATTAAAGACTGTCACTTATTTATACTTTAATGTAAATAATGTAGACCTTTCATCCTTCTTATGGCTCTACTTTTTCATTATGTAGTGTCTTAATTTTCTTTTATAATTCTGACTTGTCATGGCCAACATATTGAAGAAATAATCTAGTTTGTTTTCTCATTATTTACTTGGTTATGTGTCACTAGGGTGGCTTCCATCATCCTTATTCCTCTTGCTATGCACTTCTTATCAATTTTATGCCACCTTTGCTCAATATTACCAAAATAGGTTTATTTATTTATGGACCACTAAAGCATCTCAATTATAAGTTGCTATGAATATGTAAGCAAGAAACAATCAATCTTGATATATTTCTTTTCAAAGTAATTATTTCTTGCACTTCACTTTGGCAGTGGGGAGGGAGCCAAAACAGGACAATTAAATTACATTAATAGAAAATCATGAATCCTGTCACTTATCAAATATCCTTAATGTTATTGTTCTTCCATCTCTGTACCTCTGTATTTCTTTCCCTCTTCCCCAGTTAGAACCCCAATCCATGTGACAATTTTCTCTTCAGAGCATCTGGGTCCTAGTATGCCTCTCTCTGGAGATATCACCAATAGTCCCATTTGACTTTTCTGGTTTCTAGGGTTAATCAACATCATATGCTAAAGTCTAAGTTGCAGAGCTAATAGCCATAAATAAAAGATTTTAAATTACCTGACTTAGTATGGTATTTTCTATTTAAATTCATTTGTTTTCATATTTGCATATTTCAATTTTCCTTTTTTGGTGAATATATTTTCATTGTGTACATATGGCATAATTTTACTACCCATCTATTATCTGTTAGCAGAATTACATTTAAGTAACAGCACCATGTGACCTCCTAATGTGGAGGGGGTAGGGAAAATCTCACATAATCCCAATTGTAAATGAAGAGTTAAAGGCAATTAATGATTGCAGAGAGGGGGAGACACAATCTTCCCCAGAGGGGGGGAACATTAATAAATCCATTGTTCCAGATCACTGGTCTCAGTGACAGTGATGGGGTCCAGCAGCTTGTACTTATATATTTCTATGTATGTATATATGAAACATTAATTACAGGAAAAGAAGGAATTCATTCTAAAGCAGAAAGGAATAGGAGTGGCTAGGTTCTAAGTTGGATGAATAAATGAATGAATGATGTTAAATTTAATTAGTAAATTATATAAAATAAAAAAGAGAACTACAAGGTAAAACATTAGCCACCATATAAATGGCAGATATTGATCCTCACAAAACTAGAGACAGTCAGATCCTGGCCCTTCATGAATATATCCAGATGGATTTAGGTAAGTGATTATAGCTTTAGGTAGGTGATTATAGCTTTAGGTAAGTGAGTATAGCTTTACAGAAAAATGTCACCATTCAAGTAAAAAATTAGAATAGAACAAAATGCTGCAAGTGATATATGATATTGGAGAGTGTTAACTATAATATGTACTATTGTTATTCCTGTGCATACATGTCTGCAATAAAGCTTGTGTTATAAATTAGAGAAGTAAGAAAGGAAAAATAACTAAAATTAAATTAGAGCAATAGTAATGTCTTGTAAATTGAAGTTGTACCACTGTATTCTGTGTCTCTAAACATCTATCACTGAGCATCCACTGTTTGTGACAATGTTAACTGATACAGTAGGCACAATGAGTGTAGGAAGGATGAACAGCATACACTTTGTAAAGGAACATTGCAGTCTGTCAATTTGTACACAAAAAGTGGTAAGTACATTAGCCACTGATAACAGATATGACAACTTGATGACTGACCTAGTACACAACTATATCACTGTGGACCAATAGATGATTTTATCCTGCTGCTTTTAATGGCACAAAACTCAAAACTTATGACATGCTTATTTCCAGATTTTTGCATTCAATAACTATGAGCTATAGATGGCTAGTTAACTGAGTTTAGAGGAAGTGAAACTGTGAGTCAGAAGGTTTTCTGAACTGAGTCTATTTCATCTCCTATGTGCTTGCTGAAAGAGTGCCAGGAATTCAACAGTATCACACAGGTGGAAATCATTCTAAATGTCTCCCAGACACTGAAATATTGGGTGGAAGAGCTGGTCCATAATTCCATCCATTCACTCGGCAAATATTTATTGAACACCTAGTAGATGGCAGGCCATTTTTCTGCAATTGAGAGAGTGAAAAATTGCTATAGGTGCTACCCTTGGTGATCTTTCATTTCTAGTGTGACAACAGCCACAAATGCACATGAAATTGTGTCTCAAACATGTTGTCCTGCATTGATAAAGGACAACTACACAAGTACTAAGATCAGGATAGGTTTCCCAAAGCATAGTAATTAGAATGACACATCTGTCTCTTTTAGATACACAAGGTTTTAAACCTTTGTTGTGACTTAATTCAGTCAATGTACATAATACTTTTGTAAGGATTAGAGGATACAACCCATTTTAACATATGAAGAATTACAGAATAAGTGAGGAATAAAGACTCCACCAGATTATGTGAGAGTCTGGGATTTGCACTGAGCAATCTGTCCCAAAGATTTTGTTCAATGTCCACACTACCACCTCAAATCAAAACAAATATTAATTGACAGCACCACTGGGAAAAATAGGTTTTAATTATGTGGAAGGAAAGAGTAACTTGGTGACTATTTGCTTTTTGTGGTGATGAGGATAAAATCCACAACTGTACACAAATTAGTCATGGGCTCTATCTCTGAGTACATTCCCAGTCTTGGTAGTGTTGTCTACATAATAAAACACTACCTCTCACATATGCTAGAAGAAAGTGAGTTAAGTGTGACATTTTTAAGGCTGGTTTCTTGTTTAACCCATAATTTAAATTCTTAGCAGTTGCAACCCACTAGTGGTCAGAGATAAATATTCCTTACACAGAGAGGGCTAATGGTTACTAAAGGGAATATTTATGCATCAATGTCCTACTTTCTTCATATCCTTTTTTAATTTATTGTCTATTTAAACTACTGTTCCTCCATGTCAAACATAGCTTTGTTCCCAATTTGTTTCAAGCATATCCTAGTTCTTATTATGTGGTCATTTGCAATTACCCTCCTTCCCATTGTAATATTTCAATACTAAGTTGTTTTTATTTTATTTAATATTTAAATAACATCATTTATGAGAACTTTATAAATATCATTTATGACATTCTGTCATTCACCTCCAATGTTTCCTATCTCCAACCCCAATCCTGCTTAAACTAGTGGCCTTTTCTTTACTTGTTGTTACATACACACGTGCGCATGTGCGCGCATGCACACACACACACACACACACACACACACACACACACACACACACACACACACGCGCGCGCGCGCGACCAAATATATAAAAAATGTAGTAGTAAGTTCTCTTAAAGGTTCATGGACAGTTGTCTAGCTTTCTAGTCCCAGACATGATTTCTCTCCTTTTGGAATGAGCTCATGTCAATTAGACAGTGGTTATTCACCATCTAGATACGAGTGCATTAGTGTACCTGTAGGGATTTGTTTCCATGCTGGTAAATGTTTTGTTTTATAGGCATCACAACTGGGTAGGGCTATTGATTGTTTCTCTCACTTGGCAGCTTATGTAGTGCTTTGTGCTGGTACATCGAGTTTTAGAACAGAAGGAGATTTTCAAGTTAGATCCAGCTGGAATCTTCTGAGTACCATGTCTTAAGTGTGTGGTGTCTTCAATAATAGTGATTCACCTTCAACCTCTGTAAGCAACCAAGAGCTGCATTGATCAATAGTCTGCATTGCTGTGGGGGTCACTTGGATTACTCTTTCTTTTTTAAATTAATTATTTAAATTACAAACAATCTTTTTACATACCAATCCCAGTTCCCAATTTCTCCTGCCCTCCCCCCCACCCCCCATCAGCTACTCTTTCAACTCAAATGGTTTTTCATGCAGAGCACTAGATCTTTTGTTACTGTTTCTTAGACCATCTATGACAATTCTGTG
Organism: Cricetulus griseus; assembly: GCF_003668045.3. Lineage (NCBI taxonomy): Eukaryota > Metazoa > Chordata > Mammalia > Rodentia > Cricetidae > Cricetulus > Cricetulus griseus. Next base: position 139,709,988 of record NC_048598.1, read on the forward strand.
GAGCATTGTCAGTGCAAGTGGCATGATTGCATTTAAGATAAACACAAACACACATGTATTATAATTGTAGGTAAATATCAAATGTGAGGCTTTATCAAACATCCTTGATATTCATTGTCCTTTTTTGCTCCCTCTCCCTATGCCTTTTCTCCCTTCCTCCAGTTAGAGCCCCACTCTACTTTTTCTGCTTTACAAATTTATATGGAGGAGGCAACAGAGGGAAATAGCAATACAAAATTCTTAATGGAATGAGGTGAGCTAATTAAGTAAGAAATTTTTGACTAAGACCTACTCAGAAAATAGGATGATTCAAGAATATTCTCAAAGTATTGAAGTTTTGTATTCATGTCTTGTTTTAGAATGATTTTTTTAAAAAAATGTGTGTGTGTGTGTGTGTGTGTGTATGTCTCTCTCTCTCTCTCTCTCTCTCTCTCTCTCTCTCTCTCTCTCTGTGTGTGTGTGTGTGTGTGTGTGTGTGTGTGTGTGTGTGTGTGTGTGTGTGTGTGTGTTGGGTCAGGCCTAAACCAGCAGCATCTGATCTGCTGAAGCTGATGTTTAAGTGGTTGTTAGAAGTTCCATATATGTATTGGGAATTGAACTTAGATTCTTGAAAGAGTGGTACAAACTTTTTAACCAATGAGTCATCTCTCCAAGGTTGCATGATTTAAAATTCTAGCTTTATCAAACATTTTTCTGAATGCAGTTTAAATATTACATAGTTATTATATTACTAAAACAAAGATAACTTTAATAATAGCAGGTATGACATGTAGTCTAACTTTTTAATAATTATGTATTGAAATGAGTACTCTGCAAGCTAAAAATTATAGACAAATAATTGTTTTATGATTTCAATACAAAGAATGTAATAATTAATTTTGAAAATGTTACAAAGAAAAAAAATGTTTAAAATTTCAAGGCTATTCTAGGTGTTGTGTACTAAATCCTAAACAGGTTATTCATTTCACCTCTATATAAGTCAGGGAAGACCATATAAGTGGGAAAAGAAAGAATGTAATTCAAAAGACATGGGAGAAGGCTAGAAAATGCTGTTTTCTGGACATGATACAGCCATTTTAATCATGATCCCACCACAACTGACTTGATTCCAGGGAATCTGCACAAAAATGACCAGTCATTGCTTAGTAATAGATGTGGGAGGGGATTATATAGACCTTTCCCTGTAGACTGAACTATTAGATACCTATATTTGGAGGAGACAGTCAATGTTTTTAGCTGACTATCCACTTGTGAGACCACTAGTTCTGGTGATTCAGTAGCAAACCATGAACTCACAGATAGCCTTGGTTAAACTCAGTTATAAAATAAAACAAAGCCATAGGTGAGAAAGGGACATATGGGAAGCTAGAGAGGAAAATGATAGGTAGAAGGGAGAAAAAAAGGAGATAAACATAGTGTAATTAAAATGAATTTTACACACATGAAATTGTCAGAGACAAACAACTAAAATATGTATAAATGTTCAAAATATGTAATTACTTTAGAATGTTATATAACCAGGCTTTTTAATATTATTGAAAGGGCATGAATTAAAACACCAATGTGATCCTTTTTGACTGTAAAACATGGTACAAATAAAGGTGAAAAATCATTGTAAATGTTTCTGTCAAGATGTTTGCTTAAAAATAATTAAAATGATTCAACTTTCCTTTTTTTTATTTTACAGAATGTGTAAGTAAAGCTATTCAAATTGTCTAATATATGCTAAACATTCCAGGTAAAAATAAATATATTTGATTATACAACCTTACATATTTCCAAATGTTTAATTTAAATGGATACATTTTATTAGTTAAAATTTAAAAATAAATTAAGTACCACCATGTTATATTTCTGTCAGCAGGAAACCTATTGTATAACCAATTTACGTAAACAATTATCCTAATGGAGACAGCAAGGAGACTGTTATATGAACTCTAGTTTAGTGTTGCTGTGAAATGGACCACAAAAGCAGCTTCCAATGACCTATTATTCATATCCTGTGTGAGTCCACAAGTGCTTGACTTTACACCAAGCTGGTTTTCACAATCAGGGACTATATACTTTAGAATGGTAAAACTGTTTAAAATTGAAATTGCTGATATTATATGGAAATGAAACCTAGAGAAAATGTGTCTTAAGCAAACATTTGTATTCCCCTGTAGTTCCTTATTTTTCTGTTTCAAGATCCAAAGCTTCTAGGATGCTGAGACAAAGAAAATTTCTCTCTCAGGCACACATTGTTCTCTGATTTGTTTATGCAAACAAGCATGTTTGTCAACTACTCCATTATTCTTAATTCCTATTCCCTATCTGTGAGTTGAGAAATGTGCTCTTTGAGTTACAAATAACTGATGGTTTATAGCTTCTACATATAGTCATAAAAACAGAGACATGGCAAATAAATGGATGAACCATTTTTGTCATCATAAAGGAATGAGAAGTATACTAATAATGCACAAAATATGAATATTCATCATTCTAATTATTTTTCTAGTTATTTTTTCATACACTTGAAATTATTAATGTTTCAAAAATTTGTTTTCTAACATTTTGATATCCTTAGACCTAGATCCATTAATAAATATACATAAGGAAGTTCTCTGCATATAATACTTAATTTTATAATTTACTTATACTTAAAATATTTTTTAGTTTGTCTAAAATATATGTTATTTAGAGATAACTTTCTGATTATATTTTTAACCAACATATACTAGATGTATTTACTGCATATACATATGATGTCCACAGTCAAATATACACAGTGAAGATAAAAAATCAGGACTAATATATCACTTACTTCAAGTACTTTTTTGTGGGAAGAACATGTAAATTCTCCTTCCTAGAAGATTTTGAGATATTCTTCATTACATTACATTACAGTAGTTATTAGCTACTGTCATGGTGAGCCAGCTTCTTTGAAGTAGCATATACCCTGTCCATTGAACCAAAACCTTTCTTTTCTCTGCCCATTTTCTCCATAGTAGTCCAGCCTGTTGTAAGGATATGGAGAAAGGAGAACCTGTGCATTGATGGTGGGGCTGTGGATCCATACTAACTTTTGAAAACAGAATGACACTTCCTTATATAACATTAATATGGAAAAAAATAAATTCTGTATAAATAACAAACCATTTTGGGCATTTTTCCATAATCACCTACATAGTATTAGTGCTAACATTATTCAAAATGACCAAAAATTAAAAACAAAGAGGTGAGATGATGAATTTTGTAATCACAAAGAAATCTCATTAAGCCTCACAAAGCAGGACATCATTCCACTTGTGAAAACATACGTGATCTAAGAGGTCATATGTTCAGTGTAATAATCCAGGCACAGAAAGAGAAATATACATGACCTTTCTTACAAGTTTTCTTGAAAAATGTAAACTCATAGAAAGAGTAAGGGAGTGAAGAGATGGTTTTTAAGTGAACATTTTCTCTTTGGTGTGTTTCAGCCATTTTAACTTTGTAAATGTTTGAAATCACATGCACATGGGGAATAAAAAAAATTGTAAGTGAAACACTCCTATATGTGAAATGTGATTTTATCAGATCCAAGCAGGTTTTTATTTCCTCTATATTTGAAATAATGTTTTTTAAGTTGATGATGTGGGGACATTCAAATTCTAGAAAACACCTTTGAAAACTCCTTAGGTAACAGGAGTATTCTTGTTATAATAGTTGCTATTTTAAATGTACATTGATAAACCAGGGATGAAACCAAACCACAAGCAAATAGCATCTTTTTTTCCCTGAAAACCAAATGGCAAGCAGTACATTGGGAGTCTCAGTTCCAATTTGGATGATAATGTGCCTTCCAAGGGCATAGTTGTTATTTTGAATGACAGTTTAATTTGATTATTCTTTATCTAAACCTTTTATACATTTTATAGTTTAGTATACTATGAGGACATCATTTCCTTCCTAAATTGATCCATATTTTTGTTTGCTTTAACATTAAGAATTGAAAAAATAACTTTTCACTGATTTATTATTTCATTTTTATTAATTAATACTGACCACTCTTACCCCATACTTTCCTCTTTACTGTCCCTCTTGTTTTATTTTGGATACACTGAGTTAAACCAGGTTGATGTGTCTGAAATGAATTTTGCAGATTATGCCCTGGATCCTGGTGGGATCCTCAGTGGATAAATACCTCCAAACAATCATTACCTCATTTGCCAAGAATTGTCAGTGGCCAATAGTTGAGCAGTGAGTGCTACAGCTTCATTAACCCTTTCCCCTTCTAGGACTGTAGTTGACAGGACCTGTCTTCTGTGGACCCAGTAAAAGAAATCACAATTGTCATCTCATTACAGTGAATGTACAGTTTAGAGGATGATAACACCCATCACTTCATTCTCTGGCTATTACATGCATTGTGTTCCCTCTTATGGCATGTTCCCTGAGCCTTAGAAAGGGTTTCATAAATGCTTTCTTTAGAGCTAAGCCCTTAGCAGCCACCTATTGTCAGTATCTAGTTCATGATTTTTTCAGAGGATTCTTATGTCCATTTAATGTATTAAGATTTTGCAACTGGGCAGTATTGGTGCACTCCTGAAATCCCAGCACTCCATAGGCAAAGGCAGTTGGATCTCTGTGAGTTCAAGGCCTCTCTGATCTACAAAAGTACAAGAGCTAGTTCCTGGAGAGATAGGTCTACACAGAGAAACCCTAACTTGAAAAAAAAAGATTTTGATAATTGAATAATATTATCCTTGACTCCATGGAGCCTGCCAAGGTTGTATAGTCTACATATGCTCAAGTTCTTTAAAAACAATGGGAGAATATTTTAATATAAAGTAACACACATCCACTCTCCCAGATATCTTTTTGTTCTTTGATGTTTTGCTCATTACCTTAATTTCTAGATAATATAATATTTATATTTGATAGACATAAAATAATACACAAACACTTGTTAAATTTATTGCCTACAAAATAATGGCACTACAAAGCAGTCAATATGTTGCAATCTGGTTCCACTCATTTTGCAATTATTTTTCTGTGACTTATTGACAGTGTGGCTGCAAAGAAGAACATGAAGAACAGACTGAAGACTGATGTATGGAGAATGTAATGGGAGTGCCAAATGTTGCTACTACTCAAGAAGGAGAGTACAGGAAATTTTATATTTCTTAAGACCAAACACCAATTGTATTTAATATTGCACTGTATTTGGTACCATTTTATTTGAAACCTTCCATGTCACGTCTTCTTATGTAAAAATCAGCAGTTTCATATGATCCCATTTTAAAAGATGACTTGATTTCCTGGAAGAACTCAGGATGAGTCTATGGAGGAACAATGATAAGAACATTCAAATGTAACCTTGTTGTTGGAATACAATAATATGTATAGTACAAGATGATAGACATTGACTTTAATAAAATGCAATCTGAAAATCTGGAATTGATTTGAGGAGCCACAGCATGAAGCTGCTTTGAAGAAAGTGAGAGAGCTCTTGGTGTTGATAGCCGTTTTTGTGAAATTGCTTATTGAGAAAAGGCTCTTTGGTTTTAGTAGAGGAAGTACCCAAGTTATACTGGTGCATATGCCAGAAAATTAGGTAGTCCAAACAAAAAGCACATTGGTGGCAAGTCCTGGTTTGTTTTGTATGTCAACTTTACATGAGGAAACGCCTCTTTGAGATCCAGCTGTAAGACATTCTCACTTTTAGTGATCAAGGGGGAGGGCCCAGCCCATGTTGGAAGGTGCCATCCCTGGGCTGTGGTCCTGGGTTCTATAAGAAAGTCGGTTGAGCAAGTCATGGGAAGCAACCCAGTAAGCACCTCCCCTCCATGGCCTCTATATCAGTTCCTGCCTCTAGGATCCTGTCCTGTTTAAGTTTCTGTACTGACTTCATTTAGTGATCAACAACAATGCTGAAGCATAAATCAAATAAATCCTTTCCTCTTCAACTTGATTTTTGGTCATAGAGTTTTATCACAGAGGTAGAAACTCAAATTACAATAGCTGGGAGAGGGCAAAAGGATTGTTGAGTTCCAAAATGTTCAAAGCTTGAATAAAATACAGTGTACTAACAATGGGTGAGATGACCCATTGTTTTCCTGAGGAACAGAAGCACATCTCAGGTGACACTGCCCTAGCTGCTATAAAGCATAAAGTCCTATGCCAGCTGAGAATGAATTAAACACCTGAAATGTGTAGATAATGTAGCTGACAGGAAAGTTCAGGGCAGATGTCCAATGTCTGAAATATTTCAGAGCAAAAGAAAGCGACTTCTCTTTTATTGTGGGTAGATTATGTGACCAGGGGAGGTTCTGTTAGAAGGATTATTGCTCAGGAGAGAATGTCTCACATCAGTGTAAAGAGAAAGGAGTTTGCTTCCTTATCAGCTGTTTTAGATAGAGTTACTAATGCTGTGGTAAAACATCATGACCAGGAAGAAAATAAAGATGCTGGTGACTGCCAGTACCCACCTTTAAGAGACCCACAAAGGCTACTAAGTATGACACAGGCAAGTGAGAAGTTTTCAGGGCTTGTGATAGGTCCAGAACACCTAAAACAATGACAATAACAAAAACCAACACAAAGCAAACAAAAGAACAAGAAGACAAACTTATGGGAAGATTCATTGAAAAGTGAACTCACAATATTGGAAAGAAAGATATCCAAACAGAGATACATGAGGCAGAGAGAGCCCAATGAGCCTTAGGACTGCAGACATCTCTTTTGCAGGGGTAGGGAAGGGTATAGGGATTGGGGTGGAGAGATCCAGGGTGATGGTGGTGATGATAGCAGTGAGGAGTTTGCACAAAACCAGCCACTGATGCTCTACCCAGCTGCCAGCCACTGATGCTCTACCTGGCAGCTACATCACCCTGACTCATATCTGAAATGAGTCTCCACAATGGTCCAGTATTTATGGTTCTGCAGAAACCTTGAACTGGACCTATGCCTCTTTGCAATGAAGATGTACTTGTAAAGCTATTTGGACAAAAAAATACATGTGATGTTATCAGAAATGATGTGAAAGTTCATGATCCATGTCTCCACTGACTGTAAAGGGCAAGGAGGCTACTGTTCCAGTGGTATCAATGACTGAAGACTCACAGTTGAGAAAAGAGAGATATAGAGAACTTCTGTGACAATCCCTACCCCAACAGCACCCCATCGCCCCCAAAATTAACAGCCTAGACATAAAGTCATGGAAGAGAACTCTGAAAGATTGGGATAAGGATACTGAAGTGTACCTCTGTTATTACCAGAAGTGAATATATGTATGTGTAACACAAACTGGACTTCTCCTCTTCTTCATCTTCTTCTTCTTTTTCTTCATTTGGGGGCTAATAGGTTAGGGGGTATACCTGGGGAGACTAGGAAGTGAGTATGGTGCGGGTTCCCCAGATAATCAATAAAATTTGAAAAAGAAAACCACCAAGATCCAAGGCAACTTGGGGAGAAAAAGGATTTATTTCACTCACTGTTCCAAATAACATCAAGAGCAGTGAGGTCAGGAACTCAAGCAGGGCTGGAACCTGAAGGAAGGAGGTGATGCAGAGGCCATGGAAGAGTGCTACTTATTTACTTGCTTCCCATGGCTTGCTCAGATGCTCTCTTCTGTAACCCAGGACCACCAGTCCAGGATTGGCACCATCCACTATGGTCCGGTCCCACCCACATCAATCACTAATTAAGAAAATGCCCTACAGACTGGTGTATAGCTGAGTCTCATGGAGGGGTTTTCTCAGCTGTGTTCCATTCTCTCAGAAGACTCTGGCCTTTGCCATGCGGACTTAAAATTAGCCCACACAAGGTATTCTTCAGAGATACTAGAAGAAGAGAACCCTTAGTCCAGTGGTTCTCAATCTTCCCAATGCTATGATTCTTCAATACAGTTCCTCATGTTGTGGTGACTTCCGGTAATAAAATTATTTTCCTTGTTGCTTCATAAATGTAACTGTTGTGAATCATAATGTATATGTTTTTGAAACAGAGGTTTGACAAAAGTGTTTTGACTCACAGGTTGAGATCTATTGCACTAGATGGTACAATGGAGAGGGTAGGTGAGTATGATATTTCACCACTAATTGTGGAACTAATGATAGTTGATAGAAGCTGAGGAGGGGAAAGTTAGTTTTCTTTAGGGGTATGTCTGCTGGTATGTTGAACATGCTACAGCCACACAACAGAGAGTATATAGGTAGGAAATGTATGAAGTTCTTAGAGAATTAATAACATTCCTTTTAAAGTATCCTTAACAGACAGAAGAAAATAGGCACTCCAAAGAATGCATAGACAGACATACATTGTTGTAAATGATGACAATACTGCAATATGCAACTCAAGATAAATAGGCCTATATTTTATACATATTTTTTTGTTTTGTTATGAGACAGGGTTTCTCTGTATTGCTTTGGAACCTATCCTAGAACTCACTCTGTAGATCAGTCTGGCCTCAAACTTTCAGAGATCTGCCTACCTCTGCCTTCTGAGTGCCTGGATTAAAAGCATCCACCACCAATGCCTGACACAAAACATGATTTATCACAGTTTTTATATGACTTCCTGGTCAAAATAATAAAGTGGAAAGAGGCATTTCATTTCTTTGTTGTTCAAATTTGAGTATCCATACTTCGGGTCCAGTGTCACCCAAACTTACACAATGTCTTGCTATCTGTTCTTTGTGGCTTTTGGAAATTTAGATTTTTCTTTTATAAGTGTTGAAAATCAACCCTGTATCTTTTAATACATAGAAGGATATTCAGTATAACAGTCTACCATTCTTGTTTAGAGGTTTAATGGCTGATATTCAGACCAGCTTACTGTGTTTGTCTTCATCCATCAGCTATTAAATCTATAATGAAATTATTCTGTGAAGAGAGCCATAGCCCACATTCTTTATCACCATTGGAAGGCATCCTTTACCAGAGGCTTATTTCATGTCTGCAGCTGTAGCCTGATCCACTGTCTTAGTTGAGGACCAGTAGTGCCCTACTATCCTCAGCAGCCCTTTCTCCTACCTTGAGAGATGGGAATGTACCATACTTTGAAGGCAGCACCATCCAATTTTGCTTTCTTCTCTTCCAGTGTAGGTAGTGATTCCAAGGAAACTCCCCAGAGAAGGTTCAAATAGTAATATAATTCCAAAGACTAAATTAAAAAGAAGCAAAATTTGCATATCAGGTCCTTAGTGGTCTGAGAAGCAGACACTGAGAAAACTGTTAGCTACACTCAGAATAACCTGCTCTTTGCTGGGGCAAGCACTGTATCACTAGTAGCACATGTATCACAGGTAGCCTCTGGCACAAAATAAAAGAGCAATTGTTAAAATTCTCAAGGCACCAAAATAGATTGTTATAGTAATGGGAAGAAATACACTAGTTACCATTCTTATTGTAGGGGTTAGAAATATGAAGGTAATTGTACTTACAGGAAAATAGAATGCCTAGGAATATGCCTAAGGCAACTGATGTTCTATAGAAAAAATTCAAAGGCTGATATTGATTAATCATCAAGCAAAACTAAATATGAAACCAAGTGGACCCCCCCTTGGTAGCTCATGAAAAGTGTCTCATTAGCTGCAGCCTCACAAAGCTCAGGACCCACACTAGGGCTTAATCATAAAAACAGTCAGACTCTAGAGAAGTTTAGCATTGGATACTAGTCAGACCACCCTGATTAAATACAAGATACATCTTTCCCAAAGAAACAAGCTACAAGAAGATGAGAAAACAGGATAATGTACAATTGAAATATTAAATATTAGTGATATTCAGAAGGATTTCTAGCCAAAGAAATCTCATTTTGCCTAGGATAAATACAATAAACATATCTATTAAGATAATACCAAACATCTCTGTTGCTAGAAAAATGCAAACCTTTGCCAATAAGTGGGGTTAAGTCATAAGATAATGTCAGATGCTATTCAAACACAGAAAAGCAATTTGAAAGACCACATTAGACAAAACAAGGTCTATGGCATTCAAGAGTAAGAAATAATGATCTTCACTCTTCTTCCTGCCTTTAAATTACAACGCCAGATGGTAGTCCCACCCTGTTATAGACAACCTGCTGTGAGCTTCCCTTCTTCTCTGCCTGCATTGTCAGTAAATCTCACAGATGTTCTATAGACTTATCCTATCCCTCTGTTTCAAATTTCAATTCTAGGGGACACTCCTTAAAAAAACCATAAACCACACCTGACAGGTACTCAGGTACATGATCTTCACTTTATCTCCTGTCCTGCAATTTTAATGCCAGTCTTATCCCTAGCTTTGTAGCAGACCAACATGCATGATTCTCCTGCCTGTCTGTCCCCTTCCCAGTGTTCTACCAAGTTTCTAGAGGCACACCTAGCTTCCATGTATTTTTGTACCCTCAAAGACCACCTACTTCTAGCCCCACCTGACGCCTTAATGCCAGATCCCAATACATTGAAGCACATCATACCAAAGACATCCCCTGTAGCCACAACTGGCAGGATCTCAGAAGCATTCACAATCAGGCAATCCACAGCGACAACACTTTCTAAAGAATCAGAGAGGGCAACAGAAAACAAAGAATGGAATATTCACCCAATAAAGACAAAAGCAGATATCAATATCAAGAATTATAATCATCCCAAAAATAGATGCTTGGTTACCAGCATAAACACACAATCCATAATTTCCAAGACAATAAGTGTCCACTAAAACCAAGAAATCTTAATATGGTAATGCAATATACCTGAAGCAAAGCAAATTATTTCAAAATAGATGTTAAGAATGTGATATACGATATCTGGGGAGTAGGGTGGTTGCACACCTTTAATCAGCATTTGGGAAGATCTCTGTAGATTTATGTAGATCTCTGTGGGTTCCAGGCCAGCCTGGTCTACAGGGTTTCTTTTGTAACAGGCTGTTACAAAGAGAAACCATGTGTCAAAATAAAAGAACATGATATAGTATGTTCAAGTTGATATCAATCAAACCATTTCATAGACTTTATGAAAACAAACAGTGGAATGAAATGAAGAAAATAGCTAATATGTGGAAATAGAAATAGAATCACAAAAGAAATGTCAATCTGAGAGAAAATTAAAAATGAAAAGTTTAGGAACTCAAACCAGAATCTCAGAGGTAAACCTCACCAACAGATTACAAGAGATGAAACAGAGAATCTCAGTCAATGAAGACAAGATGGAAAAATGGATAACTTGATCAAAGAAACATTCTAGAGATAATCCAACACAAAAATCGAGGAAATAAATGACCAGATATATGAATAATATGTATAGAGGAAGGAGAAACCCAAGTCAAAGACACAGAATACATTTTATACAAAATCATAGAAGAAACTTTCCCTACCCTCATGAAAGAATTGCCTACTATGGTATAGGAAGTATATAAAACACTGAATAGATGTGTTTATGTGGTAGTGATTAAAGCATTGCTAATTTAATATTGTAAGTAATTCATTTGCATTTTCTTTAAAGATATTATAGTTTTGCTTCTTCCAGTTAGACCATATTTCCATCTTAGTTTGAATTAGTTTTCTCTTTAATTACTTTTTGTTGAGTTTTTCTTGAACTTAAGGACAAGAGATTATAAATAAATCAATGTTTTTAATTTTTCCAAGCAGTTATTATAAAGTAACTTGATGTTAGGGTTTACTTTAATTTTCTAGATTTAAAATTCCAAGACAATAAATTAAAACAATCTCAATTAGAAAGCATTTCATTTGAGAACATTATATGAGATTGTGATGCTTATATGTAGAGTTAGCTGTATGAAGCATGGAAACGTATGTTATTTAGCTATTCTAAAACTCAAATATGCTTAAATTTTGGTTCATGATATACTTTCTTGTTAAGGTTCAACCTAACGTATCACACAAAAGCACTCTTGTACTTATGAATCAAAATATTTTTAAGGAATGAGAATTTTATATATAAAATGAGATATTATCATATATTGTGAATATTTCCCTTCTCTAACTCCCTCTATGTCTCCCAAGCCTACCCTGCACCGAACCTCAGGTTATCTCCTCCTCCTCCACATAAACTTTTTAACCGACTGAATCCAGTGAATGCTATTCCTGCATCGTGTGTGAGGTTATCTACTAGACCATCAGAAATTTGCCAATTACCAAACCCTCCAAGAATGATTCTCCTATCTACAGCTAATATTTCTTCCATATAAAACAGGGTCTTGAGAACACAGACTCCTTTTTTGCAGGAATTTTAATATCTTAGATCTTGAACAGACCTTTTGTGTGTAAGCACAGCTGCTGTGAATTAATGAATACACAGCCATATCAGTCCAAAAGACAACATAACACTGCAGTACTCCTTAACCTCCAATTCCTATTGCTGTTCCAAAATTCTTGAAAGAGGATGAGGAATTCACAAAGATGTTTGTTAAAGTTGTGCCTTTTATCTCCTCTTGAAATCATTTTATTCATCACATTTACAAATGTATTCATGTTGTAATCATGCAATATTGTAGAGAATAAAATATTCTAAATTAAACAAATAGAAACAGGAAAAATATATTTTGGCAAAGAAAAGCATAGTGACTTTCTGAATTTGAGACTCTGGAAATAATGAAATATGAAGTTTAGCTGTTTCTGATTTTTCTTTCAGAGAAGTGATACAATTACCTTGTAAATCTGAACCATGTGACAAATGTATTTGAGGATGAAGGTCAGCAAACTTACAGGGTGACTTCTCATGGTCCTGACTTGCAGACTCTTGACAGTTGAGTTATATTTTCTGACTTCTGTGTGGTGTTCAGTGGATCCACAAGTGGACACAAACTGAAACTTATTTATCAAGTATTCCCATTTCCAACATATTGTTTATATGTTCTGTCTTGTTGGAAGCTGTCCTTTGGTGCTTAATCACTTTAGCTCAAAAAATGTACTGGTTGGCCATCTTCCTCCAGAAGGTGGCTGAAGATTACTAAGCTCTTATTTCTCATTCAGTGATAATATATTTAATAAAAATCTTGAGAGATGCTGACATACCATAAAGCAGGTAATCTAGAAAAATAGGCAAGATGTGAATCTTCTACAGACTAGAGCTGACCAGAATCTGGGACCTGAAGATATATTGTGGCAAGAACATGAAAACATTAAACCTGAAGAATAATACCCTGAAGTAGGCATTTTATAAAACATTTAGTGTTCCTTGGAACTTATTAATATCTCACGGTGTGTGCAGCCCCATAAAAGTTAAAATGTGTTTGAAGATTTGTTCAGAATTGTGTTCATGGAAAGAAGAGTGGATCTCCCTAAAAAGCGTTTCTGATTATTTTGTTTTGATCAACTAAAATATTTCTGTGTATACCAAAAGGAAACTACAAAATGAATCACTTGTCAAACATGTGAGAGGTTCTAGAGAAAACAGAGATGATTGCCAAATGTGTAATTTATAAGGTATAAATAATTTTAAAATTGAGAATTCTGTTTTCTTTCTATTTCATAATAGTCATATGAATTACAAGCCCATAAAGGATAAGTAAATTTCAGGAATTCAAGAAAACTAAACTCCCATCCAATGTGTTCCATATTTAGTAAAGTAGATATCTTTTACACACTTATTTTTCTGAAACAATGGAGGTGATTGTAAGAAACATTCAGTTTTAGTACATGTTTCAGCATGCTTTTATAAGAATATGATTATACTTCTCCATAATTAAAACACTTTAAAAATCACATTTAATAAAATTAATAACATCAAAAGATGGTAACATCTGGTCATATTCAATTCTGTCCAGAACCCTAGAAGTGTAAGTTTTATAAAATTTTTCTTTAGTAAAAACACAATTGTATATCATCCATACATTCTAAGGGATTTTTTGTTGCCTTGGTTTTATAGCAATTAATTGAAGAAAATAAAATGAACCACTTGCACACATCAAACATAGGGTCAAACACACACAAAACTCAAACATTGCAGAATCAACAAAGTGTCCCAAAAGAAGTGGGCTCTAAAGTTGGCTTCCAGGAGATCCTTCCAGAGTACTATGGAAGTTCGAGGTTTCCTCAGACAGATGTCTAATGATCAGTTGCTGACACAATAATATTTTTGTGCCATTTTATTAAATTTGAACTTTCAATAATCTATTTTGAAGGTTAGAAACTTAATGGTATTTTCAAGTGAGCACATTAAGTTATAAAAGATGAAGAAAGTGAAATTGTATGAAATCGTGTATGGCCATGTAGAGAGATGAATCTGAAAATGCTATGGAGAGTGCAGAATAACCCTCAGTGATATGGACAATTACCTACCAAGAAAATGAAAATTATTATCCTAAATTGAGAAAAGGTAAAATAGAATAAGACAAAGAATATGGATATGATTTATTTTTACCTCCCGAAAAAGGAAAAGAAGCTAACTAAAATTATCACAGAGATTAATATAAGACAATTCTTGATAAAGTATCACTGATAAGCACTATTATAGTAGCATTGCTAATGAGGAGAATAAATTTCTCACTTAAAGTTCTAGAGGCTGTATGTACTAGATAAAATGCAGCTGTTGTCTTTTACACTTTATCTAAGGGAGTATCTCACAATATCTCTGGTTTCAAAAGAGAGTTTAGTGGAGACACCACATATATCATTTTGAAAGGCTTGGAGGACATTTAGAAAATCAGTGTCTACAATAAACCATTAGTAAGTATCAAATGAACTTATAGAATATACTACAATAGTTTTCATGAAGAGGCTAGCTAACACATGACATACTAAAATTCATTTTGCAACCACAGAAGCAAAAGAAGCACTTGTATATAACAAAAGAAGGCAAGAGAAAGCAAAAAACAATTATAATTCAGATTGCTACATGGCTAATGAATCACATATAGTGTATTATTTACTATATGCACTATGACATATAATATAATCATTATTTATTGCACTGCATATTATTGTTATATATAATATGTATGCATATATATCATTTTTGTATAAAGAAAATGCCATTAAATGGGATTATATTACAGATAATTGTATAATACAGTTAGAAAGAAATATAAAGAAAGTAATGCAAAGTCACATTTCTATGATCACAGAATTTGGCATATCAGAGCAGGAAGATAACAAGTTAGAAACTGGTCTACACTAAACTGTAAGACTGAATTTAAATAGAAGTTGATATACATCTATCTATCTATCTATCTATCTATCTATCTATCTATCTATCTATCATCTATCTATCTATCTATCCAGCCATCTATCTATCTTTGTATCTATCTATCTATCTATCTATCTATCTATCTATCTATCTATCTATGTATATACATATACAAATATATGGAGGTATGGGGGAAAGATTGTATAAAGTAGAAAAATAGATTGATACAAGTAGAAAATGAAAATACTAAATAGCAATTTGCATGTAACCATTAAATATTTCAGATTAAAAATTTCAAAAACAAATTCCAAATTTTTTATATAAAAGCAATAGCAACCAACATTAAAAAAGAAATTATAAGTAGCTAGTCTTAATTAATCATTTACATTATATATATATACATTGATTCATATACAACACAAAAATGTATTCACATAAATATGTGTGTGTCTAATTTTTGCATATTTATAGGTGTATACTAGGTACATATGCTGTGGTGGGGTTGATAATTACTTTCTATAATAAATTATATCTGAATATGAATATTTTTGTGTTTTAAATTATATTTTGGATATATTTGTGGTATGATAAATCTTTTCGCCAAAAGCCACCAAGCCCCACTGCCACATGTGCGCTGCTTTATGCCAGCCGCCCACCCGAGTTAGGCCCAAATGAATACACAGAAACTTGTATTAGGTTCAAAGCTTCTTGGCCAATAACTAGGATTCCTCATCCGTTAGCTCAGTCTTAATTATCATAAATCTATATATTTTATAAGACTTATTTTATCGGATGCCTTATTGGCGTATGATGTAGAATATGATTCCTTGAGACTTCATCAAATAAACTTGATATTATTTGTCCCTCTCCTCCTCTTCTCATTTTGTAGAGAACCCCATCTCTTCTACTCAGTTGGAGCACCCTCCTGTCATTCCATTTACCAGTTCATATCCCATGAATTCCACTAGTTCCTTCCCAATATACCCCATCTATGGTTCATTTATAGGTGTTCCAGTTTTGTGGGTAATTCATGTTGTTCACAATTGAGGATATTTATTTCTGTGTCTTAGTTAGCTCACTAAAAAGTATATTTTCAAGGTCAAACTATTTACCTACAAATTTTATGGTACCTATTATTCTTTATAGTTGAATAGCACCTCATGTTGTACATACACTGTTGATGGTTAATGTACTGTGTATGTTTATCTTATTGATTGTTAAATAAAATACTGTTTGGCTAATGAGACAACAAGTTAGATGGGACTAGGTGTCAAAGAGGATTCTGGGAAATGTAGTAGAGAAGTGGTGATCCAGGCAGGACATGACATAGCAAGGAGACTCATATTTAAGCAACGGAGAAACAGGAAGGGCCTCTTTTTCCCCTTGCTCCTCCAGTGGCACAATGTGATTCACCAGCAAGGAGGGATGCCAATAAGGCATCCAATAAGATAAGTCTTATAAAATATATAGATTTATGATAATTAAGACTGAGCAAACAGATGAGGAATCCTAGTCATTGGCCAAGCAGCTCTGAACCTAAAACAAGCTTCTGTGTATTCCTTTGGACCTAACTCCGGTGGGCAGCTGACATAAAGTGCACATGTCGCAGTGGGGCTCGGCGGCTTTTGATGGAAAGATTCATAGTAATACACTGTATTTTCTCTATCTGGTTTTTTTGATGCTGTTGTTGAGGACTATGAGGTGGTTTCTATTTCCTAGACATTTTGAGAAATTAAGAGTGCTTCTCAAACCTTCAAAAATGGCATATCTTTTATATTAACTTAATATTATACATGATACATATAAATATAAATGCATACACATAAGTATATATGTGTGCCTGTATGGGTATATATGTATACATACATATTTATAAAATACACACATACATACACACACCCCAGATATATAACTAAAATAATGAAAGTAAAAGAGACAATCTATTGAGAAAGGGGCCATGGAAGGGATTAGAGGAAAGGTACCTAAGAGAGTATGGAGGGAGGAAGGGGAGGGGAAAATGATATAATTGTAATTAAGTTAAAAGTAGGTATTACATCATTCTTCATTATAAAAATTTTTGTTAGGGTCATTTGTCTTAAATAATCTATGTGTGTTTTATAATCCTAGGATTAAATATTTATCTAGCATATATTTTCTAGATAAAATATAATAAAGCATACTATATATTTTTTGTGTAGATGTTATGTGGTAAACAAAAATATAATTTTTTTCTCTTTCTCAATGTTAAGACAATTTATAAACAACTTTCATTGAATATGGAAAACAATCTCCATCAATCAGACATTCC
The DNA here is from genome assembly GCF_003668045.3 of Cricetulus griseus. Classification (NCBI taxonomy): domain Eukaryota; kingdom Metazoa; phylum Chordata; class Mammalia; order Rodentia; family Cricetidae; genus Cricetulus; species Cricetulus griseus. Next base: position 139,727,390 of record NC_048598.1, read on the forward strand.
ATACTTAAAACACTACTACATATATAAAACAAAATTTTGAGCTTAAAATTATATATGGAAATCAACATTAATATCTGTCATATATTTTTAACATACAATTATCAGTTTATGTTGATCATGTCAAAATAAGTGAAAATTTATCCTCCACTCTATTGATATGCCAGTGTCTAGCCATACATATGAACTATAGTTTTATAAAACGTACTCAATATCAATAATCAATAAACTGTAAAATCAAAATTGTCATCTGACTCCAGTAAGTATACCTATTCAAAAGAAGCATATGGTCACAATGTTGGCAAGGACATAAAGAAAAGTAAAACCTGGAGCTTATGAGATGCCTAAAGGACAGCACTTGTCACCCTAGGCTAAGAATCTGAATTTGACATCATGACTCCACAGTGACAGTGAAGAAAAAACACCTAAAAACTGTCACTGAGCTCCACAAGTGCTCCACAGTACATATGTTCACACACACACACATACACACACACACACACACACACACACACACACTGCACACACACAGTCCACTAGTATAATTTTTAAAATAATGAGAACACATAACATTGTTGAAAGAATAGCACATGTTCTGTAAATCACTGTAAATTCTTCCTAAGATCTAAACAGACCACAATATGATTCAGCAGTTCTATTCTAGAATACTTATCCAGGAGTGTGAAATCAGTGTGTCAAAGAAACATCTATAGTATTGCAGTTATTGCAGTTCTATTGACAGCAGCCCCAGAAGAGAGCAACTGAGACAAAGAGAGTCCATAATTGATGAATGAATAAAACAAATGTACTAGTTACCCATTGGAACATTGTTCCAGAATAAAGAAAATGAAATTTTCTCACCTGAGATGACATGGGATTCAAATGAAGATAATTACTTCAAGTTACGTAAGTAAAACACAGAAAGTCAAGTACAGCATAGTGCAATCTGTTACTCACACATCTGCTGGTAGAATTCTGCTTATCAGAATCTGGGGGGAAAAGACCAAGAAGTAATAGAGAAAGATCTATTAGTGGGCTCCCAAGAATAACAAGATAGGAATGAGAAGACTGGGCTGTGGTTACACCACTCTGTATTTATAGATAATTACCCATCACTGCATAAATTAAAAGACAAATTAAATAATTTTGAGTATTTTTACCATAAGTGATAAATGCTTGAGAACATGGATATGTTTAATTTTAATTTGATAATGACAGAGAAGGTTGTATTTATATATTAAAAAAAAACAAAGAAAAAGAGGCTATGGAGTTAAGAGAAATCAAGGTGGGCACATGAGAGGTTTTGTTAGCTTTGTTTTTATTAGTTCAAATTAGGAACAAGCTTGTTTCATGTATCAATCCATTCTCTCTCTCCCTCCCCTCAGTTACACCCCTCCTCCCACACCCCCAACCTACCCTGCAACCCCATCCACTGTCTACTCCCCAGGCAGTTTAGGGCCCTCAATGGGGCTCCCCAAAGTCTACCACATCATGGTGGGCTAGGCCTAGGACCTTCCCATGTGTCCAGGCCAAGAATGTATCCCTTCACATGGGATGAGCTCTCAAAGTCGCCTCTTTCACCAGGGAAAATACTAATGCACTACCAGGGGCCACTAGAATTCGGAGGCCTCCTCATTGACATCCATCTTCAGGGGTCTGGATCAGTCCTGTACTGGCCTCCCAGACAGCACTCTGTGGTTGATGTCTCCCCCATGTTCAGGCCAGCTGTTTCTATGGATATCACTAGCCTGGTACTGACCCCTTCCATTTCATTCCTCCCTCTCTGCAACTCCTGTTTCTTTTCATGTTTGGTAAAATTGTATTGTCTATTGCCTATGATTTTGTGAATGTAGTTATCTTTGTTGGGTTAGAGTTTTCCTTCTATAACTTTCTGTAGTGCTGGATTTGTTGATATGCTTTGTTTAAGTCTGGTTTTGTCATGGAATATCTTGTTTTCTCCATCTATAGTGATTGAAAGTTTTTCTGGGTACAGTAGTCTGGGTTCACATCCATGCTCCCTTAGTGATTGTAGGATATCTATCCAGGACCTTCTGGCTTTCAGAGTTTCCATTGAGAAGTCAGGATTGATTCTGATAGGTCTGCCTCTTTATGTTACTTGGCCTTTTTCCTTTGCTGCTCGTAATATTTTCTCTTTATTCTGAAGGTTTGGTTTTTTGATTATTATGTGTCAATGGGATTTCTTTTTGTTGTCCAGTCTGTTTGGTGTTTTATAAGCTTCTTGTACTTTCACAGACATATCCTTCTGCAGGTTGGGAAAGTTTTCTTCTATGATTTTGTTGAATATGTTTTCTGTACCTTTGAGCTGTATTTCTTCAACTTCTTGTATATCTATTATTTTTAGGTTCAGGCTTTTCATGGTGTCTCATATTTTGTGTTAAGAATTTGTTGGACTTGAGATTTTCTTTGGTCTGTATATGCACTAGAGAGTCTTCAACAACTGAGATTCTCTCTTCCATCTCTTGAATTCTATTGGTTTTTCTCACATCTTTAGTTCCTGATCGTTTATCCAGCCCTTCTTTTTCAAGCATCACCTCATTCTGTGTTTTCTTATTGTTTCTGTTTCAGCTTTCATGCCTTGAACTGTTTTGAGTGCTTCCTTCACTTGTTTGGATGTTTTTTCTTGGCTTTCTTTAGATTCTTTAAGAGATTTGTTTACTTCTTGAATTTTTTGATTTGTCTTTTCCTCCATCTCATGTAATTTTTTGTTTTTGTTTTTTTTCCTTCTATTTCTTTGAGGGAATTTCTTGCTTCCTCTTTAAATGACTCTGTCATCTTCCTAAGATAATTTTTGAGGTCCATCTTTTCTTCATCCTCTGTTTTGGGCTTTCCAGATCTTCCTGGTGTGGAGTCCCTAGATTCTGGTGGTATCATATTGGTTTTTCTGTTGTTGAATATGTTCTTACTCTGTCTTCTTCCCATCCCTTTTTTCAATGAGTGCAGGTGGGGGCTCTCCGTCTCTCAGGTGGGTGGTGGAAGGCTCAGGCTCTGGCAGTAGCAGGATGGCAGAGGGTGGTGTTTGGACAAGGTGGGGTATGTCCAGACTCAGGGTGGGCCTTCCTCATCTGTGCAGGTCCACTCTTGCCTGGGTGAGTTTAGGCAGAAGCAAGCAGGGGCTGATGGGGGAGGTTGGGGGAACAGAGCAGCTCCCAGACTCACCTGAGACTCAGGCACCTGCTGCAGGACAGAGGGCAATGTAACTACTTTTATGCTTGCAATTTTAATTAAATAAATATAATAGAAATTGTTTTCGGTTATTCATATCTCTCTCTCTCTCCCTCTCTCTCTCTCTCTCTCTCTCTCTCTCTCTGTGTGTGTGTGTGTGTGTGTGTGTGTGTGTGTAAAGTTCAGAAAATAATTTTCTTCAGGAATTGGTTATCTCCTTCTAATGAAGGGACCAGCTTCCCTTTTGGCAGCTATAACGGCCGAACACGTGCTTCTATGACCTTGTGCTAGACACTAGAAAGTCAGATGCCTGCCTTGTGACAAGGAAACAATCAGAAGTTAGTCACTAGAAAGTCAGATGCCTGCCTCGTGACAAGGAACCAATCAGAAGTTAGCTGGTGGCGCTATGCTTTATGACTCTGGGTGTGCTTTACAGACAAGTGCACAGCAATGACATAGAGAGCATAGCAACCATCCTGGGAGGGCCTATGGGCCATAACATCCAGTTGACCAATCAACACAGGGCAAGCCCTCAAAGCCTGGAGGCACACCAATCATGAGCCTGTTCGTAACCCTAGACATTCCCCTTACACTGTCCTATAAGATCTCTTGGGAGGCCCTAGGAGCCATCTTTTGCTAGCCATCTGACATGGCGGGTGGGTGAAAGACCCGAGCTAACATGGGATTAGCTCATTAAATTACAATAAAGCCTCGTGCAGTTTGCAGCAAGCTCTTGAATCTGCCTGGTGAACGTGGTGACCAAGAATGTGGCCTGGGACCCCGGATACTTGAGTTTTCCAGGGGTCTAACACTACCATGCGGAACTTTCCAGGACCGAACCCAGGTCACCAGGCTTGACAGCAAGTACATAAATTTATCTTCAGTTCTAACTCAACTACCCCAATAATGATAATACTTTAAATTACCTGCAGGGAAATGCTACTAGCTCTAAACTTTTTTTAATCACTCTAAGTATTCATGACCAAAGCCTGAGTGCTATGATTCATTGTTATGCAAAGTGAGGTTCAGCATGAACCTGGCACTTAATCAGTTATTTGAACATGCCACAAATTTATAAGCTTCTGCTTTGTCAGTTTTCCATTTTAATAATGCCTCTGAAGGCTATCATAGTAAAGCCTGGTTAGAGCATTCATATAAATTTGCATATCTCCAGTTGGCTGTCAGTGTATAGAACAGGCAAAGATGTTATAGAAAGCAATCCAATGGCTTGGGAATAATAGTAAGATGTGATTCAGGGGAATGCATGAAATCAAAAGGCTTTCCAGGCTTCCAACCTGAGTTATCACAAAACACTCTGCTCCCTCCCTGTATGCACCCTTTGCTTCTAGGTGTTTTTTGTCTTATCTACAGCCTCCTTCCTTTGGCTCTTTTCTACAAAGGAAAAGGAATCCTATTGTAAGGCCACTATCCCTTTTGTATGGCAGCTTTGACCCTTTTTCTGATGCAAATAAAGTCAAGGACCTGCTTCCTGCTGGCATGGAGGATTATATCCAAGTAGGAATTCAACAGAGAAATCTCAGGAACACACCCCCTTCTCTTATTTCCAAGGATGGCAGATGATTACAATAAAAAGAAAGTAGTGAAGGTGTATTAAAAGAAATTTGTCTGCAATGCCATTGTGCTTGAACATTAAGAAGCTACAAGGTGAGCAGCCCAGGGATATATGACAGTACCACACAGCATAGGACTAGCTAAGAATGGTCACTTGAGAGCTTGTGGGGTTCAGAGATTGTGCCACTCCGTAACATCATTGGGGGTTTATCGAAAACTTCAAGGTTCTTGTCTCAAAAGCTTTTGCTCAGGGTCCAAAAAGAGACTCCACAGTAAGTGTAGGGTCTAAGTCTGAGGGATATAGAAAAAAAATCTTCTCACACCACATTAATTCTATATATGTGTTATTTATTGTACTCCCATAACTGTTTTGTATTCTAATTCTTTTGTCTGAAAAGCTATAATTTCTTAGCTCTAATTCTCTGTCTCAATTTTTTTAGACACGTTAGCCAGTTTATTATAGGCCCAGCAGAGTAGAGAGAATAAAGGAGAAGAGAAACAGGGTTAATGACTGACTGCCATGGCCTGTCGCATGCGCGCGCGCGAGAGAGAGAGAGAGAGAGAGAGAGAGAGAGACAGAGAGAGAGACAGAGAGAGAGACAGAGAGAGAGACAGAGAGACAGAGAGACAGAGAGAGAGCATGTACGTGGGAGAAAAGAAGAGCAGAGACAGAAGAGTAGAGAGAAGAGTAGAGAGAGCTCTATCTCAATTCTAATTCTCTATTTCATACTTTCTTCTTGTTCTTGCTCTTCTAGTTCTTCTTTTTCCTACTTATTTGTCCTACATTCATCTTCTAAATTGCTACAAGGCATAGGATTTCATTAACTGAGTTAAGATACAGCCTACAAAAGGGAAAAAGTTCAGAAGATTAATATCTAGAATATATGTAATCACAAAAAAATTAAATAGCCCCAAACAATTCAGTCCTTTACTAGAGATATGTAATAAGCAGACAGATCTGAAAATATATAGTACAAATCTGCAATAAAAATAAGAAGAATTATTCAAATGAAGGGACCAGCTCCCCATTTCGGCAGCCATAACAGCCTAACACATGCTTGCCTGTCACTAGGAGGTCAGATGCCTGCCTCATGGCAAGGAACCAATCAGAAGCTAGGTGGTGGTGCCATGCTTTACGGCTCTGGGTGTGCTTTATAGGTAACTGCACAGCAATGGCAGCATACAGAGCATAGCAGCTGCCCTGGGATGTCCTATGGGCCATAACAACCTGTTGACCAATCAACACAAGGCAGGTCCTCCACACTGGAGGCACACAAATCCTGAGCCTGTGTGTACCCCTAGACACTCCCTTTACACTGCCCTAAAAGATCTCTGACCTATGGTTTCTCGGGGTCTTTCCCCAGCCATCTGCCATGGTGGATGGATAAAAGGCCTGAGCTAACATGGTTAGCTCATTAAACAACTGAAATAAAGCCTCCTGCTGTTTGCATCAAGCTTTCGCCTCTACCTGGTCATTGGGGTCACCCGGTCCTTGGCCAAAACCCTGGGGACCTGAGCCACTGGGGTTCTTTCACAACATTCTTAGCCCTCAGAGAAGAGCAAATTAAATTGACATTGAGGTTCTATTGGTCTCTAATCAGAATAGGTTTAATTAAGAAACCAAGCAATATGACTTCCAGTTGCCTCTGAGTCAAGATATAGGACTCTTAGCTCCAGCACCACATCTGTCTGCATACTGCATATTCCCTGCCATGATGATAATGGACTGAACCTCGGAAACTTGTTCTGGTGAAGAACAAAGTCCTGTGAGGACAAAGTGACACCCTAGTGCTCTGTTTCCCTTGGGAGAATCACAAAGATGGGATGACTCTTCCTTTATCCCTCATATCCTCCATGTGGGACAAGTCACCTTTTCCAAGATTTGACTAAAAAGTCACAATGAAGTCAATCCCAGAAGCATTGATTTATATTAAAGATGTGCTGACAAAACCCAACAAAAATTGAAGCCTTTCCTATGGCCAACATGGCAGGTTACTGTCTGGCCTTTGCTATCCTTCTGATATCATCTCCTACCCTTCTCTATTTTGCTTATCCTCTTAGACACACAGGTCTCTTTGCTGTTCCCCAAACACTATGTTTACTACTTTTTCTTTTATTTCTGTCTGGAACTCACTTTTCACAGGAATCAACATAACTTACTTCCTCTCTTTATTCCCACCTATACTATTCTTGCTACAGAGGTACTTTGCTGAATCACTTTTTAAATCTACACAGATTTGCTTCTGGTCACTACTTTTCCCTAGCCTGATAATTGTTTTAGTTTTAAAGATTATTTTTTTATTTTTTATGTGTATGTGTCCATGTGTCCATTTGCTTGGCTCATGTGTGTGGGTGACAGAATTAGGCATCAGATTCCCTGAAGCTGGAGTTACAGATTTGTGAGCCACCTGACATAGATGTTGGGAACTGGACCCAGGTCCTCTGGAAAAGAAGCAAGGGCTTATCAACTGCTGAACCATTTCTCTAGCTGCAATTCTGACATATTTTTATTATTACCATTTACCTAACACATTTTATTTAATTTCCTCCTTCACAGAATTGCAATAAGACAGCTAGGTTTTGCTTGGCTTCCTGGTGTAATCCAGTGCAAAAACAATGCCATAGATATTGTAGGTGCTCATATGTAGAGGGAGGTTCTTCTTCTGCCTGAACCAGCAGCTCTTTACTCCCATTATAAACACACTATTAATATAAACATCAGTGTTTTTATTTGGAACTGACAGGCTGTAGGACCAGGCAGAACAAAAACCTCCATCTGCACTCATAAATTATTGTATAAATTAATATAAGCCGTATTGTGCAACCTATAATGCACATAGTGGCATGCATGTAACTCATGCTAGCCTCATATACTGAAATGGTATGTACTCTATACTAATTTTAATAATAGGTAAAATTTATGTTCAAGAAGTTTTAAGTGATCAATTTTAACTTAAAAATTCCTTCATGTTTTATGTGCAGAGTTGTTTTGCCTGCATGTATACCTGTGCATCATATCCATGCAGTGCACAAGATGACCAGCAGAGGGCTCTTGAATGCTCTGGAACTAGAGTTTAGGTTTTGAGGTACCACATGGAAATCAAACCTGGATCCTCTATGAAAAGCAAAGACTCTTAACAACTTAACTGTCTCTCTAACTGCCAAGTCTAACTTCTAATGTTCCAAATGAAGTATTATTTAAAAACTGGATTTTCTCGTGCCTGTTAACATGACAATGTGGTTGTATGAAATTTCATAAGACCTCACCCTTAAATAAAGAGCTACAGACTACCAAAGGCCATTGATAAAGGGAAGATAAGTTTTCTTCAGGTATGAGACCCTTTGAAAGGTTATCCAATCCCAAGAGATCAGTTCTAACACTAATGGACTCACTCAGTTTTATTTGTGTGTGATTATGTAGCAATAATGAAAAGAGGACATGAATTCAAGGGAGGAGGGACATGAGAGGATTGAATTGGGAGAGGGAAGATAAAAATTATGTAATACTGTGTAGTCATGTATGAAATAACTTCCTCTTTTTAAAAGTTGATCTTTCAAGAACTATGATGATGTCTGGTTAAGGCGGCACACACCTTTAACCCCAATGTTGGTTTAAGTAGCAGATATGGATAGACCTCTGTGAGTTTGAGACTAACCTGGTCTACATAATAAGACATGACATCTTTACTGGCCTGACCATGGGGTTCTGACAGGATATGCTCTCAGCTGTAGCCACTAAGAACACCTCCTTTGCACATTCAGTATGTTCTCTTTTAAAGGGGTCCTTTCCACCTCCTATCTCTCTCTCTCTCTCTCTCTCTCTCTCTCTCTCTCTCTCTCTCTTTCTCTCATTATCTTCCACCACTCTTGTCCACAGAGATTGTCTCTGTCCCCCTCTCTGCCCCCTTTTCTTCCCCTTATATCTCTTCTTCCAATAAAACTCCCATGTGAAAACAAAAAAACAAAACAAGCAAGAATAAATTCTGGTGATGATGTTGAGAATAGGAAACTTGTATAAACTGTTAGTGGGAAAACAAAATAGTCGAATCACTATACAGATAAAATTTTAGCTTATTCAGTAGTATAAGAACATGACTATTGTATGACCAATAGTTTCTACACCTGATAAATAACCAAAGAAATCTAAAGCAATATATCAAAGAGATATATTGCACTATTTCTAGTGAGGAGCTATAGAATCAGCTTAAATACCTATCAACAGAAGACTATATACAGCACATATTTTATATTGATAAGGATGTGGATGAAAATCAATTTATAGGTTCCTAGGAAATCAAAAACAAATACAATATGACCTAGATTTATTCAACCATATATAGGAATTAAATTATACCATATATAGAAAAAACAGACCTAGAGATTATTATAATAGGTGAAAGAAGCAAAACTCAAGGAAAGACAATAACTCTTGTCTCATTTATAAATTCTGAGTGATAAATATTTAGATGAAATAACTCTAGGTTATCTGGAGAAATCAAATATAATTAGAAGGTAATAAGTAGAAGTTTGATAATATAGAGATGGATATGACCAAAGTACATGCTGTACTTGAAAATAAATGTCTTCATGGAACCTCATCAGTGTGTGAAATAAATGTGTCAATATTATTTTAAAATATCCCATATCAATAATGGCTTAATTTCTAATAATTTGATATTCTGCCTTATTGCAATTAAATGGTAAAATGAAGTATATGTTAGCAAAAATAGGAATCAGTATGAAATAATACATAGTAATAAACTAGAGTATGAAAGTAGCATACATCAAAATAGCCTGCAATAGTTTCATTAAGTTCAGTGAAAAGTGAAATATCATATTATATTTTTAAACATGTTTGAAGAAACTTTGTTTTAATAAAGAATTATCAAATGGGATATTTAGAATTATTTATAGTAAAAATGAAAAATATGAGCAGCTTTGAATTTCCTAGAATTAAGACTTAGAAATAGACTGACATTCAGTCCAAGATGAGGAGGTTAATAAAAATGTAAGTGTGAATCTGGTATTTACTGAACCTATAACACATAAGATAGAGAGAATACTGAATGACATTGTTTCTTGTTGCATAAAAAGTCCAATAAAATATATGCACTACTCTATACAGAAACACAGACAGGTGCTAAGCAAACAGTAAATTCATTGATTGTTACTAGAGACATACTTAATTGGGTAAAGTGATATAAGGGGAGATGTCATTAAATAAATTGACAGAATTACATCTGGGAGAAAGCAAAGATAAATTAAAGGACTGGGATGACAGAAGTTTAGGTAAGACCATTATTAATGAGGGCCTGGCAATTTGACTTCAATACACAGAAACCATAATACAGAATAACAAAGAGGTGGTTTGTTGTTTTTTTCTCTGACCTTCCTCATATCTCTGCTATGGCACCTTTGGATGCACACACACACACACACACACACACACACACACTCACACACACACAAATAAGTAAAGTTTTGAAACTGTCTAGAAATAAAACATTCTTAACAAATTGAATATGTTTAATAAAAGATGACAGAAAAGAATGAATTAACTCTCCTAAAGCTAATTGTCAGTAATAGTGACAAGAATGTGATATGTTTGATTTCAAGTGAGTGAAGTGGGGATAAATACATGAAAAATGGTAAAGCAATTAATCTTTATCAACATTTTGTAAGACAGCTGGCTACAAATAGCTCATATTGCAAACAATTTAAACATTTTCCTAAATATAATGGCAGAACCATAAGTTTGTTAGACACCAAAACTCAAATCAAACATGTAGACAATCTATCAAAATTATTTATGGCACCATCATATTTTATGTTGACATAAGCTGAAAACCTGTTCCCTAAAGTAATCATTCTGACTAATCTACTTCATAGTCAGCTAAAAAATAGAATCTTCACAGAGAATAGCACAATGCATCCCTTAAAGAGACTTCTGAAACATAAAGGGAGCATAAGACAAATAGTGCCTTGTTTAATTGAAAGTATGTTGAAAACCAAAGACTCACCATAATTATCATTATTCACTTTAATATGTTGAATTAATGAAGCAAGATAACAAAAAAGTATCACAAATAAAATTGTACTGAACTGAATCTCCCTACATCAGGCAGGTAAGGAAAGATGACAGTACATGAATGAACTTCGGGAGCCCACTCCCCAAAGAGGGATATTCTGTCAGCCTAGACACATGGGGGAGGGTCTACACCCTCCTCCAGATGATATGACAGACTTTGAAGATCCCCCATGGAATGACTCAGCCAGCCTTGGGTAGCAGAAAGGTGTTGGAATAGGGGTTAGTGGGGGGTTGGAGAGGAAACTGGATTGACATGTAAAACAAGCTTGTTTCTAGGACATATTCAACTATGTCCTAGAACATGTTCAACTATATTCACAGCAGCATTGTTTGTAATAGCCAGAACCTGGATGCAACCTAGATGCCCATAAACTGAAGAATGGATAGAGAAAGTGTGGTACATTTACACAGTGGAGTACTACTCAGAGGGAAAAAATGGAATCTTGAAATTCTCAGGCAAATGGATAGAACTAGAAGAAACCATCCTGAGTGAGGTAACCCAGTCACAAAAAGACAAACATGGTATGTACTCACTCATATGTGAATTTTAGATATAGAACAAATGATTAGCAGCCTAAAATCCACATTACCAAAGGAATTAGGAAACAAGGACAACTCTAAGAGAAGAATTCATGGGTCTCAGAGGAGAGGAAGGGGACAGGATCTCCTGAGCAAATCAGGAGCATGGGGGTAGGGGAGCAGAAGCAGAAGAAAGAGAGGGGGAAGAGGAAAGGAGAGGAGGAAATGGGGGAGCAGGAAGGTTAAATAGGGGGGAAGAATAGAAGATAGCAGGATGAGAGATACCATAATAGAGGGATCCATTATAGGTTCGAGGAGAGATCTGTGCACTAGGTAGATTTCCAGAGGTTTACTAGGATGACACCAACTGGCAATATAAGCAATAGTGGAGAGGCTATCCTAAATGCCCTTCTCCTAAAATGGGACTAATGACTATCTTTTAAGTCATCCTAGAGCCTTCATCCAGTGCCTAATGGAAGCAGAGACAGACACCTACAGCTAAACACCGAACTGAACTCTGAAACCCAGTTGTGGAGAGGAAGGAATGATGAGCAAAGAGGTCAAGACTGGGCTGGTAAAACCCCCAGAAATATCTGACCTGAACAAGGGGGAGCATATTGACCTCAGACTGATGTCTGGGAGGCCAGCATGGGACTGATCCAGACCCCTGAATACAATGTCTAAGTAATGGTTTCTAAAGTTGAAAATATATAGAGAAACACTTAATAAGGTGTTGACATTATTACCTGTAATTCTAATGGTATTTATATTTGGCTACTTGATTTCTCATATAGTTTTAATTAGCTTTAAATAAAATTTAAATACAGGTATCTGGAATGCAGGTAAAAATTATACTGATTTTGGAACATGGCAGTAATAAAATATCCTTTAGGGTCCATGAAATCATGGGTCACAACTACTTGGCTAGATTTACAGTTCCAGAAATAAATTGTCTAATAAACAGTGTCTTGAGTTAAATGAGTGAGGGTTGGTTGCTTCCAGGATATAAGTACCCGTATTTCTCCCTTGTTATATCTTGCATGTGTTTCATTATTATTCGTATGTTTACAACTGGATAAGATTTTGATTGCTTTTACCTTGGATGCTAAGAGAACTGATTATTGGGAAGGGGGATTCTGGATCAGTTCTAGTTCAGTTCTTCTAAATCCTGTGTCTGAAGTATAGGTATCTTCAAAAATAAGGTCTGACTTTCAGGCCTTTGTGTGCAAACAAAGATAATGGCAATAATCAATATTGTGGGAGTCTCATGGATTATTTTGAGCAGTGATTCAAAGTGAACTTTCCCATGACTAGCACTGGGGGTTTCTGCTCTAAAGACACTTGTATTTGAAACAGATGGAGACTACCCTGGAATTCTAAATTGGTCAAAATACAGGGAATGATTGACTGTGGGGTGTTTGTACCCAAGTGACATACCTAAAATACAGCTACTAAGCTACTATACACAACTCTCAAGAATGTCATAGACCAAGGACAGAAAGACGGTAAGAGCCATTTGATCAAGATTTCTGCAATGTGATACTGTTTGAAGTTGTTACAAATATGAAATCTTATAAAGCTGCAAGAAAAACAGGAGCCAAGAAAGGAAAATATAGTCCATTCCATCGATGATTCTAAAGGAATTATTTTTCTTTTTTTTCTCCATTCATTTATTTAGCTCATAAATAAAGTCATGCACAATTATGATATACAATACAGTATATTCACAATGGGATGGCTAAATTAAACCAATTAACATATTATATCACACATATTAATCATTTTTGTTTTGAGAACACTTAAATTATATTATCTCACAACTTTTAAAATATAGCATATTGTTATCAGCCATATTTATCATGCTCTCAGTAGACCTCAAGTCTTCACAGAGTCCATGTCTCTTGTCCAACTGCAGTTTTATATCCTTAAACCAATCATTTCCCCATTGTTCAAAGACCCACATTGAAACCTAATAGCCACAATTCTGCTCTTGGTTCCCATAAGTTCATCATTTCTAGGTTACACATAAAATTGAAATTGTGTGACATTTGTCTTCCAGTGTGTCACTTTTTTTTTTTTTGGCAAGCATATAACTTTACTACTTACTAAAGATGAAATCAAATTTGCATGCACAGGTGAGCACTCACTGAAACACCTTGGATTCATCACATATTTGAGTTTCAATTAATATATATATATATATATATATATATATATATATATATAGAGAGAGAGAGCAATAATGGCAATATGCTATGCATCAATAGCAGCAACAGGTTTTCCAGGTTCTGCAGTTATTTGATCAAAATTGTAGAGACATCCATCACACTCCATTTAAAAAAAACAAAAAATAAAAACAAACAAACAACAAAAAAGTAAAAGCAAAATCCCAGAAAACAACACAGTACTGTTACTCTTGTGGTACTTGGCAGCATTTTTTTTTAAATTAGCTTCCCAGTCATCATCTGGGAGGAAACCATTCTGAGCAACATCATTAAAAACATCTCTGATAAAGCATGGTCACTACTATGTATCATAAATCAGGTCCACATATGAGTGAGTACATATCATGTTTGTCTTTTTGTGATTGGGTTACCTCGCTCAGAATGGCCAAAGGAATTTCCATAGAATGGCTTACATGGTGTGATAGAGCTAGCTCAACAGCTTACCTGAACAAGGGGGAGGTCATGGTCTCCAGAGACAGCTGGAAAACCTGCATAGGACCGAACCAGGCCCCCTGAACTTGGGTGACAGTTAGAAATCCTAGACTGTCCATGGGCCCTCTAGTAGTGGAACAGTATTTATCCCTACTGTAAGAATGGATTTTGGGATACCATTACCCATAGAGTGATACTCTCTAAGCCTAGAAACACAGGGGAGAGCCTAGGCCCTATCCCAAATGATGGGACAGACTTTGATGATACCCTGTGGAAAGCCTCATCGTCCCTGTGGAGCAGAAGCAGAATGGAATGGGAGATTGGTGGGGACAATGGGAGGATGGGAGTGAGAGGAAACTAGGACTTATATGTATGATTGTTTTTAATTTAAATTAAAAATAAACAAAAAAGTGAGGGAAGGCAGGCAAAAAACAAAAGCTTATTTATTTATTTATGTTTTTGTTTTCCAACACATGTTTTCTCTGTGTAGCTTTGGACCCTGTTCTGGCAATCATTCTGTAGATCATACTGGCCTTGAACTCATGGAAATCCATTTGTCTCTGCCTCCTAATTGCTAGGACTAAAGGCGTGCACTACCACACACCACTATCTGGTGATGCTACTTCCTTCTTTTATGCTCTTTCCTAAGGACTGCAGCCAGAAAGTGTAGCCTAGATTTAGGGTGTGTCTTCCCAGCTCAAGCAAAACAAAAAACAATCTCTCACAGCAGCTTGGGATTTAGTTGATTATACATGTAATCAAGTAGCCTTGAGAAGCAAGGTTAGGCATTGTGTGTGTGTGTGTGCATGTGTGTGTGTGTGTGTGTGTGTGTGTGTGTGTAAAACAATATTTTTTTAAAAAAAAGAATTGATGAAATTGAGAGGGAAGGGGTAATAGGAGAAAATATGTAGATAGGAAGTGGAGGGGAATTGATGTAACAGTTGTACTCATGCAGATAATATTCAACAATTGATAAAATGAAATGTCCAAAAAGTTTAAAAAAATATGTGGAAGGAGATCAGGGAGATTCTTAGAGGGGGAAGGGGTTGGAGAAAGTAATTAAAATACCATCTCAAAAATAAACACAAAAAACAAATTCATGTTGAAATATGAAAAAAGACTTTGAAACTTTAGTAATTTAACATTTGAAATGCAAACTTAATTGTGGCACTATTGAAATTACGGGAAAATAGAAAATTAGAAGCAATTAAAAATATGATCCAATTTGACAGGACACAAGAAATACCACCTTCCTACAATTCTTGTGAACACACTTGTAATTTGTTTATGTCTATCTACTTAGTCTACAAATGCTTTATCCACTTGCAGGTTAAATGTCATAATCAAAGTTGTCAACTTCACTTAGTGATCCACAAATTAAAATTGACCTTCCCATTTATACCTTTTCAAATTAATGTAGAATGAAACTAATGAACAGAATCACATCATTCAAATATATTAAAAGAATCAAAATATTTACTTGCAAATTCAAATACATTCAAGGCACCAGAATGATAACTAAAATTGTTTACATTCATAAGCTTTTACTATTGAGAAACAATGACAAATTATCTTTCTGGAAGTTTTATTTCCCATCATTATACATTTTATGTAGCAAAAGTTTATCAACAGATGTTTACTTAAAGAGATATACATTTATATTTCGTATTTAAACATTTGATTTTATAGAATATCATACAAGATTATTATGTTTAAGACCTTTCCACTGCTATCTAATTCTCTGCAATTCTTCCTATGTCTCCAACAATTTCTTTGATTTTATGAACTTTTAAGATTATTGTTGTAAATGGAATTCATATATTTTACATATGCAAAACCCATACAAACACACACATACACACACACACACACACACACACACACACACACACACACACACACGAGAGAGAGAGAGAGAGATAGAGAGAGAGACAGAGAGACAGAGACAGAGAGACAGAAAGAAAGAGAGAGCTCTCAGAAAGAAAGAGGGAGAGTAAGAGCCAGCTGAGTCTATTAGTTGTTGTTCATTGGTGTGTGTGTTTAGGTTTGATAGCATGGCATTGTATAACCGATCAGTGCCTCATTCCTAGAAATACTTGTTCTGTCTTCTCTAGAAGCTATTTGAAGTGACTGTGACCCTTCATCTAGGGGTCAAACATGGGGAGATATCCCTGTTCACATTAGTGTTAAGATGGTTGCCATTGTGTAGGAATTGTTTAGAAATTGTTTAGGGGACCATGTTCTTATCATCTTTATGTGTGAAGCTTGTGTGTAACTTTCAGAAGACTATCTCAGCAAACATCTTGTCATCTGCCCTGACATCCTTCTGCTTCCTCAGGCCAGGTTCCCTTATCCTTATCTGTAAAGCACTGAGATGTAGATTTATCAGTTAGTGCTCGGCATCATAGAGCTAATTGTTCTTTGTTTCACCAATTGTAGCTTTCTGTATTAGTCTTTGCCCAAGAACTTTCTTTGGTGAAGGACAAAAATGATGCTTATCTGTTGGTATGGAGTTAGATGTTGTCAGTGCAGTCAGGAATTAAAGTGATTTAGGATAATGGCAGCAGTAAGTTCTCCTCTAGTGTCCTTGTTCTTACTAACTACATGTAATTGGCTGGTTTGGCAATACCAGGAAAGCATTCCCTAATTTTGAGCATGCCTAAAGTCCAACTGAATAATGGGTGGTTAGCTTTGATATATAACTGTCACAAATGCACCCTTGAAGACATTTTGCAGGCTTGTCATTCTTGATTTTACTAGGCTGTCATCTGGGTAGGACTTTTCATTGTTTTCTTCTAAGTGGCTTCTGTGGCAACTTTAAAACTAAGAAAGGTTATCAGGTAGGAGGCTTCCAGGTCAGTTCCATTCCTCCAAAACCTCTGATGGAAGTACAGGATCTCTTCAGCACAAAGGTTTTATTTTCACATTCTGGAAGACAAACAAGTGGAATGTCAATGCCTTATACTTCTTTAAGAATCTCTTTAACTCCCCAGACCAACAGCACTAGAGGATTTTTCCCATGCTTGAAACTAGAGTTGTGCTTTGATAATCTAATCCTCTTTTGGGAGACTCACCCTAAACCATGTACTTTCATTCAAACTGTCTCTATACATGTATACACAAATATACATATACAATTTGTGCAAATTAAGTGAAGGTGTGTTTTTCCATGGTATTTTCAACAATTACTATTGTTATTTATTACTCCTCAAACAATCTTCCTCTGTATTGTCCATCATTTCACCTTACAAAATACTGTCCCGTGTGTTTTCTCATTTCATAGTTTACAGTTCCCGTGTCCCACTATCTTCCCCTCTGCAGCTGTTTCCATTATGGTCCTTTATTTCTTTCTTGGATTCTGTGATCACTCCCAGTTAGATACTCTTTTTTTAATTCATCTAATTATTCTACATCAAGATGATGCCTCTTCTCCCACCCTCACCTAAGAGTCCCTCTTCCCCTTATCCCCTAATCCTCTCCTCTTCCATCTTTATCCAGGAAGTATACTGGGTGCATCAGCAGGTATTGTATGAGTATCAATAAAACATGGCATATCAAGTTGCAATGAGCCCAAAACCTCCCAATGTATTATGGGTGGGCAAGGCTACCCAGTGTGAGCAATATGGTCTCAAACTCAGTATAAGAGTCAGAGACAGTCCCTGTTTTTGTTGGTAGGAGTCCATAAGAAGACCAAGCTACACAGCTGTAACATATATACAGAATGCCTAGGTAGTCTTATGCAGTTTTCCCCAGTGTCTGTTCAGTCTCCGTAAGACCCTATGAGCCTAGGTTAGTTTATTGTGTGAGCCTTCATGTGGTATCCTTGACCACTCTGGCTCCTGCACTCCTTCTCCTCTTCCATTACAGGATTCCCAAACTCCGCCTGATGTTTGACTGTGGCTCTCTGCATTTGCCTCCATCTGGTGCTGGATGACACTGATGAAAATTTGACCAGGAACCAATCTGGTCATAGGAGATGGCCAGTTCAGGCAATTTACCAATTATGGCTAGGAGGCAAAGCTGGGGTCCTACTGGGAGATCCCCCTGCTCCAGGCTTCTTCACAATCTTGAAAAGCTCCCCCCAACAGTCCTCTCAGAACTTTCTTCTTCCACAACACCTCCAATCTGATCACCTATGTTCCCATACCCACCTGGACTCATGAAATCTCTTCTATTTTCCCTTCCTAGGAAGATCTAAACTGGACTCTTCCCTTGTCTCTCTGGGTCTGTGATTTGTAGCATATTTATTCTTTATTTCATAACTAATATCTATTTATGAGCAAATACATACCCTGTTTTTCTTCATGGGCCTGTGTTACCTCACTCAGGATGATTTTTTTTCTATTTCCATTCATTTGCTTTCAAATGTCCTGGTATCCTTGTTTTTAACAGCTAATACTCCATTGTGTAAATGTACCATAATTTCTTTATCTATACCTTGGTAGAATGACATCTAGGTTGCTTCCAGGTTCTGGCTATTGTAAATAAAGCTGCTATGAACATAGTTCAGCAAGTTTCTTGTGGTATGATTAAGCATTTTGGGCGTATATGCCCAAGAGCAATATAGTTGGCTCTTGTGGTAGGTTCTTTCCCAGTATTCTAAGGATGAGGTACACTGACTTCTAAATTATCTACACAAATTTGAACTCCCATTAGCAATGGAGGAGTGTTCCCCTTGCTCCACTTCCTCTCAAGCATAAGCTGTTGCTTGTGTTTTCAATTTCAGACATTCTGACAGGTGTAATAATGAATCTTGGAGTTGTTTAAATTTGCATTTTCCTGATGGCTAAGGATGTTTTACATTGTAGTCTTTGATTCACTTGGAGTTGTTTGGTTGTGAAGTGTTATAGATGGGAGACACATTTCATTCTACATATGGTCAACCATGTTCTGAAAATGCTATCTTCAGTCTTTCTAACATCTTGATAAAATATTAGTTGATAGTACTCATGTGCACAAACGTTTAGATCTCCTATTTTGTTTCATTTACATAAATGTCATTTTTCTGCCAATACCATAGTGGTTTTATTAATGAAGATCTGTGATATAGCTTGAAATCTGGTATAATATTCCTTCCTGCATTGTTCTTTGGTTCAGACTTGTTTTGAGTGTAGCTAATCTTTTGATATCCATATTAATTTTAGGCTGATTTATTTTCTATTTCTGTAATATCTTGAATATTTTTAATTGTATTTCATTGAATTTGTAAATTGATTTTGGCAGGATGGTCATTTGTACATTATAAATTTCAATAATCTATGAGCATGAGAGGTGTTTCTATTTTCTATTGTCTTCTTTTATATCTTCCTTCAGAGATTTAAAGTTCTCAATATAGAGGTTATTTTTCATCTTGTCAATTAACTTTATTTTCAAATATTTTATTTTATTTTTGAGAATACTATGAATAGGAGTGTTTTCTGAATCATTTTCTCAATATGGTAATTATTTCTTCATAAAAATGCTACTGAAACTTGAAAGTTGGTTTTGTAACGTGCCATTTTTCTTTAGCTGCAGATCATTTCAAAAATGTTTTCTGGTTAAATTCTGTGATCTGTCATGCATATGCCGTATCATATGCAAATAATGACAAGAGTGGTTACTGTGACTGCATGAGGATCTAAGTTCAAATCTAAGACCCCATGTAAATAATCCTGTATTGCCAAATACATCTTTAAATCAAGAAATTTGGAGTGTTAAAATTGAAAGCTCCCTGGCACTTTCCTCACTTCAGGATGTACGAGGAAACCCTGTCTTAAGAAAATTGGAGAGTGATAAGCAGAATACCCCCATGTCTTCCTTGGCCTCCTATGAGAACAAGAGTTATTACCTGCCCCACTTACTTGAATATAAACTACATATATACACACAATATATTCATATATGTTTGGGAAAGTCACAAATTACAGAACATACCTAATGTCATCAACTTTTAAAATTGGTGAGTTGTCACTATCCTAATTTATTATTTATATAAATAAAACAGCTTTTTATACACAGAAATATTAAAGAAATTAAGGGTATCTTCATAACTTGTATTTTCAGGTAGTCTGGTTCTATATTCTTCAGACTAATGTCTAGTATGTAGTTTTTTACGTATTACTTTTCCACTTCATCTCCAAGCAAAGCATGCATACTTATATTGAAATTTTGATGTAAACCTAAAGAATAGTGGGTTCATCATGGCATTTCAATAAACACATTTTTATGAGAATTCCTATAGTATGAAATAACAGACATTGTATAAAGACTTGTTTTCTACAAGTTCCTGAATTCCTAAGGGCCATGAGGTTATAATGTCTCAGTTATCTGAGTCACATGAACAAGATATAAGGCTTGGCACACAATTTCTCTCTATGGATTCAGCAGTCCCTTTTGTCCCTGTTTGAGAAAATAAACACTAATAAGCTTCGTATTTTCACTATCATTTGCATGAATGATGATGAATGCTTTATTAGCATTCATTGGTTTTGTCAATACTTGCATTGGGTATCATGCAAGTATATCATGTGGACTCTGCCAGTGTGAACATTTTGGCAGGCATGTAGCAGGCAACAGACAGAATGATTAAATTTGTTCAAGCAGCATTTATATTTGTGTAATGAAGCAGCATAATGTGGATAAATGACCTTCCCATGACATTTTAATAATCCAGTCAGATAATAGTAAAAATGGGCCAAAGGAAAAAGGAAACCCTCTACTGATGCAAAACGTAAGCAGGAATAAAAGTGATATGGGTTTCAAAGTAGAAGATGACAACTTACAAAGAATTTCATCTATTTTTAATAAAATAAGTTTGAAGTAGTAATGATACTAAATCATTTAAAATAGCTACCATAATTTTTATCACTTATCAAAACTACAGTTCACCACATAATTTTTATACATTGATTATATTGATCTGCTTATATCCATAATGCATACATTTGAACAAAATTCATAATTTTCTATGTTGTCTGTAATTTCTGGCTCATTTCCAATATGTTTTAACCAAGTACCCTAATTAATTTTAATTTTGAAATTAAATATAAATACAATATTTCTCACTTCCTTTCCTCCCTCCAAATGCTGCCATATACCACTACCTGCTTGCCTTCAAATTCATGGTGTCTTCTTTTACTAATAATTATTGCACACACATATGCTTATAAATATATATTTCTAAATATAACCTTCTCAATCTGTATAATGTGCTTATAAATATATATTTCTAAATATAACCTTCTCAATCTGTATAATGTTATGTGTAAATATGTTTTTAGAGATGACTGTTTGGCTCTGGGTGGACAATTGTTGTTATCTCCCATAAAGAAGATTACATCTTCTGTTACCATCATTTCTAATTGCCTATGGTTCTTTCAGTATGCTTGAGGCCTAATGAGCTTTCCCATGCCCACTTTGGCATGTCCAGTGGTGGTATTATTGTTCAGCTCAATTTGGACACTCATGTTCATCTATAATATTTAAAGTAATATCTTACAAAGAACAGTCTGTGGGTCATAAAAATGTGTGTTATTAGATTATGTTGATGCCAGTGTAATAGAGAAGACCATGATGTTGAGAAATACAAAATATTTCATTTTCCAGTGACAGAAAGGTCACATGGGGTTCCTTTTCCAGTCTCTTCTGTTCTCGAAGCTGTATTTTGGGTGCAGTCTCCAGCACAAAGTGCCCATCGCCATTCCTGGAAAAACTGAGATCAAAAACGTTCTCTCACGCCTGGCAGACAGATGCCATATCCGTTAAACTCAAGAACATGGATAATGTGAAGTTCATGATTCCCTGTAGCAGGTCCCTTTACACCCTGACCACTGCAGAAAAAGAGAAGGCTAAGAAGTTGAAATAGTCCCTGCACACTGGTTTGGCAGTAAAGGAACTGAAATGAATGAGATCTTTGCATTTGACTATTGAAAATCCTGAAAAGTCAAAAAAATAAATAAAGATCATATAGAAAATACTGTGTTCTTATTATAGAATTTAATTTTCCTTTTAAACCTCTAATTAAATTGCTTTGGTTTCAAGTGTCCTAGTTCCTGGTGTCATTATAAATTTCCATACTTAGATCTCTTCTAACTGTCTAAATACAAACTCACCTTGATATGGCAGGAAGAAACTCCCAGATGATAATTGAATTTTTATCCATTCATTATTTCTTAGATCTGGAGCTACTAAACTGATTATAGTCAAAGGAATTTCATTCCTGGAAATAAAAAAGGCAAACACACAGGTTAATGAGAGTTAAAACACAGATGTCAGGTTAATGTCATGGAGTAATATGTAACTGAGAAGCTACTGATGATTGAAGAAATTAACACAATTGAAAAATTCACAGAAAACAAGTTAGCATGTGCCAAACACAGAAAACATAAAGGATCGCTACTTTTCATATGTAATTCTTAAATATCTCATTCTTTAATACCTTGCTCATAAGACTATTCTTGTTTTTCCTCTGAAAGTCTTCTTCAGTTAAAAATATAAATGAACTATGTAGCATGGCTGGCAAAAATCCAATACCTTTAGTAAGGCAGTTTATTGTACTCAGACTCCATATAGAATTAATATGTAAGACATTCTTGCAGAAGGAAACATGAACTATGAAGAAAAAAGAAACTCAACATAGCATGAACTCTCCAGTGTCCTAGACATTATATGTCTGCTGATAATTGTACAAACTGAGTTCTCAAGTTAAATGCTTGGAACTCATGGCGTTTACATGCATTTTGATTAACTTTGCAGAGGATTTCAAATGAATAGTTATTGCTCCTCACAAATGACCTTCAACTAAAGACCAATAAGAATAGGAATATACTACTGATTCTACAAAAGACACAAATAGGCATTCAAGTCTCTTGGGTCTCCATTCCTAATATGCCCTTCCTTGACTTGCATCTTTCCACATCCTGTTCCCAGGATCCACTAAATTTGCCTCTCCTTGAAACTTGAATTCATCATACTGTCAACATGTGTTTCAGGGTGTTGCTTTATTTAAGAGACAAAGTTAAGGCCATTTCGAGACACATAAAGCAAAATATCTCATTCTTTAATATCTTTAAAAAAGCAAAAAGGCTGGCAAAAGTTGTATTTTGTGACATCATTAATCTCTCAGTCTGTTTCTGCCTAAGCTGAAATGACATGTTTTCTAACTTTAAGTAAAAAGAAGTATGATCTATTCAGATAGAGTTGTGTGTATAGGTAAATGTACACTGTTGTTTAAAGTAATAAATACCTCAAGTCTGGAATGGTGGCACATGTCCATATGATCAATGTGGAAACAGACGGAAAAGGGTAGTGAGGTAGAAGACAATTTGAGCTATAGAATGCTCTGCAGGTTACAGATAAACTTCATTGGCAGATTGCTTTCTTACCTTGTCCAGCTCTGTACAATCTCTATCACAAAAAGAACAACCAATCTAAAAGAAAAAATAGGTTACAGTAGGAAATAAAATTCTTTATTTTAGTATGTTAATTTAAAATACATTTAGTTTTATCTAAATGTTTACACCTCATTTTTCATAAGGTGATACATCCAATGATGATTTGTGCTACTAATAATGTCTCATCTACTAGAGAAAGTTTGAAAGAAGTATTATTCATTTAAAGCCTGTTATTAACACTTTACTATGAATAAGAATCATTAAATTTACACAGGAGGTGTAAATCAGAGAATTTTTGTGCTTTATTCTAGAAAGTGTAACAACATGCTTAATGAGCAAAGGCAATGCATTTTGGCTTTATATTTATATCTAGGCCATCTGTTTTAGTGTTAAGGTAATATAAATAGTTGAGGGTAACAGAAGGTATAACTATATTAGATTCTGCTCTTAAGAAAATGCATGGAAGTCAGGGCAGTGGTGGTGCACGTCTTTAATCTCAGCACTGTGGAGGCAGAGGCAGGAGGATCCCTGGGAGTTAGAGACCATCCTGGTCTACAGAGTGAGTTCCATGACAGCTTCCAAAGCTGCAGAAAAACCCTGTCTCGAAAAAAGAAAAAAAATACAAAGAAAATGCACGGATTGTCAAAATAACACTTAGAACAATGTGCCTAAGATAACCCACAATTCATTCAACTTTGTATATAGTTTTTTCCAGCTATGGGATTACCAGCATGAAAAAAACCTATGGTGTCTATTTTTCATAGATATTTAACTAGACTAGGGCATGCCCAGATAACTGAAAAAGCATTATTTTTCCATTATGTCTGACACACACTTCTGGAATATATGCTGATTTCAATCAGTGACTAAGGAAAGGAAGATCTATTTTCAGTAGGAATGGAAAGATAGTATCATATTTGCAGAGGAATAGAATGGAATACAATGGTGAAGGAAGGCAGGTCATCTAATTCTCTCTTTTTGACCCTGTACTGGCTTGATTTTCTGTCTTCGCATTTTGGAACATCAGAGTTTTATGACTTGAGACATATAACAGCACTCTTCTCTGACATCAGTTTTACACTCCTTGATAATTGTAATTTCACTGTTATTTGTTGTTATTTTTTTATCATGGCTCATCTTGCAGACTGCCTATGGAGGGAATTTTAGCCTCAGTTGTGATGTAATTCAGCCCTCTATCTATCATATGTTGTATCTATACATCTTTTCAATTATCGTTTTGTCATTTATCTCTCATTTATCAATCACCCGTAGTTGTCTCTTTTCTATCAGTCTATCTCTTTCCAAACCTATCTTCCATCATTTCTATACTCTACAGCAAACCCAGCCTAGTCATAAGACTAGACTCATGTATTTTTGTTCTAAGAGATGGCTCAGCAGTTAAGAGCACTGACTGCTCTTTCAAAAGACTTGGGTTCAATTCTGACACCCATATGGCAACTTACAACTGTCTGTACTTCCAGTTTCAAGGGGCCATAAACCAATGCAAAGAACATATGCATATAAAATAAAAATTATTAAGTTAAAAAATTTCTTCACTGTAATAGTGTACGTTCACTATTACAATAGTGAATACAATAGAATGAACAATAGTTCATTCACACACTTAAGACTCTCCCCTGCCGAAAGAAAATACTAAACTGAAATCCATAATATAAACACAAAGGACCTGGTGCAGACTTGTGAAGGCTGTATGCTTACTACCTCAGTCTTTGTGAGTTCGTATGAGATTTGATCATGTTTATTTAGTGGGCCTTGTTTTCTCCGTGTTGTCTATTCCCTCTTTACATTCATTCTACCTTCTCTTCTTCAGTGTTACCTGAGCTCTGAGGGGAGAGATTTGACTACATATAAATACCATTTAGGGCTGAGTGTTCCAAAGTCTTTCACTTTCTGCATAATTACCTGGCTGTGGATCTTTGTGTTTGTCCCAATCTGCTGTAGTAGGAAACTTCTCTGATTGTGGCTGAGCAAGGTACTGATCTATGAGTGTAGCATAATGTCATTAGGAATCTTTTCGTTTATTTGTTTTTAGGCCAGTAGTATCTTATTTTAGCCTAGATCCATGGCTGTCTAATATCTGCTTATTAGGAGAGTTTTAGTGTTTCCATTGATTTTTGGAATCAATTTGAAGAAAAGCAGAAAAAAAATCTTTGAATCGTAGTTGTCCCTAGGCAGTCCATCTCACTATGGGATAATGATGAGTTCAGTGCCACTGGGAGTCAAGTCATACAGTATTGTATCACTATTCTTAAAGCAAATATTGAGATATAATTATGGAACTTAAATATGTCAGTTTTGCATCCAACACTAAATTATGAAATGTTCTTAATCAATAATACTGAAGTTGTTGGATTAATTCCTTGTAATGTAGCTAAAGTTTACCAGTGATTACAAAAGCCTTTTACATTTCACACCTCCAAGATCAGCATTAAACTAAATTTCTTGCTAAATTAGTTCTTTTTGATGTAATATTTTTTAATAGGTAATGATAAATCATCACTTCACATATGAGCATATGATACTTGTTAGAAACTCCATTTTGTGAAAAAATGTCATTTTTTGAAGCAAGAATAAAATCATGTATTTTATACTCATCCTAGGTGTGGCAAATAACAGTCTTCTGAACTTCAGGAAAAGGTGAGAGATATTAGTTCCTGTTGACATACATTAATGAAGCCTGCCATACATTCAGCTTCTGGAGCTGAAGTATTCCAAGGAACATCCAGCTACAGCCCATTCCATGATTGGCCTCCTTTGTAAGAGTGACCACATTGTGTTATGTCACACAGATGATCAGAGGATCAGAGGTAGGTACAGTACCAAAGCCCATGGTAATTTTATGGAATGAAAGGCATCTCATAGATTTTGTTAATAACATTTAGATATACTGCAAATTATGACACCTATCTAGGCAGGCATCATTTCCTAGCTTTCTTCTGACAAATTTTTATTACTACTAAAGTTGAAAAAGAAAAAAAAAATAAACATAGATCTATTGACTTCAGTCATTCTTCAAGTCCTAAGTAAATGAAAAGTTAAACAAATTAAAATTATAAAGTCCTATTGGAGTTAAATTTTTAAGATTTTATTTATTATAAACAAATATGGATAAATTTGATTACTATATTCCAAAATTAGTTATGCTTATAGAACCTGTACTTTACCTGGGATGATTGCTCAGTGGTTAAGGTCTCTTGATGTTTTTCCAGAGGACCTAAGTTCATTTCAGGTCCCAGCACATACATGAGGCAGCTCACAAATTCCTGTAATCCCAGCATCAGGGAATCTGACACCTTGTCTTGAGTCTTTGTATACTGATACAATTGACATGCACTCATGCAAACACACACCACCAACAAAAATATAATAAATCATAAAATTAAAGTAAAAGACACATATTAAAACAGTTGCAAATTACTATATTCGAAAATCTAATTTTTAGTGACTGTTTAAATGACTGGTAAAAATAAAATTCTCTTAAATGCTGTACCAAGCAATAGTTTCCATGGGTGAGTATGGCTTCTTATTGACTATGGCAGATGTTTACAATATGGACCCTTTAGTGATATTTATATACTCTGCTCAAACCATTTGAAAATTAATTCATGTTTCCGCAAACATTTAAAAATATCTACAAGGCATACAAATAGTTAGAAATTATAGGAGAACATTGTTTTATTATCCAACTATAATTGCAACATGGTTTTCAATATTAATTAGAACACACATTTGTAAGTTGAATAATCACACTCATTGTCTGATTTCGCTATCTTAACCTCAAACTGTTGATGGCATTCTGTACCTTCGCAATTAATTTTCTCCTTCTTTCCTTCCTTCCTTCCTTCCTTCCTTCCTTCCTTCCTTCCTTCCATTATTTCCTCTCTCTCTCTCTCTGTGTGTGTGTGTGTGTGTGTGTGTGTCTGTTTTATTCTTGATGACTAAGTTTTATCAGTGTCCTTTATGTAAGCATGGATAGAAAATTGCTTATTAGTGTATAAGTTAAAGCATTTATCTCAGTGGAGAGAATAACACCTATCCCCTGGCAACCATTAACTTCCAGTAGCTATTCAGGGTGGAATAAGCTGTCATCAATACCACACCCAGTCATGTGAAATGCTGAATGGCACCAGGTATCCATAGCAGCTCTATCTTCATGCCATCAACTGCTATGTTATATTAGAAAAAGCATCAATTTACAGCATTTATCCTTGTTATGCCGATTTTACATTTTTTAATCTTCTTTTGAATTGTTATGTAAGCCTGGGGTGGAGTGGAACATACTGTCAACAGTCATTTATTCTCAACAGTTTGACAGTTACACTGGGGAATATTATTATAAGTTGTGTGACTTTTGTTTATGTTGCCATTGTTTAACTCAGGGAAGCTGTGATTTTTTGTTTGTATAAAATGTCTGATTGTCTAATAAAGAACTGAGCAGCAAATAGTAAGGCAGGAGCAAGGACAGACCAGGCTCACCAACAGAAAATAAATAGAAGGAGAAATGAGAAGGAAGATCAATGAGAAAACAAGCAGAGGAGACCATCGGTAGCGAGCTACCAATCCACCCAGCCAGCCGTGGAGTAAGTAGGAAAGTAATACATACAGAAGAGAAAAAAAAAGATAAAAGTCCAGAGGGAAAAGGTAGGCAGGTTAATTTAATATAAGAAAAGCTAGCTAGAAACAATCCAAGCTAAGGCTGGGCATTCATAACTGAGAATAATCATTCTATGAGAGCTGGGTGGTGGGCCCCCAAATAGGGTGAAAAGCCAAAAGATGCACCATACCCTTATGTGTTTCTTCATTAGCCACCACCCAAAGTGAACAGATACTTCCCTGCCCAAGGCTAAGGTCAGCAGTAATCTATAAGCATGAAGTATAATATTAAATATTTAGAAGAAAGATTGATAAGATGTCTATTTACTGAAACAGCAGTAGTATGCTGCTACCTAGGGTCTATATCTCCCTAGCTTTAGGTCCCAGACCAAGCATATAGTACTAGATAAGATTTTCCTTCTTAGGCGTGGTACTTTGATCTAATCAGAAAGATGTTGCTTAACCTCCAAGCAGTCATATCATTGCTATACCAGTGGGTATTTTTTGCTTAGGATTGGTATTACTGGATGCAGGGTACACAGTGGCATAAGAGTATTGTTGAGCTTTCTGTGTCAGTAGCCTGGATAACACCTCCCACCACTATAGACTTATAAGTTCTGGCCAGCAAGGATGGAACTTCCAGTCTTGGTCCACCTTAATTTGCTATACTCTTCAACAAAACTGGGTGATAAATTCAGCAATACAGTCTCATCTTTTATTTCTGGTGGTCAATCAAGAGAAATGTAATGGCCTGTGTTGCTATTGGAGCTTCTAGGGCTTCTCTGAGCAATTGCACATGTGGGTTTCACCAGCTCGGTCTTGATCCCTTAGCTCTTCACTCCTCCTTCTTTGCAACTGGATTCCAGGAATTCAGTTAAATGTTATCTGTTGGTGTCTGCCTCTGCTTACATCAGCCACTGAATGAAGGCTGGAAATAATATTTCATGTAGCAGAGTAGTCAAAATATAGAAGCTGTGGCATTGAAGTTTGAGATATTGCAAAGACTAGTCTGGCAACATATTGCCACTTATGGAATATCAGTATGGGTACTAAATTTATGGAATAAATAATCACTTTATGTTTGGATGTAAAGACTGCCTCAAAATAGCTAATATTACCCATGGTTTTCTAGGTCACAGGCCCTAAGGGAAAAATCTATTACTAAATGGGCAACTAATCCACCATTTCTTATTTTTTTTTAAATTTCCTTAGCTCATTACAGAATTCAACCCTCATCAAAGAATCCTACTTTCTCCCTTTGTCTAAGTATCAACCAATGCAGACACCCACAACTGATCAACATGGAAGAATTTGAAAGTACAGGGTACATGTCACCAGCACCAACACCAGCGACCGAAGAAAAGGACCAGGCGAGAGTCTGCAGATTAAGAAGGACACAACTCTGGTCATTTGTTAGAACCAAATGCCCTCGGTTTATTGCAGCCATCAGCTTATATACAAGAGGAGATGGGAAAACATCACCTCCTAGCAGAACACACTCCCACACACTATCATAAACAAGGAAACCACAACCCCGCCCATGACCAACAAAGCAAGAAAGGGATGGGGGCAAGGCATAATGTTTCAATAACAAAAAAGGTTTATAACAGGATGTCAGTGGGTGAGGCTTAAAAAAACAGGAGGTACCTGTGGTTATGCTAGAAAACAACTCACAGAGACCCCGTGGGGGCTGGGTCCCAACATCTCCCCCTGTTTTGTTTTATAGATGACATGCATGAAGTTTACAAAAGTCCCTCCACGACAGGCTTTCAGTTGTCCCACATCATAAGATAATTTTGCCACTTCACAAAAATCAACATAAATGGCACAACATCCAAAAGAGTGGGCCACTTCCATGAACCTCCCAAACATAATCAAGTTGTTCCTGTAATAAAGATATAAAAATTCAAGTTGTATTTGTCCATCAATAGCATTTTGAAGTGACAGAGTTGATGGAAACTTTCCAGAAAGCTGATCCAAGGTGGCAGCAACAGCAGTTGTCTACCTCAGTGCTACACCAGCAACTGCAGCAGCAGTAGTGACCACAGCAACAGTTGGTCACATTAGCAAGGGCAATCTCAAAATCTCTTTTTCTAGATAGAAGGTTAGGATAAACCTCTTACTCACATTCACTGACAGTGGAATCTGTCCTGGAACTTGCACCAACACCATGGAGTCTTTATCTCCCCAGCAATTTGTCAATTTGCAGGATACAGAAGAACAAATGAGAGGCCCTCCCGGTTTGTTGTTATTATCATCAGCCAAACTAGGGCATGCAGACCCACAGGCATTAGGATCAGAGGTGCCTTTACCAATGCCCAGTTTTCTTGAGGCTGGACCTTCATCAATACCAACAGGGCGCACACAGTACCTGGGTTGGGGCATTCTTGGGAAAAATGCAAATATTACCCCTCACCTGTACTAAAACAGGGTCAGGGCCCCTCCAAATTCCTGATGAAAGCTCTTTCCATTTAACTTTCCCATGAGCATGATGGTCACCCCGCCAATGTCTACCTGCCTAGGAGCAATCTTGTTTAAAAATCACCAAAAATTTAAAATATATAAAACAGTAGACAAATGTGTACAGGGGCTGATGATATACTCCCCCTTTATTGTTTTGATTAAATAATTTTTAAGTGTAATATGAGTTCTCTCAATAATAGCATGGCCTTGGAGATTATAGGGTTTTATGAGATACGAAATACTCAGGATTCCAGGCCCCACAGAATGCGGAGAGTCCAGAGGTG
This sequence comes from Cricetulus griseus, assembly GCF_003668045.3. Classification (NCBI taxonomy): domain Eukaryota; kingdom Metazoa; phylum Chordata; class Mammalia; order Rodentia; family Cricetidae; genus Cricetulus; species Cricetulus griseus. Next base: position 139,758,138 of record NC_048598.1, read on the forward strand.
AGCTGATTCTGCCCCTAACTTGTGCCCATCTTCTGCCTGCCCACCCTGGCAAATCCTGCCCCGGGATCTGCAAGCAGACAGAATTGGTCCCTGAGGACCCTGAGATCCTGTCTCTACTGAGATCGCTGGTTCATTCCAGGCCCCCACAGCATGCAGAGAGTCCAGAGGAATCTTCCACAGGATGATTCGACCCCTGAGGACCAAGTAACCCAGAGTCTGCTGACATCTCTGCACCAGTGATGCTCTCACCCACCTGGAGAGTGAGTGCCTCAGACCTGCCTGCGCCCAACATGAAACCCATCAGAGTATCAAAGTCAATTGCACATACCTGAAGAGAACACCGGACCCATACACACCAGGAAAGGAAGTGACAACAACTGTACCCACTGGAAAAAGAGATGGGAAGACGACAATATAAGAACACATCCAAAAACAGGAAAACCAATATGACACCACCAGAGTCTAGGGACACTACACCAGCAAGACATGAACATTCCAACACAGAAGAACAAGAAGAGAGCAACCTTAAAAACATATTCTTGGAAATGATAGAGAATCTAAGAGATGAAATCAGAAAATCCTTCAGATAAATGGAAGAAAAGACAAACCAAAAGAAGTAAGAAATCGAGGAAAGCCAAAAAAGCCAAGGAAATACAATTAAATACTGAAGGAAACAGTTAAGGAACTGAAAACTGAATTAGAGACAATAAAGAAAACACAAACTGAGGGAATGCTGGAAGTGGAAAAGCTTAGTAAACAATCAGGAACCACAGATGCAAGCATAACCAATAGAAAACAAGAGATGGAAGACAGAATCTCAGACAATGAAGACAAACAAGAGGAAATAAATGCATCAAGCAAAGAAAATCTGAAGTCTAACAAATCCAAAATCTGAAGTCTAAAAAATCCACAAAATATTCAGGAAATTTGGGATACTATGAAAAGACCAAACCTATGGATAATATGTATAGAAGAAGGTGAAGAAACCCAAATCTAAGGTACAGAAAACATATTCAACAAAATCATAGAAGGAAACATTCCCAACCTAAAGAAAGATATGCCAATAAAAGTACAAGAAGCCTACAGAATACCAAATAGAGTGGATCACAAAAGAAAGTCCCCTCGTCACATAATAATTAAAACACCAATGTACAGAATAAAGAAAAAAATATTAAGAGCAGCAAGGGAAAAAGGCCAAGTAACATATAAAGCCAAACCTATCATAATTACACCAGACTTCCCCATGGGAACTCTGAAAGCTAGAAGGACCTGGATATATATTCTACTAACTCTGAGATAACATGGATGCCAACCGAGACTACTATACCCAGCAAAGCTTTCAATCACTATAAATGGAGAAAACAAGATATTTCACTACAAAACCAGATTTAAACAATATGTAACCACTAATCCAGCCCTACAGAAAGTACTGGAAGGAAAACTCCAACCTAAGGAAATTAACTACACTTGAATAAACATAGGCAATAGATAATCCCACTCTACAAGAACACAAAAATAAAAGGCAGGATAAATCCACGTACAATACCAGAACCAACAACAAACCAAAAACAAACAAGAATAAACACTGAATGGAACTTAATTTCCCTCAATGTTAATGGTCTTATTCACCTATAAAAAGACACAGGCTAACAGATAGGATACGAAAACAGAATCCATCCTTCTGTTGCATACAAGAAACACACCTTGAATTCAAAGACAGAAATTACCTCAGAGTAAACGGTTGGAATAAGATACTCCAATCAAATGGACCCAAGAAACAAGCTGGGGTAGCTCTCCTTGTACCTAACAAGATAAACTTCAAACTAAAATCAATCAAAAGAGATGAAGGTTATTTCATATTCATCACAGGAAAAATCCATAAGGAAGAAGTCTCAATTCTAAACATCTATGCCCCATGTACAAAGGCACCAACATTCCTAAAAGAAATATTATTAAAACTCAAATCACAAATAAGGCCTCACACAGTTATAGTGGGAGACTTCAACACCCCACTCTCACCACTGGACAGGACCACCAGACAGAAACTTAACAAAGAGACAAAGGAACTAACAGAAGTTATGACGCAATTGGGATTAACAGATATTTATAGAACTTTCTATCCAAACACAAAAGAATATACCTTCTTTTCAGCATCACATGGAACCTTCTCAAAAATCAACCACATTCTCAGCAACATAGCAAACCTCAACAGGTACAAAAAAATTGGAATAATCCCCTGTGTCTTATCAGACTACCATTCTTTAAAGTTAGAAATCAAAAACAAATCAAAGTGCAAAAAACCTACCAACTCATGGAAATTAAACAACACACATTTGCAACATTCCTGGGTCAAGGAAGAAATAAAGAAAGAAATTAAAGACTTCCAAGAATTCAATACAAAGGTTAACACAACATACCCAAACTTATGGGACACTTTGAAAGCAGTACTAAGAGGAAAGATCATAGCTCTAAGTGCTCACATGAAGAAACCAGAGAATAGCCACACTAGAGATATGACATCACAGCTGAAAGCTCTAGAAAAATGGAAGCAAATTCACCCCAGAAGAGCAGACGCCAGGAAATAATCAAACTGAGGGCAGAAATCAATAAAGTCAAAACAAAGAAAACAATTCAAAGAATCAATATAACAAAGAGTTGGTTCTTTGAGAAAATCAACAAAATAGACAAACTGTAGTCCAAATTAACCAAAAGGCAGAGAGAGATCATGCAAATTAACAAACTCAGAAATGAAAAGGGGGACATAACAATGGACACTAAAGAAATCCAGAGAATCTTCAGGTCATACTTTGAAAACCTGTACTTCACAAAATTGGAAAATTTAAAGGAAATGAACAATTTTCTGGACAGTTATCACTTACCAAAATTTTATCAACAATAGATAAGCAACAAAAACAGAGCTATAACCACGAAGGAAATAGAAGCAGTTATCAAAATCTCAGAACCAAAAAAAGCCCGGTGCCAGATGGTTTCACTGCCGAATTCTACCAGAAATTCAAAGAAGTGCTAATACCAATACTCCTCAAATTGTTCCACAAAATAGAAGAAGGGACATTGCCAAACTCTTTTCATGAGGCTACAAAAACCTTGATATCCAAGCCACACAAAGACACAACTAAGAAAGAGAACTACAGACCAATATCCCTCATGAACATTGATGCAAAAATTCTCAGTAAAATCCTAGCAAATTGAATACAAGATCATATCAGAGAAATCATCCACCATGATCAAGTAGTCTTCATCCCAGTGATGCAAGGATGGTTCAACATATGAAAGTCTATCAATGTAATAGATCATATAAACAGACTGAGAAAATAAAAACACATGATCATCTCACTAGATGCTGAAAAAGCCTTTGACAAAATCTAACACCCCTTCATGATAAAGGTCTTGGAGAAATAAAGGATAACAGGAACATACCTCAACATAATAAAAGCAATATACAGCAAGCCAACAACCAATATCAAATTAAATGGAGAGAAACTCGATCCAATTCCTCTAAAATCAGGGACAAGACAAGGCTGTCCACTCTCTCCATACCTCTTAAATATTGTTCTTGAAGTCCTAGATAGAGCAATAAGACAACAAAAGGAGATCAAGGGAATACAAATCAGAAAGGAAGAAGTCAAACACTCACTATTTGCTGACAATATGATAGTCTACATTAGTGACCCGAAAAAATTCTACCAGGGAACTCCTACAGCTGATAAAACCTTCAGCAAAGTGACAGGTTACAAGATTAATTCAAAAAATTCCGTAGCCCTACTATACACAGAAGACATATTGGTGGAGAAAGAAATCAGAGAATCATCACCCTTTACAATTGCCACTAGCAACATAAAATACCTTGGGATAACACTAACCAAAAATGTGAAAGACCAGTAACATAAGAATTTTGAGTCTCTAAAGAAAGAAATTTAAAAAGATACCAGAAAATGGAAAGATCTCCCATGCTCTTGGATAGGTAGGAACAACATAATAAAAATGGCAATCTTGCCAAAAGCAATCTACAGATTCAATGCAATCCCCATCAAAATCCCAACACAATTCTTCACAGACCTTGAAAGAACAATTCTCAACTTTATATGGAGAAACAAAAGACCCAGGATAGCCAAAACATCCCTATACAATAAAGGAACTTCTGGAGGTATCACCATCCCTGACTTCAAGCTCTATTACAGAGCTATAGTCCTAAAAACAGCTTGGTATTGGCATAAAAATAGACTGGTAGACCAATGGAATAGAATTGAAAACCCTGATATTACCCCACACACCTATGAACACCTGATTTTTGACAAACAATCCAAATCTATACAATGGAAGAAAGAGAACATTTTCAACAAATGTTGCTAGCATAACTGGTTGCAGACATTTAGAAGACTGCAGTTAGACCCAAGCCTTGCACAAAACTTAAGTCAAAATGGACCAAAGATCTCAACATAAATCCAGCTACACTGAACCTATTAGAAGACAAAGTGGGAAATACCCTTGAATTAATTGGTACAGGAGACCCCTTCCTGAACATTACACCAATAGCACAGACACTGAGCTCAACAATTGATAAATGGGACCTCCTGAAACTGAGAAGCTTCTGTAAGGCAAATGAGACAGCAAGACAAAACGGCAGCCCACAGACTGGAAAAAGATATTCACCAACCCCACATGTGACATAGGGCTGATCTCCAAAATATATAAAGAACTCAAGAAGCTAGTCCCCCCCAAAACCAAACAATCCAATTAAATAGTGGGGTACAGAACTAAATAGACAATTCTCAATAGAGGAATCTAAAATGGCTGAAAGACACATGAAAAAGTGTTCAACATCCTTAGTCATCAGGGAAATACAAACAACTCTGAGATACCATCTTACTCCTGTCAGAATGGCTAAAATCAAAAATACCAATGACATTTTATGCTGGAGAGGATGCGGAGAAAGAGGAACACTCCTCCACTGCTGGTGAGAGTGCCAACTTGTGCAGCCACTGTGGAAATCAGTATGGTGACTCCTCAAGGAAATGGCAATGAGTCTACCACAAGTTCCAAGAATTCCACTCCTAGGCATATACCCAAAAGAAGCACATTCATATAACAGAACATCTGTTCAACCATCTTCATAGCAACATTATTTGTAATAGCCGGCAATTGGAAGCAGTCTAGATTCCCCTCAACAGAAGAATGGATAGAGAAATTGTGGTACATTTACACAATGGAATACTACTCAGCAGAAAAAAACAATGGAATCTTGAAATTTGCAGAAAAAATGGATGGAACTCGAAGAAACCATTCTGAGCGAGGTAACCCAATCACAAAAATACAAACATGATATGTACTCACTCATATGTGGACCTGCTTTATGATACATAGTAGTGACCATGTTTTATTAGAGCTGTTTTTAATGAAGTTGCTCAGAGTGGTTTCCTCCCAGATGATGACTGAGAAGCTAATTAAAAAAAATGGTGCCAAGTGCCAAAAGAGTAACAGTACTGTGCTGTTTTCTGGGACTTTGGTTTTTACTTTTTTGTTGTTGTTTGCTTTTTTTTTTTTTTTTTTTTAAAGGAGTGTTATGGATGTCCCTACAATTTTGTTCAAATGACTGCAGAAACTGGAAAACATGTTGCTGCTATTGATGTGTAACATCTTGCCACTATTGCTCTTTTCATATATATATATATATATATATATATATATATATATATATATATATGTATACATATGCTAATTGAAACTCAAATATGTGATGAATCCAAGGTGTTTCATTGAGTGCTCACCTGTGCATGCAAATTTGATTTCATCTTTAGTAACTAGTAAAGTTATATGCTTGCCAAAAAAAAAAATAAGTGACACACTGAAAGACAAATGTCACACAATTTCAATTTTATGTGTAACCTAGAAATGATGAACTTATGGGAACAGAGAGCAGAATTGTGGATATTAGGCTTCAATGTGGGTCTTTTAACAGAAACGATTGGTTTAAGGACATAAAACTGCATTTGGACATGAGGCATAGAGTCTGTGAAGTCCTGAGTTCTTCTGAGAGCATGACAAATTTGGTTGATAACAATATGCTATATTTTAAAAGTTGTGAGATAGTATACTTAAAGTGTTTTCAAAACAAAAATGATGAATATGTTTGATATAACATATTAATTGGTTTAATTTAGCCATGCCATTGTGAACATACTGCATTGTGTATCATAATTGTGCATGACTTTATTTATGAGCTAAATAAATGAATGGAAGAAAAAAAAATCGGAACAAAATTTTTGAAATCCATCACAGGTATAGGCAGGCTCATTATCTGTTTTAACACATTTAGGAGCATTCCTGTAAGCAAAGGCAGCCAAGCAATGAGCCTTAACATCTTTAAGTTTTTCACTACTATGGGCAGAAGCAAATATCATTCCCAAAAGTGTATCAATGGAAACCTGAACATATTTTAATTTCCCAAAGGAATTGATATGGGTAACATCTATTTGCCAAACACCATTGGGTATCAAACCTTGGGGATTTACCCCTACTGAAGGAGAATGAATAAAAGGTGCACATTCAGGACATTGAGTAGCACTTTTTATGCTTGATCTTTGGTGCATCCAGTGTGAAATTTTAGTGATTGGGCATTAATATGAAACTTACTATGTAACTGCTTGGCCCTATCATATGAACTGGAATCTTTCATTATAAAAACCTGTTGTGTTAAAGACTCTGCCAAAGCATTGCCCTCTGCCAAGGTTCCAAGGAGTCCAGAATGTCCCATAATATGGCCAACCAAAATTGAGCACCCTCTCTGCCAAAGCAAGGATTGTACCAATAAAAGACTAGAATTCACATTGGAAAGTGGTGCAACATACACAGATGTTTCAAGAGGCTTAATAATTTGAGCAACATAAACACTATCAGTATAAATATTAATGGGTTTTTAAGGAAACAATTGCAAGGCCAGAGTCAAGGCATTTAGTTCTGCCAATTGTGCAGAAGAAGCACCAATATTAATAGTTTTGGTTATTCCTTCAGATATTACAGAGGCCATACCATTCGCTAAACCATTAGCAAATACAAGACATCCCTGCGGGAGAGGTTCAGCATGAACTATTTTTGGAAAAATAATTAAATGGATCCTTAAAAATTGAAATAATTCATGATTGGGATAATGACTATTAAATTTATTAATGGTAGAACAACAAAACTTGTTCCAGTCATCAAAATTTTGACTTCAGTAATTTAGCTGTTCCTTATTATAAGGCATAAAATCATATCTGGTTCCTTCCCAAAGGTTTGTAAACTCAGTCTTTGTGCCTTCCAAATAATTTGCAGAATGGCTGTACAGTATGCAGTAACTATTTTGGATGAAGTGGCAGAAGAATATTTCCACATTAAAGGACCATCCTGCCAAAATACCCCAAGAGAGGCATGATTGGAAGGAAAAATTAACAAACTAAATGGTTTTGAATAATCCTTATAACATAGGTAAGCCTGTTCTAAGGCATCCTCTACCATTTTTAGGCATTTCCTTGCTTCTGGTGTAAGTGTTCTAGGAGATAAAGGGGAAGAATCTCCTTTCAAAACATCAAAAAGAGGTTTCAACTGTCCTGAGGTAATTTTTAACGATGGTCTAAGCCAATTAAGATCTAAAAATTTCTGAAAATTGTTTAGGGTTCTCAAATTATCCATTCTTAGATTTATCTTTAATGGTTTAATTTGCTTTTGTAACAATTGATGTCCTAAATATTGATAAGGGTAAATTTGTTGCACCTTTTCTGGTTCAATTTTTAATCCTTGATCTCCCAGGACTTGCTGTAAACAATCATAAGTTTGTAAAACTAAATCTTTGTTGGGTGCAGCGAGAATAATATTATCCATATAATGTATCTAAATCCTTATATTTATTTCTTACAGGTTGTAGGATTCTGGCCACAAACACTTGACACAAAGTAGGACTATTTGTCATTCCTTGAGGGAGGACCACCCAATGGTATCTAGCCATGGGTTCCTTAAAATTAATAGAAGGTGTACTAAAGGCGAAGCATTTGCAATCTTGTTTATGAAGAGGGATAGTAAAAAACAATCCTCAAGATCTGTAACTACAAGAGACAAATCACTAGGGATGAAACAGGAGAGGGCAACCCCGGCTGGGTGGCACCCATGGGATTCATGGTAGAGTTAATTGCTCTCAAGTCCTGCAAAAGTCTCAATTTACCTGATTTTTTCCTGATCACAAAAATGGGAGTATTCCAAGGAGAGGTGGAGGGAACAATATGTCTTGTGGTTAGTTGTTCTTGAACCAAGGCATGGGTAACCTCATTTTTTTCCCTTAGAGCAGGGCCACTGTTAAACCCACACCAGCTCATCTGATATCCAGGTAATGGGAATTGGTGGAATACGAGGCAACAGCAACCTTTAGGATAAATTTGTATTTCCTAGACCTATACAGTTTTCTGATAGTCGCACAACTTGATCCTCAGCATTAAGCCATGATGTATGACCCTGACTATGCCTTCTAAGTCCATCTCCTGATTTCCACTCCATTCTATTCATCATGTTGTCTACAGAACAAGTAGTCAAAACAGCGCCCATTCCCAGCAGGATATCACGACACCAAAGATTAACAGGCAAATGGTTTGAAAAACGAGGTTAAAATGTCCCTTTATAACCTTCTTCATCCTTCCAATGTAATATCCTACTACTTTTCCAAGGAGCAGTAGAGGTTCTTATCCCATGGATAACAGATTAACATTGATCCAGTGGTCAGTTCTTTGGCCAATGTATACTGGAAATAACAGAAGTGTCTGCTTCTGAATCTAGAATACCTTTAATGGGTTTTTCTTCTACATATAACATCATTGTAGGTTGATCTCCAAAGGTAGAAGTCCAACAGACCAATTGCCCTGTAGAACTGAACCTTTCATTTCCTAGGGAAGGTTGGATGGCAGGATTATGGGTCCTATATTGGGGTAGAAGTACAAGCTGAGCTATTCTTTCTCCTTCTGGAATGACCAAGACTCCTCTTTCTGCTTACACCATAATCTTTATCTCTCCTGTATAATCTGGATCTATAACCCCTGCATAATTCTAATGCCTCTCATACATGCACTACTTCTAGCCAGAACTAGTCTTACACTATTTTTAGGATTTGGGACAAAAACTCCCGTACCTGAGGCATGGGGCTCCATTTGTGGTGTCAGTACTGCTCTGGAGTTGATGCACAGGTCCAATCCTGTGCTTCCTGGTGTTCCCTTTGGGAGGTCTGTAACGTGTAAGGGTTTTGCGGAATGAATCCAATGGGGTTGGTAACATTGTTCATTGCTCTGTACAATATGGTTTGGGGGCCGCAGAGGAGCCCTTCCTTAAAAATTATGACTGAAATAGGCACTCCATCTGACCCTTCCTTCTGAAGAGTATTTTCTAAATCACTCTTTATTTGTTCCCATTTGGGAATGTTTAGTCCCCCACTAGTCAAAAATCAGGGACTAGTCCTTTCTAAGACCCTGCTAAAACTGTGTGTCTTTGTTTTAATGTCTGTGCCTTGGTGTTTCAATAACTGTGTGAGTTGGTCCTGTAAGAGTAGCAAGGAACTTGAAATCCCCATTTTGACAGTTACTTACCTATGGTAGTGCTACTTACTTTTGATTCAGCACTGTCAACCCCAATGTGCTCCTTCTTGTCTTGTGGCCACAATCTTCAGGAGTGGTCAGTCAGCATACCTCTGCTTTCACGGATCTCGGTGGCATCTCCAATTGTCACCAGTGGCAGCACCAGTAACCAAAGAACCAGACCAGGCAAGAGTCTTCGGATTAAGGACACAACTCGGTTCATTCGGTAGAAGCGAATGCCCTCGGTTTATTGCAGCCAACACCTTATATACAAGGGGAGATGGGAAAACATCACCTGCTAGCAGAATGCACTCCCATGCCCTAGCCCTATCATAAACAAGGAAACCACAAGCCCCACACATGACCAATGAAGCAAGAAGGGGATGGAGGCAAGGCATAATGTTTCAATATCAAGAAGGGTTAATAACAGGATGTTAGTGAGTGAGGCTAAGAAAAACAGGAGGTACCTGTGGTTATGATGGAAAACAACTCACAAAGACACCATGGGGGGTGAGTCCCAACTGGTACTGAGTCTCAATGTGTTATGTAGATCATATTCCCTATCTGCAAGACTCAGAAATCATTTTGGTAAAGGGAAGAGAAAACTACAAGAGCAGGAGGGAAGAGAATTTACCTTGAAAGATGATTACATACATTGGCACACACAAGCTCACATTGATTGTAGCTGCACATATGGGACTTTTACAAGATCAAACCATCGTCAATATCAACATGTATAGGGAAGAGAGTCGTGAAGTTTCATCTGTATCTAAGGAATTATTAGAATTTTTGACTGCTAAAGAATGAAGTCAATATTCTTCAGGGATGTGCCCTTGGGTATCTGCTACTCTAGAGTTGAGTACATACAAGCCAAATCCTGGGATATCCCATGGAACATCCTCCTCTGAATTCTCTATGTGCATTATAGTACATGTGCTTATACCCAGCACGTGCGAGTGTGCATACACACACACACACACACACACACACACACACACACACACACACAAATCACAAACATACTACAAAATTAAAATAATAGTAGAAGTTACAAAGAATTAAAATGTTGATGTAACACTGAACAATATTAACAATGTTTTGTGTCAGATATTGGTTAAGATTTAATTCATGTAAAAATAAGCAAACATCTAATTTCTATGCAAGTTAAATGCCATATCTATAATATGATATAATTTTATACATTAGTTTTATTTAATTTATTTATTATCAGTATACAAATGAGTGACTTTTTATATTCTTTATTTTCTATACTCATGGATACATAAAAATGGGTGAAGTAAAAGAAGTTAGAAATAGAAAAATGCAAATATGCTCTACTGATGAGGTAGGAAAAGGTGATTTAGAAATATCATTTATGATTTGATCTAGTAAAAGATTCAACTTCCAATATAATGTTTCCATATTTGAATGAGGTGTGGCAGGCTGTAACCTTGATATGATTAGTTCAAAAGGAGGTGGCTATTTAAGGAAATTTCAAGGCTTCAGATACTATGACAAGCATTGCTTTTGTGACCTCTTTTCAGAGTGAGAAGTTAACACCTGTGGAGAAGTAACACATGTCTACTCACTTCAGCCAGAGAGCCTGTGACACACTGAAGTATGGGTACCACCAAACTCCAACCTGGTGAACCAATGAGTGTTATTGGCATCACTTAGAGGAATATAGATGAGCAGTTGCTTACAGAGCATAAATGACTCAAAGACAGCTACATCAATAAAGCCCACCCAAGCACAGGAGACAGCTCACAAAACCTGAGAACCTAGCACAATTTCACAGCAGGCAACCAGCTCAGTGGATTGGATAGTCTCCTTTCCAAGTGATGTAATTGGTGTAAATCTCTTCCATGCAGCTTGTATAGTCAAAGTCTTCTTCAAAGCTTGACTTATCCAAGAGTGACCTCAATGTAACCCTCCGTTATCTTTGTTAATTTGATAGGCAGGAGCCTAGTGAATCTGGTCAGTTTCAGCTACTTTCTGAAGCTATTTTGAGTTGTTTACCTTCTGTACTAAGGAGCTTCTCTGGGAGATAGAATGTTTCAATTGCAATGGAAATTGCTCCACAGGACAGTTCTAATTCAAAAAAGCACTTGGGAGTACCTGTATGAGTTTATCATCCATCTACACACAACAGTAAAAGTCTATGTATATATAAATTCTATCAAATTTAACACAACATAATGAATTTTTAATGTTTACTCAGTATTAATAAATACATGTTTTATAGTTATAGGCTAAAATATTAAAAAAAATCTTAAATACAATATTTTGCAAACAGTTTGACATATAAATAACAGGTGTCGTTTGAAATGTTTTCATTATTTCTTCCCTCCCTCTAATAACGAGTTACCCTCAGATATACAATTAAAACTATCAAATGAACCAATTTTTATTGCTTCTTACTATTGGTCATGACTGATATTCTCCCATATCATAACCAAGGAAAAGAGTTCAAGAAATTCAATTGACCATGAATATCGAACTCTGTGTTCCTAAGCCAATTATTTTGTGTCCTGACTCAAGTATTGTGTTAAGTTGACAGTTGAAAGAAATGTTGAACGTTGGTAGGGTAAGGTGGTCTGTATCCCCAGAACTTGGCAGTGATTGAAGGATGACTATGGGTTCAAGGACAACCTTAATTACACAGTGAGATCCTCTCCCTAAAAAAGTGTGCATATGTTGCTCTATAGCAGTATACTCTTCTACTATACATAAATTTCAAATTCAACTCTGAGCACTGGAAATGCAGAAGGGAAAGTCTGAAAGCTTAGCATGAAGGATATTTAGACTGGATCTCTTCATTATTTTATGGAGGCAACATTTATTCTGTTAAAATATAACCTTTTTCAATTATGAGATCTCTCTATATATCTTATTTTACATAATGGACAATGACAAAAATTTAAAAATGGTAAGAAGATATTCACTTAGAGGAAAATTAATATTAACATTATTTTCAATAAAAAATAGGCCTGAGGCAAAGTCAAGTTGGTAAACTCCTTGAAGTACTATCAAAGTAAGCAAAAAGCCAGGCTGTAATGATGCTCACTTATAATCTGTACCCTGAGGATACAGATTATATCAGTTAGATCACTGTAGCTTCCTGCTAGTAAGTAATACTAGTCTAATCAGTAAGTTCCAGAGACATAATTAACCCTGCTTCAAAATCAAGGTGAATGATGCACTGAATAATAACATTCAGTTGAACCGAGGCTACAACAGGCATGTGTACCCATGCATACACTCAGAATACATGTGTACACACATGACATGCAACTGCATTTGCATAAACCAAAATAAAAAACATTAATAGCAACGTATCAGTAAGTGTCACATTTAAATTTTCTACAACTGAAATGATGACAATTACACATCTGCAATAATTCTTAATAGACTCAACAAGGATTACTATGTTGTCATTTAAGGTATTTCTTTTAACTAGTCTGTTCTTTATAAGATATTTTCCTATTGTTTGTACATACCTTTTATTCCAATATTGGTTCTCTGTGATTTCAAGGCCTACCTGGTCTATGTAACAAGTAGGACTACATTACAAAACACTATTGCAAATAAATAAATAAATAAATAAATAAATAAATAAATAAATAAATTCTTTAAAGACAGGGAGGTTCCATGTGATATTCTGTCAGTGACTTCAATTATTGAAATTTATACTAAATATTTATGTTATAGACAAAAATTAGTAGCAAGGGTCTCAAATAGGATTTGAGATCTGTGTTAAACTCATAGCTCCAGCAGCCTTTAATTTTTCATATGTTAACATTATTTTCCTCCAAGAATTTGAAAAAATAATTTAATTCTTGAAAAGCATCCAGTGTCAGGGAAAAAAAAATCTTTTCATTTCTTATCTCATTTTTAACATCTAATTCCAAGCCACTCTACCCAATGGAATTTTGCTGAAGTAAGGTTTATAATATTTGTGCCACTAAAATAAATTATTTCAAAGGAGATTTTATTTATGGTGTATATATTTTGCTGTTGTTCTTGTTTCCTTTCTATATCTGTAAAATTATACTGCAGGTATTTCTTTGAAGAGTTAGATTATATTTCTAATTAAAATACATTCACACAGAACAGAATTAATAAAGGGTAACATATTAATACAAATTTAATTATGGTAACTGAATGCTATTGTCTTTTCTTAGTGCTTTCTAGAGTCATGGTGAAAAGATTAATCTGTGTTTGTAATGTTCACTCAATTAATGAATCTACTTATGCAAGTAGCCAAAATTCATTGTAGATTTGAAGATTAGATTAGTCTTGAATTTGCAATACAAATTTGATATAGATGTTGCATGTACTTCAGTGGAAAAGTATAAAATGCTATTTTATGAAGTATAATAAAATCATAAATATGCAAGTTTTAGCTTAATTAAATTACTATGTTTAAAGTCAATCACAAGTATTTTTATTCATATTATATCTGAAAGTGATTTTTAATGAGAAAACTTACAATGGTTTGCAACTCCTGGATAAAACTCAGTAATAAAAGTAAGTGACTGAAAAAGAAATTAATATGTATCCATTGTATTTATCCAGGTAAATTTTTCTATGTTGACCCTTCTCTTTTCCTACTATAAGTATTACACTTAATAGAAAATTCTGTCTTTCACTGTGGGAGTTCATAGTTCATCAATAATCTCTCACATTTATACTGTTTCATCCAAGGCAAGTATTTCATCAAGGATGTTTGCAAGGAAGTATTTTCCAATTTTACTTCAAATTTCTCATATTTTTCTCATCAAATGTAATCTATGATATAGTAGAACTAAAGATTTAATTTATGCAAAATATTAGTATATTGAGTGAATATAATCTACTATAAATATGCTACATGTATTAAAGCTTATGAAGAAAAATTTTCATAGTAGCAAATATGAAAATTGATTATAAAATGAAGAGTCCTTAAGCTGAGCACGATGATTCATGATCATAATTTTTGTACTTTTGAAAGAGATTCAAACAAAAGGAGGAGTTCAAGGCCACCCTGGGCTATGTGATGAGTTTGAGGTCAAACAATAATAAAGAATAAACAGACAAACAAAAATGGAAGGGTCTATGCATTTGTCTGAAAAATCATGGAAGAGTATTATGTTGGAAGATGTTTAGGTTGGACTATTCTCTTTCATAATTGTATTACTGGTGTAGGCTTTACATTTGTTTTGTTTTGTTTTTGAAAAGACGAATGTAAGCATGCCTATTATTAGAAAATTGTTCATCTTATAGGGTTATAAATATTTGAAAATAATCTACTTATATTTTCTAGACAAGCGTAATTCTATGCTATGTTATAAATCTTATTCTTATAGCACAGGCAATTGTGGCCTTCCACATTCCAAATTCTATGTCTGTTATTTTGGCATAATTCTACTTATTTATACAGGCATTTCTAGGGAAATTGATTCATAGCATACCTTCTGGTATTCTGGCCCTTATAGTCATTCCAATCCTTTTCCATAATGCTCCCTGAACTATTCTGGAGAAGCTATGCTACAAATGTGTTCATCATGGTTGAACTCCTATAACCCATTGATAGCTACATTTTCTCAGTTCTAGTTTTCTGTGGTGATTTTCAATTCCTGTAAGAAAGGATTCTTTGACAAATGAGTCTTAAGCCCAATTATACAGCTATAAACTCTTTAATCTACAATAATTATTGTCATGAAAAAAGCACTCTAGTGCAAAAATGGCACGGACATCATGGAAGTAATCAAGCTCATTTTCTGGGATCCAAGTGCTGCTTCACAGGTTGAAACCCATACTTTCCACCATTATTGAGCTAAGAACCTATAGCTAGTCAGGTTATGGGCCCGAGGGAACACCATACTATAACTCTGCTGCAAAACAGACACAGTATTAAAATGACATCTAATGACTTATTGAAATGACAGGGGTTAATGTATCTCTAATCCTTCATATGAGAAAGTTGTATTTTTGTAGATGGTGATTAACACAGTGACCCATATCTAGCAAAAGGGCAGATAATAGTGGACTACAGAATGCTGAGTTATAAAGGAAACACATATACTACAACCTCTATCCAATGCCTAGGGATAATTGTGGAAGAGAAATTAGTGTATGAGATCGAGGCAGTGGATTACTACAAGGAAACTTCTTTGGATATGATAGGCCAGCTCTATATATGAACTCTCAGAAGTTTCACCCACATGTAGAAAACCTGCCTGTGACCAAGTCGTTCAAATTGCAGCAAGAGAGGAGTTCAACACACAATTTCTATCTTAGGCCATAGAGCAATCAGTAATTTTTAGCTACTGAGAGAGAAAAAAATACATTTTCTTTTAGTGATAACTCCTTGTAATTCAACTATTTCTAAAATAAGGCTATACATGAAAAAATATCTGGGTAGCACAAATAGGTCTAGAAGGACTGTTAAATAATAAAACAAAATTGGATGGATAGAGAAAGAATGTGAATTAATGGAATATGGAGGGAGTGGATAAATATAATCAGAACACATTGCATTATAGTTGAAAATATCCAATTAAGTAAACAATTAATTTATCTAGTAACATAAATAAGAGGTGTGCTTATGATGTATTAACGGAAAATATTTCAATTGTAGTATTCAAACAACATGAAGGTATAGATGAGGTATTTATAATATTTTGTTCTCTTAAATATTTGGGCATATTTTACACTGTAGCACATTACATTTTGCATGTAATATGCATTGCATTAAATTTACATCCTATGTTTTATCAGATGGGCATATATTAATTTAGTAATACTGTTGAATATACACAAAGATATATTTTCATTAACAACTATTAAAGTTTCTAATAACTCTTTTAGGAGCTCTTAAGTTAAAGTTTACATTATTTAACAGATTGAACTTTAAAAAAAATTGGGATTGATATGTGAAGCAAGCTTGTTCCTAATTTGAACTAATAAAAGAATAAAATAAAAAATTTTAAAAAATTAAATTTACTGCCATACTACCAAATTTTAAAGATTTGAATTTCAGTATTACTTTTGATGCTATCTAGAAAACACAGGTGTGAAAACATGCTACACAAATGTCAGAGTTTCTTCTGCTAAAAGGAATTGAAAAATACTTTAAAGTTATGTAGGAAAATTTAAAAGATAACTATTCTGAAACACATAACTGAGTTTCTTTTCTACTTCTCTACCTTTTCTGTGTTATCTTCATCTCCCTCTCTCATAAACCCTTTCTACTCCTTTCTTTTTATTATTCTGTTTACTTTATGTTTTGTTTTATCAATTATTAAATGCAGAAGTTTATGCTTATTAAGCAGACATTTTAGTATTGAGGATCAATCAATCCAGATACCTATTTAACTTATACATTTTCTCCTTAGCTTCAATGAATTACAGAATTACTTCTAAAAAATAAGAAAATATTAAGATTTTATGCTAAAATTAAATAATAAATATTGCAACAGATGTTCTATGCAATTAGAAATATAAGACAGGCCACAATAGCATTTTAAAAGGTAATTTCTGGCAATTTTTTTACCATGTTTTCTTTTGGAATTTTTCTTCTATAGACTCTATCTTAACTGTCTATGAAAATAACAGTATCTGGATTAGGTAGATCTTGAATGCAAAGTTACTGAGTGTAGTAGCATACTCTGATAGAGGGCTCACTAATATTCCAAAACTTGGGATTAATTTTTTCATGACCGAACATTACACTTTTCATACTAAATTTCTCTCTGGTTCATAAACAAATATATATATATATATATAATATATATATATATAGAAAGATTATAAGATTATAAATTGATATTAAATTTATTAATTATTATAAAATATATATTTTCTATATATAAATAAGTGATATACCATGTGTCATTTGATTGAAAAATGAAACAGATGGCAAAAATACATATGGTCCAGATAATTAGAGAAAGGGTTTTTACTTTTTATGTCTTTGCTTGTTTTTCCTTTTGCCTCTCCTTGCCCCTGAGTTCTGAGATTATAGGCATGCATTACACTGCATTTATGCATTGGCAGACATTGAAGAAAGGGTTTATTTCATGCTGGGAACTAAATATTTAAAACAGTATTATAACAGAAATGAGATATAAAATGCATATGGATAGAAAAGAACATATGTGACAAAGAAAAAACTCACCATATAGAAAACTGGTAAATATGAAATTCTAAATATATTTCTAATTGTTGAATCCATACATTAAAATGGGTAAATTAATGAAAGTATGTTATTGATTATATATATATATATATGCATATTATCATTTGTATACATATATCTGCAGTCCAATTTTGAAATAATATGCTAATATCTATTTAAATACAAAATATTTTATTACATATTCAATACGATTGGCCAGATGAACAGTGTTTATGCACATATATTGCCAAGGTCTGATTTTGGTACAGGAATTTTTTTTTTTTTTTGCAAATGAGCAAACTAAATTGAGTCACTGAAATGGGATGAATCTTAATTAATTATCTCTGTAAAAAGGAAATGTTAGTATCACCAAATCAGGAATTAATTTTAATCTAGTAAATAAGTCAAGTAAAAAGATCTATTTTTATATACATACATTAAAAAGACCATTTAACTTAATTTTAGAAACATGTATTATGTTAATGATGTGAATTCTCAGGAACTGTGTGGTAAGAATTTCCAGTTACAGAATCATTCTTAAAGGGTGTAGACAGTATCTCTTTGTGTATGCTTCCAGGAAGCCAAGGACAAGTTCGTTCAATTTAGAGCACATATATGTTTCATGTATCTATTTAGCTTTAATGAAGAATTGAAGTTCATCTGAGAGTTTATTGTGAATAACTGATTATAAAGGCCATAAAGCTTGTTGTACATAACTTCTGGAAAACACATTTCATAGTAAGTACCAGGCTAACCAAGATAAATAGCAAAAATCAATATCAAAACAAAATTTCCCCAGAAGTAAAAATATAAATAATATAAAACTCTTCTGTAAAATTACTAGTATAACAATAAATATATCATCTCTACTTAAAATAATTGTTAAGGTATGATTTCAAATACTTGTACACAGTTATTCTATGGACTATAATACTTATGGGTAACATGCTATAATAGACATTCATGTGTATATTATATTAAAATTAGTGGAAACCTATAATCAAAATTTGAATTTCGTAAAATCAATCTTGTTTTTAATTCAAATTAAAAAGTGAAAAAGTGTAAGTTTTTAAACACTGTAAATGCCACTTTAAAACACTAAATGATTATAAAAATATAAAGCATATTTGAATAAAGCTAAATGGAATTTATAGTCAATATAAATAAGAGGATATCATCCTTCTTATGAACTCAAAAACAATTATGCCATAATTAATTGTGTAGATGTTTTTAAAATGAAAGAATATAAGATTGGGATAGATGTTTATCATTACAAAACAAAATTTTAAATATAAAAACTATTTAGGTAATAGAAATTATAAAGGACATGTAAGATTTTGAATGCTTAAAATCAAATATAACCAGAAACTATATTTGAAAGTTAGGTTTTTAAAATTACTAATAGCACAGTCTGTTAATGTAAAATAATTTAATAGCTCTGATTCAATGAAGTCATTTAAGAATGTAATAATACAGTATTAACAATAGAAATATCATCTAAGTTCCCATAGGATATGAAACCACTAAATTTCTGATTTTCATTGTACCCTTGGGGTAGATAATCATCAAAAGGCAACTAGAAAATTTAGTGTCAGTAAAATACAATACAGTCCACAGGGAATCTGACACAAAACATGAACAACTGGATAGGCAATAGCAGATGTTTCCCTGCAGGGACAATTACAGAGCCATAATTAAAGATCAGGATGGAATCTAGAGGAGGAAATAGAAACATTAACTGGAGAAGGAAATTAAGAGAAGAACCACACACAGCCTTCATTCCACAGCTGACAGAGTGGCCATATTCATAATCACAAATATACAGAACCACAAAAGAAACAACAAACAACATGCTTACACAGGAATTGTTGCTGGAGAACAAACCCACAATGTTCATTAATTTTTAATACAGTTTTTCAACAATTGACTTTAAGATGCAAAAGTTCTATTTACTCAAAATACTTCTATGCAATATATAAATAATTTAGCCATTCCCTTTATCTTATTATGCTGTTGGAATTCATGTAAAACTTAACCACTATTGGGTTTCCATTCTATTTATCGATGATTTGGCTACATTTCCTCCTGAAAGTCAATGTCAGTGGATTTTCACTCTTACTGTTGATTATTATAATGGAAAGAAACTTGTATTATTACATGGTGTGCTATTGATCTAACATGTAAAATATGATGCTCAGATAACATTTGTGTTTGAGTTTGGAATGTAATCACTGAACCTCTCAGTATACATGATTCAATATGGGTACATTATTCCTAGAAAACCAATGAAATACTTACACAATTTTACTAATTATCATAATCACATATGAAGCCATGAAGAAATTTAAAATGGTGGTGTGGTCTAGACTTTCAACCTCATAAAATACATTTATGTTACTTCAAATCTTGTATCCAATTTCCTTAAAGAAAGTTTTCAATATAGGTAGGATTATTTGAACATGAATACACAAAGTTAGAATAATTACTTAGCAATTCTATTGTCACTTCAGTTATAAATTTCGTTCTCTGTGTCAAACAAGATGTTTTTGATGATAGGGTCTTGAAGTTTTTCATATAGCATATCATGTAGCAAAAAGGCAATAGTGAGTGCATATTTGCTAAAGGTAGGGACAAAAGAAAGAAGAATTGAGGGAACAGAGAAGAATTTCATAGTGGAACCAGCCCCTTGACTCCCTGTTGATGGGGAATGTACTGTGTATGTTTATCTTATTGATTGTTAAATAAAATACTGTTTGGCCAATGAGACAACACCTTAGACGTAACTAGGAGTCAAAGAGGATTCTGGGAAATGTGGTAGAGAAGTTCTGATCCAGGCAGGAAGTGACATAGCAAGGAGATTCATATTTAAGCGAAAGAGAAACAGGAAGGGCCCTTTTTCCCCTCGGCTCCTGCTCCAGCGGCACGATGTGATCCACTAGCTAGGAGGGACGCCAATAAGGCATCCGATAAGTCTTATAAAATATATAGATGTATGATAATTGAGACTGAGCTAACAGATAAGAATCCTAGTCATTGGCCAAGCAGCATTGTAACTAATACAAGTCTCTCTGTTCATTTGGGCCTAACTTGGGCAGGCGGCTGGCGTAAATCACACACGTGGCGGTGGGGCTCAGGCAGCTTTTGGAGGAAAGATTTATCGTAACAGAATGGTGTCATTGAGCGGGATGACCCCATGCCCCAAGGTTTCCTGAGAAAGAGGGAAACCTGCCACCACAGCCTGCCCTGTCGGGTCGCTGAGAGGCATTGGAGCAGCTTCCATATGCTCGCTCCGTCCCGGTGCTCTTGGGAATTGTACTCGGCACTTCTGAGATGATAAAGACAGATCCAGATAAAGAAAAAGCTCTAAAGGTTTACACTACATTTAAAAATATTTGTAGGCTTGTGAGAGAAAAGGTAACAGGAGGAAATAGAGCAACCGGTTGTGGTGGCCAACGCCAGTAGGATTTGCTAAAGGAAGCAGGGGCAGGTGGATTTCCACAGAGAAACCCTGTCTCAGAAAAGAAGAAACAAAAGGAAGTAAAAGTAGAATAGTAAAAACGCCACCTAGAGATGAAAAATACACAGAGAATCTGGATACTAAATGCCATACTGTTGTCTTTAAATTGATTGATTCCCGAGGAAAGAATTACTGCTACTAAAATACATTTGATTATAAATGCTGCTAAATTAATCCAACTTATACATTTTAAAAATGCTTTGACTTCAATTTTAAGTTTAAGGACAGGCTACTTAGAAATAAAAGTTTTGCTTTTATTTCCACAGAAAATCAAAAGCTGTTGATTCCGTCCAGACTAATATGGTTTGATTAAGCAAGACCCCCTGAAGCTGAGATGATACAGCCTTACAGACTACAAAAACAAGGACTTGGTCAGGTTTCTATGATTTATCATGATCCCTATGGTATATGAACATCGTCCCCAATCAACAGGAAGCAGTTTAGAAAAAAACGACGCCCATATTCCCAAATATTGTTTATAAATGTTTGTTTTCATTTAAATGGGGTTAGTTATAATGATAGTGAGCATAGTCAACCTCTTTTTAAAGAAAGAAAAGGGGAATAGGATATAGGAATGAATACTTTAAATTGGTAAAGATTTTCATTTATTGATACAACTTTAAGGTCAATTTTGTGACATGTATATGTCTCCTCTTGTGTAGGTATTGTGTTTATACGGATCTTTTACCTATAATAGTCAGAACTTGTAATTAGGTTAGTTAGGTTTTCTAGATTTACAGAGATGTATTTGAGATGGTTAGGTATTCTTCAAACCTTTCAAAGACCTACAGAAATATGGCATTTAAATGTTTTAGGGTTTTCTTGACAGAAAGACACAACTGCTCCTGGCACACCAATTATGTCAGAAAGGAGGATGGACATCGAAGAAACTCATTATGGAGTTTACTTTCAATATGACAAGATTAGCCATTTTGGCAAGAAACTGTCTTGCCTGGACTGTTTGTTGCTGTATAAACTGGACATACAGGACCCACAAGAAAGTGACCACTGAACTTACAAAACAAGACAGTACTAAAGGGTTCCTGTTGAAATGGAGAAATGTGCCAGCCCATGTGGCCTATGGGCTGAAGATGGATGCCCCAACGTTACAGAAAAACTTTGGGTGACTGTCCAGATAGCAAGAAGTCTCTGTCAATTCTAAAGTTTATATATTATCCTTCTATGGTCTTTGATAGAGTTAAAGACAGATAGTTATGGTTATAGTTTTCCTCAGTTATTATAAAAGATAAGTTATCTTTCTTTTTATTTAGATAGAAAAGAGGAGATGATGGGGAATGTACTGTGTATGTTTATCTTATTGATTGTTAAATAAAATACTGTTTGGCCAATGAGACAACAAGTTAGGCATAACTAGGAGTCAAAGAGGATTCTGGGAAATGTGGTAGAGAAGTTCTGATCCAGGCAGGAAGTGACATAGCAAGGAGACTCATATTTAAGCGAAAGAGAAACAGGAAGGGCCCTTTTTTCCCTCGGCTCCTGCTCCAGTGGCACGATGTGATCCACCAGCTAGGAGGGACACCAATAAGGCGTCTGATAAAATAAGTCTTATAAAATATATAGATGTATGATGATTGAGACTGATATATAGATTATTGGATAAAACTGTTAGGCTCACTTTTATATGTATTTTCATTCAGGTTTTGTTAAATTTGGCATTAAAATTTTAAATGTTTTTAATTTATAAAGAATTGCATTATTTGTCCCTCTCCCTTTTATCTTTCTAGAACCTCCAGGCTCTTCTTTACAGAACCCATCCCACTCACTCACTCTAAATTGAAAAGTCTTTTTATCATTATATTTGTTTCATGTGTGTGTTCATATATATATATATATATATATATATATATATATATATATATAATCTGGTATATCCCCTTTTGTTGGTGGTGTATAAAAGGTCAAGGCTAAATACTTTACCTAAAACAACTAGTCAAGGAGCCCATCCCAAACAGAGGATAATTCTCCTTCTTCCTACATTTATTAATTACCTGCAATTTTTTGTCTAGGGGAAAGAAACCATGGAAATTTTCTTATTAACATTAATATGTCCTTTGATACTGTCATTGTTCTTGTCGAGTTCATGCAGCCATTTCTACAAAAGACCATTTCATTGCAGATTTCTTGGTATTCTGGTTTTTACATTCTTTTTCACCCAACTTCTACCATGTTCCCTGAGCTGTAGATATATGAGCAGAGAGAAGATTAATGCAAATCAAATCAACTCTGAGAAAGCATCTTACTCCTGTCAAAATGGATAAAATTAAAAACACCAAGGACAGTTTATACTGGAGAGAGTATAGAGAAAGAGGAACACTCCTCCACTGCTGGTGGAAGTACCAAGTCACAGCTACTTTGTAAATCAGTAAATGAAGATTCTTCAGGAAAATGGGAATCTGTATACCACAAGATCCAGCAATTCCACTCTTAGGCATATACCCCAAAGATACATATTCTTACAAAAAGGACATTTGTTCAGCTATATTCATAGCATCATTTTTTATTATAGTCAGAACATGGAAGCAACCTAGATGTCCCTCATTTGAAGAATGGCTAGAGAAAATGTGTTATATTTACACAATGGAGTACTACTCAGCAGAAAACAAACAAACAAAAACAGAGAACACTGGAACCTTGAAATTTGTGGGCAAATGGATGGAACTAAAAGAAACCTTCCTGAGAGGTAACCCAGTCACAAAAAGGCAAGCATGGTATGTACTTACTCATATTTGGATTTTAGATATAAAGCAAAGGATTACCAGCCTATAATTGACACTGTCAGAGAAGCTAGGAAACAAGGATGACCATAAGAGAACATACATGGAAAGGGACAAGATCTCCTGAGCAAATTGGGATCATGGGGAGATGGCAGAGGGTGTTATGATAAAGAGAAAAGGAGAAGAGGAGGGAAGAGGAGGACTTGAAGGAGCAGAAAGGTTGAGTCTGGGGAAGAATAGAGGAGAGCAAGATAAGACATACTATAATAGAGGGAGCCATTATAGGATTAAAGAGAAATCTGGCACTAGGGAAATGTCCAGAGATCTGTAAGGATGACACCAACTAACAAGAAATAGAGGAGAGGCTATCTTAAATGCCCTTCCCTGATAATGAGACTGATGACTACCTTATATATCATCCTAGAGCCTTCATCAAGTACCTGATGGAAGCAGAAGCAGACACCCACAGCTAAACACTGAACTGAACTCCTGAAATCCAGTTTCAGAGAGGGAAGAGTGACCAACAAAGGGGTCAAGACCAGGCTGTTGAAACCCAAAGAAATAGTTGATCTGAACAAGGGGGATCTCATGGGCCCCAGACTAATAGCAGGGAAACGAGCATAGAGCTGATACAGACCCCATGAATGTAGGTGTCAGTGAGGAGGTCTTGGCAATCTATGGTTCTTGTGGTAGTACATCAGTATTATTCCCTAGTACATGAATGGGATACTCTATCATCCTAGACACACGGGGGAGGGCCTAGGCCCTGCTCTAACTGATATGACAGACTTCGAAGATCCCCAATGGAAGGCCTCACCCTCCCTGGGAAGCAGAAAGGACCTAGGATAGGGGTTTAATGGATGGCAGTGGAAGAGGGAAGGGACGTTGGTTTAGCAACATGGTAATAGTAAATTATTTACTAAGGTCCATAACTTCAGGAGGCCCAGGAAAATGAATAGGCTTACAGTATCACACTGGATTGTCTTCTATAGAATGTGCCTTAAGTTCAATTAAATACCTGTTGTTTTCTACCATCATGTGAGTGTCACATCATGCACCTTTATAGCTATCTTGCCATGTTGGTAATTGTCATGGTTCAAAGGTGTTAGAGCTCAATATGACTGTTTATTTGGTTCCCTCCCACATCAGCCTGCATAGTATTTTCTAATACAGTGGAAGTTAGACCTTGAAAAAGAGGCTTTTATGTTAGATCCAGCCCAAGTTGGATAAAATCTTCTGTCCTTAGTGTGCCATGTGTTCATTTGAGAACAACCAAGGACTGCAATGATATATCAAGATATACACAATTACCATACACTAGTGTGTAACGAGATTCCTGCCCCCAAATAAACACACAAGACTTATATTAATTATGAAATGTCGGCCAGTTTCTAGGGTTTCTTATGGCGAGCTCTGACTTAATTGTTAACTCATTTCTATCAATATAGCTATTTCCATATGGTCCTATCTTACTGGAGAAAGGTCCAGAGACCTCTTATTCCTCTTTCGTCCTACATCTCAACTGTTTAGCTTCTCTGTAGAGAAGAGAGGAGAAGAGATGGATTTCCTATTTATCCCTACTTATATTCTGATTCTGTCCAGGTATGTCACTTCCTGTTTGTCTGTACAGACCTACAGACCTCTATGGTTAGGTAGTGGCATTTTCTGCCCAGGTATGTCACATCCTGGGATCACATGATGACTCTTCTCTCCCCAAACTTTCCAAAATCCTACTAGTTTCCTAGTCCTACCTATCATCCTGCCTGGCCAATCAGTGTTTTATTGATCAACCAATAAGACGAACACATACACAGAAGAACATTCCCCATAACCAGGGCACATCCACAAATAATAAAAAACAGCCTGACTAGGCTTATAATACCATAAAATCCTTATACAATTAAATATTAATTTCTGAAGAGCACATTAGAAAAAAATACTTACTAAAAATATTGTGAAAGCAGCCAAATCATGAATATTAGATACTAATTGCTAATGAAAGGGGATAATATGAACAAACCATTATTAATCATTGTTCCCCTCCTCCACATATCTACATTAATAAAATATCCTTATTTTGATATTCCAAATTAAAAATTAACAAATCAAACATTTGTAAATATTTCTCTGAATATTCCTTGAGGTAGAATACCCATTAATAATTTCTTTGATGTTCAGATGATGTTTTATGTTGAAACTATAGTCTGGATAAAAGGATTTTTCATAGAATTGAGGACACTAATCTTGGAAGAAGTTTAGAAATTAATGGAGAAAATGCATGATACATGAAAGCATGTTCATGGTATTGATAAAAGAAGAGTGTGTGTTGTTAGATTACAGGTGTATCCATCTTTGATACTTGCCACTCTAAGAGGCCAAAAGGCACATCCTGAGGAATCCAGGCCAGGCTCTCCCACCAGCTTTCTCCCTAGGACAGACAGTTAAGAAACTATTCTGGGCTATGATTTTTAGACCTCGAAATTTATGGTCCTACACAGTACTTGTTCTTCCATGTTTCTTGTCATTGGTGCTAAGACCCAAACTAAATCAAGTACTATGGAACTTGCTGCTGCCTCTTGAAAGGTTGTAAAAATAAGGTGTTTTCCTTTGATCAAGAGATTTCTCTTACAATTCTCTCCTCAGGGCCTCTCCAGTCATCTTGTCCATGATGAACATTCCCTTAATTATATGATAAGCTTTCCTGTTTAAAGACATTCCTCTCCAGTTTTATAGTAAAGACCCTCCTATGTTATCTTCAATATATTTTATTGCTCCTTTTCAAAGGTCTCCAACCTGAAGGTGCACTCATGGTCTTGATAAAACTTAGTTCCATGTGAGTTTCTTTGTAACTGGACTGGCAAAAATGAGGGTATTCTATAGAGACCCTTGTGTCTCTGGGCTTGAATCTTACAGTATTAAAACAATGGATACCAAAGGAATGGCAACTTCCCCAGGTATATCATACTTGGGAATTGAAAATTTGTCAGCCACAGGGTCAAGTTGTATTCTGAAAACAGATTTCACACAGTTCTCCAGGATGAGACTGACACCCAGAAACAAGTCAGTGATATTCAGAACCACACATTGCCCGTGACTGCTCAGATATGTGCATATTGACCCTCTATTAAAACTTTGGTCCCAAACAATGATCACAAAGACAGCCCTGAGGGATTTTCTATATCTCCTTGTCTCTCCTCCCACGTTTTTTCTGCTTTCCATTTTTAGTTTGGCTCTTCGACTGGTCTGTTGAGGATGGGTGCCTGGGTCTGATTGGAAACCCAAGCTGTGCCCACAAGTTCCATAATACTTTCATGATTCATCTCCTGTTGCTGAAACGTTTTCTCTACTTCATAAGAGTATGCCTGCTATAGACTAAAGCATAATTTCAGTTATATGGTATTCTACATATCATATAAAACTCAGCTCACAAAATTTGAATACCACATGAATTTTTTTAACTAACTTCATGAAAAATATTGATGCATTTATTATTTTATATTCCCTTTATTTTTAATGAGATTGACCTGAACAAATAAGTTTGGAGTCCTTTCTTACTCTGTATACTTTTTAAGGAAAAATCACATATGATTGCTATGTTTTCCCTCTTAAATAGTTTTTTTTCAATTTTCAAATAAAATGTTTAGCTCAATATTGGTTGAGAAGTTTTTCATTACCTACAGATTTTTTTTAAATGAAGGCCTTTTTGGTTCAACTCCAAGGTCCTTTTCAGGGCTCAGATCAGTTGCTACAGTGAAGCAAAAGAAACTTAGAGTATCTAAGGGCAAGCTCTCTCTCTCTCTCTCTCTCTCTCTCTCTCTCTCTCTCTCTCTCATATGGTTCCAAAGAGGTCTCATTATTCTTTTGCCTCTGTTATAATTCTCCTGCCCTAATTCTAAATCCTCCAAATTCCTAATTCTAAATCCTCCAAATTCCTCTCCTCTAGCCTAAAAACTATTCCATTATAGGAGGCTTAGAGCAATAAAGAAAATTATAAGAGTTACCTCTCATTGATTAAATGCCCATTCCTAGGGTAAGTAAATGATAAGGAACAGAGTCATTTATCATGACAACACAAGGTTTCTAGGTTTCAACTGTAAGACTTTGATAAGCACCCAGTGGCATGGTGTCCATAGATCTTTTATCAGGTAGACTTCACAAGCAAAGAATTGGCATGCTTTTCTTGGGGTACTATGTTCAGCAACCTTGGGTGCAGCAACCTGCTACTCTGATATTGTGCAGAAAAGTAAAGTTTTTTTTTTTTTTTTTTTTTTTTTTTTTTTTTTTTTTTTTTTTTTTTTGCTTTTTCAAGACGGAGTTTCTTTGAAGATGTAAAGTTTTACACTTATGATCTATTCACAAAAAGCCTTTAGCCTCGTTTGTACTTGATCTGAGGTAAAAGTGAGCTAATTTTCTGCAGATAGTCTGAGCAAAAGGAACAAAGCAGGCTTTTTAATGTCTACAGTCCTCATGGGATAGTAGATCTACTTAAGAAGCATGTCCTAGTATATTTTATATATATCAAAATTATAAAGTAAATGAAAAATTATCTTCCTGATCACTCACAGATATATGTGCCCATAAGACTGAGATGTAATCATGTGGTTTGGATGTGTGCTCTAAACTTCCTGCTATAGTCACTATGACTGACAATTGCTACTGTACCTCCCAACAATGAAGGACTCTTAATGACTTGGGGCAATAAGTCAAAAATCAACCCTTTGAAAAATTGCCTTTGTCATGGTGTTTTATTAAATCAGTACAAAATTAATTAATATGTGGTATATACTTGTTTCTTTTTGTTTGTAAAGAGATAGAATCATTTTGTTGAATAGTTCAGAGTTACTTCATCTCCATGATGCCCTTGAATCTTATTCTTCCAAATGTTGAGATTACAATCATATGTCAGTCATTATCTTTACTTCCAATAAGTTACTGAATTTGATTACCTGGTGTTTAGTAGAATATATTTGCATGGATATTCATCAAATGTGCTGATTTGTGGTTTTCTTTTCAGTTAGTTTTGTTGATTTTGTCATTAAGATAATAACAGTCTGAAAACAAGTTTACCACCCACTAATTCTGTAGAAATGTAAAAACAGATTACTGCTGGTTCAAAAAAATGGATTTGCAAATGTATTAAGAAAAAATTTTAATCACTGGCTTTCTTTGGGAGATCATTAAAATTAAGTATTTAAAAATCTTTAATTATAGAAATTTTTGTATTTTTCTGCACCATAAATTGTTAGCATATAAAATATTTTAGTTGCCTTGAAATGCGTTTTAATTTTGTGACATGAATTATGTTGTCTACTTTTTATGATATGGTTATTTTATTAACTAATTTTATTTTTCTCTCAGTTTTTCTTTTCTCTTCCTGAGACTGGATTACTTTTTAAAATATGAACATTCCAGTTGCATCCATTTTACTTCAAATGGCATAGCTTCATTCCTTTTTGTTATTTAGAAACAATCATTTTACATATCAATGCCCCCATTCCTGTCCCTGCCATCCTCCCATGCCCCCTACCAACCCCCCACACCAACCCCACCTACTCACCAAGGATGGTGAGTCCTTCCATGGGGTTCATAAATCTGTCACATCATGGGGGGAGGTTTTAGGCCATCATCCATGTATCTGGGCTGAAATAATATCCCTCCATAGGGAATAGGTTCCCAAAGTCCATTTCTGGATAAATACTGATTCCACTCTTAGAGGTCCCATAGCCTGCCCAGGCCTCCTAACTAGCACCCACAATCAGAGGATTTGGTTCAGTCCAATGCTGGTTCCCCAGCTTTACAACTGGGTCCCCTGTGCTCTCACTAATTCAGGACAGCTGATTCTCTTCAACTAGATTCCAGGCATATGGCTCAATGCTTAGCTGTGGGTGCCTGCTTCTGCTTCCATCAGCTACTAGATGAAGGCTATTCAAGGGGGTTGTTAGATTGGTCCTATGTTTGTTCACAGCTTTCAGACTGGGGTCCATGAGTTCCAACTTTCTCAGGTCAGCTGTTTTTTTGCAGGTTTTCCCAGCATGGTCTTATTGGAAAAAGGCTCTAGGATGGCATTTAAGGGAGTCATCATTCTCATAGTAGGGGAAGAGCATTTAAGGTAGCCTCTCCACTCATGCTTAGGTTTGTGGTTGTGGGTCATCCTTGTGGATCTTTGTATAATTCCCTAGTGACAGATTTCTCTTTAAACCTATAGTGGCTCCCTCTATTGATGATCCTCTTTTCTTGTTCTCCTCTATTCCTCTTCCCACTCAAAGTTCCTGATCCCTCATGTTCTCCTACCTCCACTTCTCCCCTCCTCTTTCTCCTAACTCCCTATCTCTTTCCCCCATGCTCCCAATTTGTTCATGGGCTCTTGTCTTTTCTGCTTCACAGGGGGACCATGCATGTCTTTTTCGGGTATTCCTTGTTTCCTTGATTTTCTGGAGATATGGAGTGTAGGCTGGTAATCTTTTGCTGTATATCTAATATCCATATATGAGTGAGTACATGCCATATTTTTCTTTCTGCAACTGGGTTACCTCACTAACAATAATTTCTTCTAGTTCCATCCACTTGCCTGCAAATTTCAAGATTTCATTTTTTTTTCTGCTGAGTAGTACTCCATTGTGTAAATGTACCACATTTTCTGTATCCATTCTTTGGTTGAGGGACATCTAGTTTACTTCCAGATTCTGGCTATTACAAATAATGCTGCTATGGACAGAGTTCAACAGATGTCCTTCTTGTATGAATGTGCATCCTTTCAGTATATGCCTAGAGGGGAATTGCTGGATCCTGAGGTTGACTGGTTCCCATTTTCCAGAGAAACTTCCATAATGATTTCCAAAGTGGCTGTACAAGTTTGCACTCCCATCATAAATGGAAAAGCATTCCCCTTTCTCCACATCCTTTTCAGCATATACTGTTATTGGTGATTGGATTTTAGCCATTCTAATGGGAGTAAGATGGTAACTCTAACCAACCAGGTGAAAGACCTGTATGACAAGAACATCAATAAATGACAAGAAGTCAATAAAGAAAGAAATTAAAGAAGATACCAGAGAAAGGATAGATTTCTCATGCTCTTAAATAGCCAGGGTCAACACTGTAAAAATGACAATATTACAAGAAGTAATCTACAGATTCAATGCAGTCCCTTTAAAAATCCCAGAACAATTACTCACAGACCTTGAAAGAATAATTCTCAACATTATATGGAAAAACAAAAGACTCAGGCTATCCAAAACAACCCTGTACAATAAAGGAACATCAGGACGCATTACCATCCCTGACTTCAAGCTCTACTATAGAGCTATAGTAATGAAAACAGCATGGTATTGTCACACAAACATGCTGGTTTACCAATGGAATCGAATTGAATACCCTGATACTAACCCACACACCTATAATCACCTGATCTTTGACAAAGAAGCTAAAACTACACAATGGAAAAAAGAAAGCATCTTCAACAAATGCTTCTGGCATAATGGAATGTGGCATGTAGAAGACTGCAGATAGATCCATATCTATCGCCATGGAAAAAACGTAAGTCCAAATGGATCCAAGTCCTCAAAATAAGTCCAGCCACACTGAATCTCTTAGAATAGAAAGTGGAAGGTGCCCTTGAACAAATTAACACAGGATACCACTTCCTGAACATAACATCATAGCACAAACATTGAGATCAACAATTAATAAATGGGACCTCCTGGAACAGAGAAGCTTATGTAAGGCAAAAGACATAGTCAACAAGACCAAACAGCAGCCCACAGAATGGGAAAAGATCTTCACCAGCCCCACATCAGATAGAGGGCTGATCTCCAACATATAAAATGAACTCAAGAAGCTAGTCAACAAAACACCAAATAACTCAAATAAAAAGTGAGGTACAGAACTAAACAAAGAATTCTCCATAATTAATTCTAGAATGGCTGAAAGATGCTTAAGAAATTGTTCAACATCCTTGGCCATCAGGGATAGGCAAATCTCTCCGTTATTCTAAGACAAAGTTTTCTATACATATCCTCATCTTTGGTATTCTATTCCAAATTATGTTTATGTTTTCTATTGTTTTTTCCTCATTCATACTTTTTTATATTGGATTTAAATTTCATTTTTTTTCTTATTTCTGGAAGTTTGGCCTTGCTTATTTGTTTGTGTGATGATGGTGTGTGTGTGTGTGTGTGTGTGTGTGTGTGTGTGTGTGTGTGTGCATGTGTGTGTGTGTTTGCATTTTATCTTTTTTCAGCAGTCCTGAGAACTAAACCTAAGAAAAACAATGAAGCATACCTTCAAAATATATATGTTCACAATAAGATAACTTATTTATCTAAACATTAATTTTAAAAATCAACATATTAAAATCTATTATTTTTAAAGACAATGTTGGAGATGATTTGACAAATTCATGTAGCCATAAAACTTTTGCAAAGGACTAGGCTATGGATTAATTATTAAAAGTATTATGTTTCATGAAATTATATGCTTTGTCACTCAAGTATAAAAGAACATCATTTTTATTTGACATGTAATAACAACTAATGAAAATGGGGTGGATTTATGCCTTGACAATATGATGGGATGTCTATACACCTATATTTAAAGGCCCTTTGTGCAAATATAACTTTAATTATTATTTGCAAATTATTAAATTGTTGAAGTAAATGATAAATTCAATTATTTTTGTTGTTCATCTCTTCTGGTACAACTTATTCTATCTTGTCATTTTAGCTTTAATAACTATTGTTATTGGCATGCGAAACTGTCAATAAGAAAATAAAGAAGCATGGAGACACCTTTCCCATTTTGATCAAATCATATTTATGTGTAGTAATAGCTTTTGATTACAGCATTTCTTGTGAAGAGAAGAGGAAGGTTCACCAAACCATTGAAATTCACAAGAAACTTCCAAGACTAAGCTCATATAAACAGCAGCATGAAGGAATAAACTTGCCAGTAGCTGGAAAAAAGCAAGAGCTTCCTTCTTCTATGTCCTTTGCATAGACTTCCTCCAGAAGATGTGACACAATGTGCATCTTCCCATCTCACAGAATCTTCCACTTAACCCAGCTACTTAGGTTTCAATTGATTTCAGATATAGTGAAGTTGGCAAAATTGAAAAGCAATAATACCATAACATTATAGAACTGGATGAAAACCTTTCTTTAGTTTGCCCCACCTTGAATAAATAGACATATGTTTAAGTTCTAAGGGCAAGATGGTCGGGGTAATTTGTTCACTGTAAACTCCCTTGGTACCATCTATTTACTGGTCTCTTCTGGTCTGTTCAGGTGACTGAATGTGTGGTGACCAACTGTGGTTGTCTATACTATGTGCCTCTCCCAGGTCTCTTGTTTGGAGAAACAGATCTAAAAGGAAAAGGGGAGTGATTTGTGCTACTTGAAAGCCAGAAGGGTAATGGGACCATGTGGTGACCCTATGACAATGACTAGATAATGAACCAGTCTGGTCCAACTGATGAAGAGGCCAGGAGACAAGTACACCAGCACTGGAGAAAGGTCAATTTGTCTGCATGGAGAAACAACATTGGAAAAATCAGTGATTTAACCTTATGAGTTGATTCTTCTGGAGAAACAGGTATACACTGTTTCATTGACGCATTCTTTAGCCTCATTGGCAAAAGTGAATCAGCCCATCTCCTGCTTTGAATGGGAAGACACAGAAGGTAAGTTATAGCAGGCAAATTACTAAGTTTGTCACAAAACAAAAATATTATGCATGTCTATGGTATGATCTATAGTGAAAGGGATTATCCCTGTTGGGGGAAAGGCCATGAAAAGAAATGACTCTCACTCCATCCATCTTCTGTTCTAGAGAGTAGAGTTTTGTGGACCAAAATTATCCTAAAAATGAAAGAGACCTTCATCAACTCTGTCTTCTTGTGATCTTATGGCAAGTTCTGCAACACTGGAATAACAGTTTCAAACTGAGTCTTTGGGTATAAAAATGTCTGTTACTACAGCCCTTTCCACAATTATTTATATGATTTGTTTCACTTGTCCTGATGACAAACAGGAATGTACCACATTTGTCTCTCCAAATATAAAGCTCACATGTTTAGCTCCAAAGTGATTTTCTATATAAAAGTTGTCTTTAAAAATAATTTTTCTAGAAAATAAAAATTTTCCATAAAATAAAAAATAATTGACTCCCGCAAGCTAAGAGATAATTAGGTCACCCACCTGGCTGCTCACAAATGCCTATTGATAGCCTGGTAGCATACCCAAACCAAGTGTCTGAGACTCCATGAGACAGTCAAGAGAAAAATAAGTTTATAAAAAATTAGACAGCTTCAATTCACAGATATGTGGAGGATAAGAGTGAGACATATTGTTCTCCCAGTAATAATTAGTATCTGGAACTGACATTCTCCAGTGTAATCACCTGGGATCCACAGAACTTTCTGAGTTTTTCAGACCAAGTTAGTTTATATCTAGACTGGACAGACTGTCATTGAATATCTTAACCAGATAGCAGGTGTGTATTCTAGTAAATTAAAAAGGAGTGCCCTTACCAAGAAAAGTGTCTTAATGAGAGGCCAACACCCAGACAAACTATGTAAAAGCAGTTTACTGAGATCTGTCCTTCCACAGTAGGATACTAGTATTTGATAGTTTTTGTAGGTACCTTTTCCAGGCAGGTAGAAGCATTCCCTATTAGGACCTAAGTTCTCAAATGATAGATAAAAGTTCCTCTACCAAATAGTTCCCAGATTTGGTCTCACCCTAGATGGGAATATGGTCTGGCTTTTATAGTCAAAACCTAGCAATTAATAGCTAAAGTTTTAGGTATAGATTGAAAATTTCATTGTGCATTTAGACCTCAGTATTCTGGAAAGGTTATAAAAGTAAATGGGATATTTAAAAAAATCCTTATTGTAACAGTCTCCAGACAGTACTAGGCCTCAGACATTAACAAAACTGACTTCATGATAGAAGTATCATTGAGGCCACAAAACTCAGCACTGATATCACCAGTTGCCAAAATACTCCAAAACTACAATCTAGCAAAGTCAATAGGCTAGCAAAGTCTCTACAAGCACTTACCTTGCTTTTGGCTTCTGTAGTTCTGCTTCTCCCTAACTGTTCTTGGTAAATGAAGTATGTCTAACCAGTATATGTTTTTTGTGCTTAATAATTCACTCTGAGAATGACTCAGGGCTACACAGGGATCCTGAACATCCAATATAGTTGCCAATTGACTAATGATGACTTCCTATTGGTTTAAACCTGTGTCTGAGTAGCCTTCTCTGGTAGATATCCAACAAATTTTATAATAATAATAATAATAACAATAATAGTAATAACAATAATAATAGTAATAAATAACCTGTCATTAAAATCTGGTGAAGGGGAGATAGACCTCCTCCCTTTTGCTGTGCTTCAGGTCTGCTATAACCCATATAGAGAATGATAGATTTCCTGTTAGATTATGTATGGAAGACATCCCCCATTGTTTTCCAGGCTCACAGACCAGGGGTTTGTACAACTCTAACCATTCCTTTATCTACTACATGCTCTCCAGTCCTCCATAAAGGCTTTTCATCAGATTATCTGAGGGACTTAGCTGAACCCCAAGTCCACCACCTATTCCCTGTTGTTCAAACCTGGTAATGCTGTCTGGTTCATATGGGCAGTCAAAAGGGATGCTGGAAACAAATTAGAAAGGACTTTACATGGTGATTCTCTCCACTATAATAGCTGCTATGGCTGTAAAGATAGCTGCCATGATACCAGGGATCTACCATGCTGAAGTCAAGGAAGCAGAGCCATGAACGCCACCTCCAAAATTAATGTCTCCTGGATGGTGGACCCATTAAAATTGATTCACTGGGCCTCAGGCCCTTCCACATCCCACTCCCAACCTTCTACATCTTCTTGTGTTTTGTTTTGTGTTCTCATTAAAATTAAAAACTCATATAAACATATAGTAGTCATCCTTATTAAAATTAGTGTAAAAGTAAATTAGTTTACAGAAGCAGCCTTTAATCTCAGCACTCTGGAAAGAGAGGCTAGTGGATCTCTGTGTCTTCCCGGCCAGCCTGGCCTACAAAGCAAGTTCCAGGACAGGCTGCAAAGCTATACAGAGAAAACTTGTCTCAAAAAATCAAACCAAAAAAAAAAAAAAATCCTTAAGGACTGAACTGATTTTACTACTTTACCCATATGATTTTCATTTTATTTGTTTGTTTTGTTGGACCCAAAAGTGAAGTCCAACTCTGGGAGATGCTCCCCACAGAGTCACTCACAGGACACAAGTTTGATGCAAAACCAAAGGAGTTTATTCTAATGCATTTGGGTCATTCCCTGGGAAGAACGGCCCTGAGTTTCTAAAGCAAAGAGTTTTTATGTCTTTTTGGTCACTAGGCAGAAGTATGACAACATATTGACTGGCTATAACATATATGAGTCATTTACTGATTGGTTGGGAACTGAATTTACAATTTTGCTAACGAGGGGTTTGGAATTTTATTTTTGTATTTACACATGCAAGGCCATGAGACAGCTAGTGGTTTTCCTGGGAACAGAGTGACTTATACTCATTTTCAAAACTTGGGTGCTCTGGAACAGGGTAACCCATAACAATTTTTAGGAACAAGACAGTGTTAAAGATAATAACATTCCTTGGAAACTAGTAATAACAATTTCCAGAGACTGGTCATCATGACTGACCATTTCATGTGTTCTTTTTCCCAGAGCTGTGTGTGTAGCCAGAATGTTGTTTTTTTTTTTTCTTTCCTATATTGAGAAGTAATCTGATTTTTGTTTAGATCTCTTTCCCTGGTGTATAAAAGACATTCTTTTTTTTTCCAACTTTTTTATTTGAATTAGAAACAGGATTGTTTTACATGACAATCCCATTTCCCTTCTCCCACCCCTACCCGCCCCCCCCAACTAAAACCTTATGTATCACATATCTTTTCTGCTCCCCATGGATGGTGAGGCCTTCCATAGGGTGTCAACAGAGTCTTTTTTTCCCTTTGGGGTAGGCCCTAGGCCCACCCCCATGTGTCTTGGCTCAGAGAGTATTCCTCTATATTGACTGGGCTCACAAAGTCCACAACCTATGCTAGGGATAAATACTGGGCATCTACAGGAGGTCCCATAGATTTCTGAGGTTTTCTCACAGAAACCCATGTTCCTTGGGTCTGGATCAGTCCAATCCTGGTATTCCGGCTATCAGACTTGGGAGCAAGAATTCCCGGATGTTCAGGTCAGCTGTTTCTGTGTGTTTCACCAGCGTGGTCTGGACCTCTGTGCTCTTCACTGGTCCTTCTCTGCATCTGGGTTCCATTTCAGATCAGTGATTAGTTATGGGTGTCTGCTTCTACTTCCACCAGCTGCTG
This sequence comes from Cricetulus griseus, assembly GCF_003668045.3. Classification (NCBI taxonomy): domain Eukaryota; kingdom Metazoa; phylum Chordata; class Mammalia; order Rodentia; family Cricetidae; genus Cricetulus; species Cricetulus griseus. The sequence goes on from NC_048598.1 coordinate 139,795,513, forward strand.
GATGAAGGCATATAAGTCAGTCATCAATATCATAATCAGGGGAGGGCATTTAAGGTAGCCTCTCCTCCATTGATGAGATAGTTAGCTGGTGTCATCTTTGTAGATCTCCAGACATTTCCATGGTGCCTGATTTCTCTGTAAACCAAAAATGTCTCCCTGTATTATGATATCTCCATTCTTGTTATCGTGTATTCTTCCTCTGACTCATATTTTCTGCTCCCTCATATCCTCTGCATCCTTCTTCCTCTCCCCTTCTCATTCTCCTAGCACCCTCCCCCCACTTGCCATGCTCCAAAGTTGCTCAGGAGATCTTGAACCTCTCCCCTTCTCCAGGGGACCATGTATGTCTCTCTTAGGGAACTCCTTGTTTATTAGCTTCCTTGACAGTGTGGATTATAGGCTGATAATCCTTACTCTATGTCTAAAATCTGCATATGAGTGAGTACATAACATGTTTGTCTTTTTGCCATTGGGTTAGCTCGCTCAGAATGGTTTCTTCTAGATCCATCCACTTTCCTGCAAATTTCAAGATTCCATTGTTTTTTCCACTGAGTAGTACTCCATTGTGTAAATGTACTACATTTTCTCTATTCAGTCTTCAGTTGAGGGGCATCTAGGCTGCTTCCAGTTTCTAGCTATTATAAATAGTGCTGCTATGAACATTGTTGAACAGATGTCCTTGTTGTATGAATGTGCTTCATTTGGGTATATGGCTAAGAGTGGAATAGCTGGATCTTGTGGTAGACTGATTCCAATTTTATTGAAGAGTCGCCATACTGATTTCCAAATTGGCTGTACAAATTGGCACTCCCACCAGCAGTGGAGAAGTGTTCCCCTTTCTCCACATCCTCTCCAACATGAACTGTCATTGGTGTTTTTGATTTCGGCCATTCTGACAGGAGTAAGATGGTATCTCAGAGTTGTTTTGATTTGTGTTTCCCTGATGGCTAAGGATGTTGAACACTTTCTTATGTGTCTTTCAGCCATTTTAGATTCCTCTATTGAGAATTGTCTATTTAGTTCTGTAAACCACTTTTTAAGTGGATTGTTTGGTGTTTTGGAGACTAGCTTCTTGAATTCTTTGTATACTTTGGAGATCAGCCCTTTGTTCAAATGTGGGGTTGGTGAATATCTTTTCCCAGTCTGTGGGCCGCCATTTTGTCTTGCTGACTGTCTCCTTTGCCTTACAGAAGCTTCTCAGTTTCAGGAGGTCCCATTTATCAATTGTTGACCTCAGTGTCCGTGCTACTGGTCTAATGTTCAGGAAGCAGACTCCTGCAATGATTAATACAATGATATTTCTCACTTTGTCTTCTAATAGATTCAGTGTAGCTGGATTCATGTTGAGATCTTTGATCCATTGTGACTTAAGTTTTGTGCAAAGTGATAGGCTTGGGTCTAACTGCAGTCTTCTACATGTCTGCAACCAGTTATGCCAGCACCATTTGTTGAAGATGTTCACTTTGTTCCATTATATAAATTTGTATTGTTTATCAAAAATCAGGTGTTCATAGGTGTGTGGGTTTTCAACTCTATTCCATTGGTCTACCAGTCTATTTCTGTGCCAATACCAAGCTATTTTCAGGACTATAACTCTGTAATAGAGCTTGAAGTCAGGGATGGTGATGCCTCCAGAAGTTCCTTTATTGTATAGGGATGTTTTGGCTACCCTGGGTCTTTTGTTTCTCCATATAAAGTTGAGAATAGTTTTTTCATAGTCTGTGAATAATTGTGTTGGGATTTTGATGGGGATTGCATTGAATCTATAGATTGCTTTTGGCAAGATTGCCATTTTTATTATGTTGTTCCTACCTATCCAAGAGCATGGGAGATCTTTCCATTTTCTGGTATCTTTTTAAATTTCTTTCTTTAGAGACTCAAAATTCTTATGTTGCAGGTCTTTCACATTTTTGGTTAGTGTTACCCCAAGGTATTTTATGTTGCTGGTGGCAATTGTAAAGGGTGATGTTTCTCTGATTTCTTTCTCCACCAATGTGCCATCTATGTATAGTAGGGCTACTGATTTTTTGAGTTAATCTTGTAACCTGTCACTTTGCTAAAGGTGTTTATCAGCTGTAGGAGTTCCCTGGGAGAGTTTTTCGGGTCACTAATGTAGACAATCATATCGTCTGCAAATAGTGAGAGTTTGACTTCTTCCTTTCTGATTTGTATTCCCTTGATTTCCTTTTGTTGTCATATTGCTCCAGCTAGGACTTCAAGGACAATATTGAAGAAGTATGGAGAGGGTCGACAGCCTTGTCTTGTCCCTGATTTTAGAGGAATTGGATCAAGTTTCTCTCCATTTAATTTGATGTTTGCTGTTGTCTTGCTGTGTATTGCTTTTATTATGTTGAGGTATGTTCCTGTTATCCCTGATTTCTCCAAGACCTTTATCATGAAGGGGTGTTGAATTTTTTCAAAGGCTTTTTCAGCATCTAGTGAGACGATCATTGCCTTATCAGGCCATCATGTTTTAAAGATAGAAATCAAAAACAAATCAAAGTGCAAAATATCTATCAAGTCATGGAAATTGAACAACACTCATTTGCAACATTCCTGGGTCAAGGAAGAAATAAAGAAAGAAATTAAAGACTTCCTAGAATTCACTGAAAATGTTGACACAACATACAGAAACTTATGGGACACTTTCAAAGCAGTGGAAAGTTCATAGCTTTAAGTGCTCACATAAAGAAACTAGAGAATAGCCACACCAGAGATCTGACATCACAGCTGAAAGCTCTAGAAAAAATGGAAGCAAATTCACCCCGGAGGAGCAGACACCAGGAAATAATCAAACTGAGGGCAGAAATCAATAAAGTCAAAACAAAGAAAACAACTCAAAGAATCAACATAGCAAAGATTTGGTTCTTTGAGAAAATCAACAAAATAGACAAACTGTTATCCAAATTAACCAAAAGGAAGAGAGAGATCATGCACATTATCAAAATCAGAAATGAAAAGGGGGACATAACAACGGACACTGAAGAAATCCTGAGAATCTTCAGGCCATACTTTGAAAACCTGTACTCCACAAAAGTGGAAAGTTTAAAGGAAATGGACAATTTTCTGGACAGTTATCACTTACCAAAATTGAATCTAGAACAGATAAGCAACTTAAACAGACCTATAACCTCTAAGGAAATAGAAGCAGTCATCAAAAGTCTTCCTACCAAAACAAGGCCAGGGCCAGATGGATTCACTGCAGAATTCTACCAGAAATTTAAAGAAGTGCCAATACCAATACTCCTCAAATTGTTCCACAAAATAGAAGCAGAAGGGGCATTACCAAACTGTTTTTATGAGTCTACAATAACCTTGATCCCCAAGCCACACAAAGAAACAACTAAGAAAGAGAACTACAGACCAATATCCCTCATGAACATTGATGCAAAAATTCTCAATAAAATCCTGGCAAATGGAATACAAGATCATATTAGAGAAATCATCCACCATGATCAAGTAGGGTTCACCCCAGGAATGCAAGGATGGTTCAACATACAAAAATCCATCAATGTAATCCACCATATAAACAGACTGAGAAAAAAACAAAAAAACAAAAAACACATGATCATCTCACCAGCCAGAATGTTTTTTAAATACATGCTAGTGGGTATCAGGCTGGGTTGGGGTCTTTTAGTTTGCTTGTTTGTTTTGACAAATAACAGGACATTTTGTGGAATAAGGAAGGAAACTTGAGTTGTTAAATTTCAAACAAATTCTAACATTTTGGCTGGTGGCATAGGAATTATTCCTTGCTTAGAAGTTTAATGATGTCAATAGTATTATAAATTTTAACCTTTAAAATGGAAAAGATAGTAACAGATTACTTTGCAACTGGGTTAAGAGAATAAATTATCAGTGATAAATGGGACAATCAATGTTTTTACACATTTCTTTCTGACAATCTCAAGACTTCAATTCTTGATTCTTAAGAGCCTTAAATTTCACAGAAATGCCATCTAAGAAGAAGAGGATTCAAAAAGAATTGAGACATTTATGTCAAAATCAGTGTAAACTTAAACCAAAACATTCCTGGGTCTCCCAGCATCTGCCGTATTTGTGACAGGAGCTTCTTCATGTTAAAGTCAGCTCAAGCAGTTCATGAACAAACTCTCTGCAGTAGAAAACACTTTCTCCCTGTACCAGCAGGGACCAGCAACAATTACCAACTGGATAAAATTAGTTTAAGTCTGACACAAAACCTGTTTGCATAGTATTATTATTTCTCTGCATGGACTTTCCACTAAACTGCACACTAAACGGTATTTTTTCCTGAAACAATAAATAAAAACATGTAGGCTGGTTAATTGCTAACAGTGTTGATTAATTTCCTGTGTCTATTGCCTTCTTTGCCTATTTTTATGTAATTTGCAATAGAAAAATCCAAACATGCAAATTTATTAAACTCAGCAGGGATCTAAATCCTGTTGCTTGTCCTACAGCTGTCTTTTCCCAAGGATCATACCCTTTACGAACATAAATACACCTGATCTTTGTCCATGGTCTTCAGGCAACACTAGGGTGCATTTTTATCATATAATTCTCACTAAAATGTTTATTGTTTGCCTGTAGCCTTCACTTGGAGAAGCGTACAGAGGCAAGTTTCACCAACTCTTTGGCTATTCTCACTGAAATGTCTATAAATGCATGTCCAGTGCTTCTAAGATAGAATACAAAAACTGCTTTTAAAGAACAGTTTTCCCTTTGTAGTTTCTGCTTGGCATAAAATATAATAAAAATATTGCAACATTCACTAAAATGAAATCACAGTATAATTCAAATGCTACCAAGCCTTTTGAACTAATAGAATACTGGAAATTTGGAAATAGATTAAAGTAAAATTGAATAAGAGCTTTATGGAGTGAGTCAAGGCAGGTAATACTTAGATATATTATGTATAACATGTAATTGTTAAATGTAATATAATTATATTTATTATATATGATAAATATATTATTATACATATCTTCAAATAACATATATTAAATAGCTTTTATTAGGTAATAGACATATAAAAGTTTGCAATTTGAATCTCATTAATGTTTGCCTCCCTTAGTAGAAATGATTTAATGGTTAAGTTTCCATCCTCAGTATCTTGGCTGTGGATGAACTCATGCCAGCTTGTGCTAGGCACAAGGACACTGCTCAAATGCACACAATCAGCATTAACAAATGCTTTGTGTTACAGTGAGCTTTGTTTCCTTCATTGCTCTGAGAGAAAATGATCCAGAAAACCCAGATTTCATTGACTGTTCACACATAGCTGGTCAGCGGAACACAAATGTTTTTTGAACCACAGTGGTAGGGTCACAGTAAAAAAGAAAATCATAGCTGGTTTAGAGAGATTCTACTTTGTTTCATACACAGCCAAATGCAAGCAAATTCAAAACATTCTTACTTCCTCCCATGAAATATTAAGCTAAGGAGGTTCTTAAGGAAAATGTGCTGTTTAATCTTCTTTGTTATTATTTCAAATTTTCATTACAACATTCAGCATTTTATTTTCCTAATATGGCTATCTTTCAGGCCTTCGCTTGTCTCACTATAACTGCTCCACAAATTAAGATACTTTAAGTAAGTTCCTTTGCTTCAATAATCAGAAACTACCCCATAGATAAGTGTCTCTTATTCCTCCAGGAGTCATTAGTTATGCTCTCCTCCACCCATACTAGAACATTGGATAGATCTGTGCAGGTCTTATGTAACTATTAATAGTTGCTTTCAGTTTATAGGTCCAATGGTGCCATCCTTTTTAGATGTCAGGATTTTCCTACAGTCCCCCAAACTTCTCACTCTTATAAACATTATGTTCTCTCTTTTTGAGTGTTCCTTGTTCTTGTGATGAGGGCTTAATATAGTTATCTCATCAGTGGTTGAGTACTTCACAGTCAACTATTCTCTAGACTTGAACTCACTGTGAGTCTTTGTATAAAGCCAAAGAATGTTCTCTGCAAAAGGATCAGAGCTTCCCCAATCTATGGGTGTAAGGATACATATTTATAAGACAGTTTGATGTTACATTGTCCTCTCATTGTCTCCTCATATACATAATGGCAGCTCTAACTGGACTTAATGGGTTGTAAATGAACAAGGAATAAGAAATGAAGTAGGCAGTGGTGTGTGGAGAGTTTGTGGAAGGACTTAGAGGAGAGGGAGGTAAGGACTTCCTACTCTATTTACACTCAAGGCTCTTAAAACATCACAGAAAGCTGGCTGAAAGATTATTAGGTGCCAGAGGAAAAGAATCTCAGGTGCAAAATTGTCTCTTCTATATATGGCAAGGAAGCTGATCCTATGAAATAAAAACAAAACAAAACAAAAAGTCCCACAGTCACCTAAAGATGATTTACACAATGAGAATACCAGTTAATATACCAAGAAAGATGAAAAAAACCTCAAAGTCCTGATCCTAGATGAAGAGCTACAGGAAATTAATACCTCTGAGACAGGGAGAACCTACCTTCTCCAAAGAAGAAATCCCTGGAAAGTTTTCAAGCCAAACTTGAATCATACACATATGAGCAACACTAAGTGCATTCAGCCGGCCTATGCATATATATGCAATATAATTAAAGAGGAGATCATGAATTTAAAGAGGAATGGGGGAGCCCATGGAGATGTTGAAGTGGAAAACAGATGGGTAAAAATGCAAATATATTACTCACATATCAAATTATTAATAACAATAAAATACATATATTTATAAAACCAAATAGGTAAATAAAATTTGACAAGTAAAACAACTAGAATCTGTGAAAGGGGAACATATGACACATTGTTCAATAGTGATGGGAAAATATTAGTGAGAAAATTTAATGTTTCCCTTCCTGTATGCTCTCCCAGCTCATCCTGATTCATATTCCCCATTGTATTTCTTGTCTAAAATACAAGTTATTTCACTCCTCTTGCTTGATTCAAACAGTTTTAGAAGTTTTACTTTAGAGAGTAAATTTAAGATCTGAGTTTTTGAGTGTTTATCTCAAGTATTAATGTAGTTCTAGTCTGGATTATATGATATGTGCAAATGAATATTTATTAACAGTATGTACACTGCAGTCAGAGATAATCCTTGCATATGTCCAGCAAACTTCTCTTTTCTCTGCATTGCGTTCTCTTGAATGGGAAGTTCTATCATTGTACATGAGACATTTTATAGGTATGTATGAACTTATAGGTAACATTAGAAAAGAGTAAGTTTTCCAATCTAATGACAAGAAAAATTACCTAGTAATGAACTACTATTATATTCCTCAAAATGTATATTTATATTTATCATGGTCTAAGCCTCATTTCACAGAACTGTGCTGGCCTACAAAAGTTTACCAATGTCTCTGTAGTGAAATCTTTCTGAAATGCTCAAATATTCCTTACTTAACACATTTTCTCTAAGAGCACTTTGTTATCTAAATTTAAAACTTGTTTGAGAATTTAAAGTATTTTTTAAGATTTTTATTTATCTGTCTTCTGTTTGCATATATGCCTGCATGCAGAAGAGGGCACCAGATCTCATTACAGATTTTTGTGAGCCACCATGTGATTGCTGGGGATTGAACTTGGGACCTTTGGAAGAGAAATCAGTGCTCTTAACCTCTGAGACATCTCTCCAGGCCTGAAAAATTGAAGTTAAATATTACTATATTTTTGCTGACACATGTGTGATTGTTTTTTATTTTTTACTTCCAATATTTGTTATTTTTCAATGAATAGGAACATGTATTGATTTTGTAAATAGTTTCAATATTATCTGTTAACCTGTTTACCTGGTAATTGGTTTGGAATTTAGTTCTGACTGTATGATCTCTTAAATTATGGTAACTTATCACTAGAATACAATCTTGAAAATAAATTAATATTGAAGCAAACATTTAAGTTTCATGCATAGAAAAGCCATGAAATTGGAATCTTGGTCTTCACTCACAACGGATCAATAAAAAACTTTCTGTAAGAGTGTCTTATCGAGGTCCATAAAGAGGCTTATAATTCCAGATAATCCAATGGCCGAGGTAAGACAATAACAAATTCATGGCCAGCTTGGTCTGACATTTGAATTAACCCAGCCTGGACTACAGCACATGTTCAAGGCCAGACTTGGCAATATGATGTGACCTTTTATTAGACTATAGACTGGGCTGAGAATATAGTTCTATGCTTAAGTTGCAGAGCACTAGGCTAATTTGTAAAAAGTACTATTCAAAGAAAAAATAAAAAAATCTGTTCCTGTAAAAGATAACAGAGGCTCTGGTAAAGTACTACTTTGTATATGCATGATTTCATGTTGTTGCACTGTACTTAGAAGTCCTATTAAATTATTTGACAACTTTATGGGATATGTTTGCTAGGGGAAAATATGAGACATATGTAAAATTGTTGAAAGCAATTATATTATCAGGATCCTATAATGTCCATACAATAATTTGCTACAATAAGAAATATTAACAAACAAATCCAAGTATGACAAAATCTGAATCCACTATTAGAGAATTATTATTGTTTCTATTAAACCAAATGGTTTGACTTGAGTTAGATGAGAACACTGATTTTAAAATGGCCACAATATTACCATGCAGAAACAATCATTCCTTTTATTTTTGAAGCCTATTTTTGTTACATTTCAAAAACCCTGCTTTTTTTTAGTTTGAAATTCTACTGAGCATCTTATAAGACAGAGTCCCTGGAGTGGGGATCCAATCAGGCTCCATATCCTCATTGCTTCTGTTCTGTTCTATCAAAGCTAACACTACCAGTGCTATCCCAGGAGAACAGCCCCAGTTATGAAAGACAGTCTAGCTGTGGAGCTGAAAGGAATCCCAGGAGAGCCATACAAAACATTTCATACAGAGTACATTTTCACCATCTCCAGATAGCTTATTTTATTAGGCCATGTTTATGACTTTTTTTTTGTTACTCTGAGCATCATTATTGTGAAGTGAGCCATTGGCACTGCTTTACAGTAATATACACTGTGGACTTTGATGCACTGTGGAGGTATTAATTTCTAGAATACTTTATTATGACTTTTTATCCCCCTGTTTTCCACTATTTTTAATGAAATTTCAATTTTCCTTTAAAAAAAACTTGCTTTTTCATTTAGAAGTGAGGATTATCAAATATAGCATATTAAAAAGATAAGGATTTATCTTTTTAATTTTTTTCATTTAAATTCTTTAATTGCTACTCATATTTACAGGAAATTTTTTTAAAAAAATTATAGTGCACAAACTGAATATAATCTAAGAAGAGATCAAAACAGAGAGATTAAGTGGGAAATATTTCTTTCCTATATTTATATTTCTATAAATTCATCCTTTTTTGTTTGTTTGGTGGGGAGGGTTCTGTAGGGTTTTTTTGAGACATTTCACTGTGTATGCCTGGTTGGCCTAGAACTCACTTTATCAAGGAGGCTGGCCTTGAACTCACAGCGACCCACTTGCCTCTCCTCTCCCTCCTAAAAGCCTGGATTAAATCCATCCTGTTTTAAAACCATTTCTCAACTATTTGGTCATTTTGAACTACATCCTAGCATTCAACCATAATCCAACATTTAATAAAACAATGTAATTAGTTCTATAAAAAGACAAGGATTTATCAAATGTGTCTCAGATATATTGCTTAAGTAAATAAATAATCATGGGTCTGGGGAGATGGCTCAGTTTGTAAAGTGATTGGTAAGTAAGAGGATAACCTGAGAATCGGTCTCTGGCACCCACATAAAAAGTTAGGCAAAACAATATGCACCTGCAATCATGATTTTGAGAAAAGACAAGTGAATCCTTAGGTTGGTGTATGGGCAAGCCTAGCCTAACTTGTATGCTTAGGCTTAATGAGAGACATTGTCTTAACAAAAAGGTGAAGGGTAATTTCGGAAGACACCTGGCAATGTCCTTTGGCTTACACAGTTACACACACAGGCATATCCCAAAAGCATTCACATGTATGTGTACATGTGAGTGCATATAAAACACACACATGCACAAACATAAGCAAACACACTCCAAACCAGCATACTCACATAACATGGACCACACACACTCACAGGTCCATACACATACAAATAAATATGCAAAGGCACACCCAAAAGCAAGCACTTGCACACATACACATACATGTACATATACATCTCTCTCACACATGCACACACAATATACATGAGCACTCACATTCACATACGTGCATACCACACACATACTCCCTACCAACAATTTTTCATTTCTAGGATAATTTTATCAATAAGAAGCAAGTGGGTGTCTGCTTCTACTTCCACCAGCTGCTGGATAAAGGCTAAAGGATGTCATATAAGACAGTCATCAATCTCATTATCAGGGTAGGGCATTTAAGGTAGCCTTTCCTCTGTTACTTAGACAATTAGTTTCTGTCATCTTTGTAGATATCCAGACCTTTCCCTAGTGCCTGATTTCTCTGTAAACCTAAAATGTCTCCCTCTATTATGGTATCTCCTTTCTTGTTTTCTTCTATTCTTCCCCTATCTCAACCTTTCTGCTCCCTCATGTCCTCCTCACCCTTACCCTTCTCCCCGTCTCATTCTCCTAGTTCCCTTGGTCCTCTTCCCCTGCTCCCAATTTGCTCAGCAGATCTTGTCCCTTTCCCCTTCTCCAGGGGACAATGTATGTCTCTCTTAGGTTCCTCCTTGTTTATCAGCTTCTCTAGTAGTGTGGATTGTAGGCTGGAAATCCTTTGCTCTATGTCTAAATTCCACATATGAGTGAGTACATACCACATTTATTTTTTGTGATTGGGTTACCTCTCTCAGAATGGTTTCTTCTAGTTCGATCCATTTTTCTGAAAATTTCAAGATTCTATTATTTTTTATCTGCTGAGTAGTACTCCATTGTGTAAATGTACCAAATTTTCTCTATCCAATATTCAGTTGATGGGCATCTAGGTTGCTTCCAGGTTCTGGGTATTACAAATAGTGCTGCTATGAATATCGTTGAACAGATGTCCTTGTTGTATGGATGTACTTCTTTTGGATATATGCCTAAGAGTGGGATTGCTGGATCTTGTGGTAGACTGATTCCAATTTTATTGAAGAGTCACCATACTGATTTCCAAAGTGGCTGTACAAGTTGGCACTCCCACCAGCAGTGGAGAAGTGTTCCCCTTTCTCCACATCCTCTCCAACATGAACTGTCATTGGTCTTTTTGATTTTGGCAATTCTGACAGGAGTAAGGTGGTATCTCAGAGTTGTTTTGATTCGCATTTCCCTGATGGCTTAGGATGTTGAACACTTTCTTATGTGTCTTTCAGCCATTTTATATTCATCTATTGAGAATTGTCTATTTAGTTCTTCCTGTACCTCACTTTTTAATTGGATTGTTTGGTGTTTTGGAGACTAGCTTCTTGAGTTCTTTGTATATTTTGGTTATCAGCCCTCTGTCAGATGTGGGGCTGTTGAATGTCTTTTCCCAGTCTATGGGCTGCTGTTTAGTCTTACTGACTGTGTCCTTAGCCTTACAGAAGCTTCTCAGTTTCAGGAAGTCCCATTTATCAATTGTTGACCTCAGTATCTGTGCTACTGATGTAATGTTCAGGAAGCAGTCTCCTGCACCAATTAATTCAAGGGTATTTTCCACTTTGTCTTCTAATAGGTTCAGTGAGGCTGGATTGTTGTTGAGGTCTTTGATCCATTTGAACTTAAGTTTTGTGCCTGGAGATAGACCTGGATCTCTCTGCAGTCTTCTACATTCCAGCATCCAGTTATACCAGCACCATTTGCTGAAGATGCTTTCTTTATTCCATTGTGTAAATTTAGCTTCTTTGTCAAAAATCAAGTAGGTTTGTGGATTAATATCAGGGTTTTCAACTCTATTCCATTGGTCTACCTGTCTATTTTTGTGCCAATACCGTACTGTTTTCAGGACTATAGCTGGATGGATATACTATTATTATGTAACTGTAAATTAATCTCTCTCCCATTTTGATTCCACATTCACAGTGTTAACCTTATTAGAAGTTGTAACTTTTCTTGAATGACATTGAGAATCCAGTGCAAGATCAGTTCAGCTATCCCTCCCCGAATCATGGTTTTCCACAAATAAGGAACTGCTGCATTCGTTTTACAAAAAACATATATCTTTTACCAAAATATTCCTCCAGAAATAGTACATCTATCCTCAGCACGTATGATCACCTTGTTTCTTTTTAAAGAAAATGACAACATAGATGATATGTTTTAAAATATGGAAATAGTACTTAAATATAAGTAATTTAAAGATAAGCAAAACTAAGGTACAACTCTGACTTGTAAAAATACTCAAAGGTACCCCAATTTGTGGTGATTGGACATATTTGTAGTCTAGAATTCCTCTTAGAATGTATTTATTTGCTTAAATTTCTAATTGATTATTTTGAAGGACTCAGGACTCCTCCAGGAAAGCATTTTAACAGCACTGATGCAAAAAGGCATACATAAATGCCAACAATTACATTTTTATTAAAAAGTATGTCACATTTACTAAACATGTTATTAAGTGATTAATTTAATGTCAATAAATGTGAATGAATGAAATTAGGAGGGAAAAGTTGGAAGGGAAAGGAGAAAAGATACAGAAACCTTTCCTACTGAAGTCTTCATTTAAATAGTTTTTTTATATGGATCCAATTGTTATTTTCATTTTTATTTGGTAATAATTTTATTATTTTATCATAATTTTATAATGTTATCAGAATCATATAATTTTATCACAATTTTATAATTTTGTAATATTATCATAGTTTTATAATTTTATCATTACATCATTTAATATCATGTTTCATAATCTCATAATCATTATCTCAAAACTAATAATTTCATAATTCATAATCTCATATTTCAGGTTCCAGATTTCATATCTCATAATTCCTATTTCATATTTCAAATTTTACATCTCATAATTCATAATTTGTAAATCCTAATCCACAGTAACCTCACAATTCATAATTTATAATCTCATATTCTATAATTCATATCATATGCCATAAGTCATGTTCTCTTATTTCATAATTCATTATTCACAATTAATAATTCATATTTCATATTTCACATTTCTCATTTCACAATTCACATTTCACTATTCACAATTCATATTTCATAATCTCATTTGTTATTTTCTACCATATTGGCAACATTGGAAATACATTGTCAAATGATCATATATCAGTCAATAACATGTTTGCCTTTATATTTTGTTTTGTTTTAGTTTTTGCTTTTTGACCCTGATGTGGCACAGTAAATCCAAAATATTCATATAATCACATGAAAAGGGACAAAGGAAGGAGCAGGAAGGAAGATGGGAAGGAAATGGAGGGAGGAGAGTGAGAGAAAGGAAGAGGGTGAGGAAGGCAAGTTAGAAGGGAGAGAGGAAGGGTGTTAGGTTATTACAAGCTGCAAGATTACACAGTAAATATACAGCTATTGTATCATGAGTTAACTCAGAAGATTTAAGAATTCTCTGGATGGATAAAACCAGTACAAAGCTGTAGTTGGCTTGTCGTTATAATCTTGTGAATGAATTGGCTATTTCTTGCTGTAGATTCTTCCTGTAGCTTATTTCTTTTTGTAACAAACTTGCGATTTACTTCCCAAAGTTTAGCTCTATCTGATCATTTACTGGGAATGGGACAAATTTCTCCCATGCATTTTAGTTTTACTGATTGTTTTCCCTAGCAATGTGTGGAACCTGTTCTCCATTAACAGGTTCTAGTTTGCTGATTACTTTCCTTAGCTATGTGTGAGACCTGTTTCCCACTATCAGGTACTTGCTCCCCTCTCTATGTCAAAGAATGGTAGTCACAACCTTATACAAAGAACACTCTTCTTATAACAAATAACAATGAATGCAAAGAATCCTGGCTGCACATGATGTTGAATACTCAGTGATTACTGAGGACTCAGCTTTAAACAAGACACCCTCAAGACACTCTCAAAAGCATAGGGAACCCAGTAGAGGAGGCAACATAAAGGTCATAAGAGCCAAAATTCAGAGTAGTAGGCTGCAAAACCTCCTCCTCTAGATTAGAAACAACCTGCAGCTCTGAACTCACAACAGCTGTAATTGCCCACAAAGGGCCTACCACACATTCAGGGCCTATCACCAAACAGCCTTGGATAGGAGAGGAGATCATTTCCCCCTCTTTACTGAAGAATTATTTGTTACTGAAATATTCTAGTTGAAGGAAAATCTGCCTTCAGTGGGGTACCTATTGCTGAACCTTTCAGGCACAAATTGATAGCACACCAAAGACCCTGTTTCACCTAGTACATCATAAAACAAAATGAACACTAATGAACATAAGAGGAAAAGATTTGTTACAAGGGCAAAAGATAGATGTGAGTGATAAAGGAGATAGAAGGTGTGGGGTGAGTGCTCAGTAACTAATGTATAAAACTCTGTATACAGTAGCATTAAATTTATAAACATACACACATGGCTAATATATACATTTACATAGAAACTACAGTCAATAATGTGAGTAGGTTTAATGACATCTTAAATTTATAAAGTCTTTGCATGGAAGTAAATGCTTTGGTGTAGATCTGTATAGGGTTCTAGGCTTAATGCAAAGTCTTTATTTATTTATTTGTTTATTTATATGTCCTGGTTCCTCTTATGATTTTTAAAACCATGTTCCTTGGATCATGTGCCCAGTGTGGAAATTTCTTCTACTGTTGTAGTGCTGATATAAATGAACATGGATAAACTCTCCTTTTAATGGACTACAGTTCAGTCAGCTTACCCACTCATTTATTGAACATCATTGGAATTGGATTTCCTAAATGGTTTCATATTCATTTCACTTTTAGCCAATTAGCATTTTAATTGGTAGTATATTTATACCCTTGGACAAGGAAAGAATCATTGCAAATATAAGTTATGCCATTTGTCATTTGAAAGCATTGAATTCAATCAATACCTTACCAGTGGTTTTAAGAGTGAAGAAATGTTGTTCAGTCCCACTGACCAGCAGGAAGTGTTTACTGACAGGGGAAGGGGCAGAGTTAGAAGATAAAATTGAGGAGAGTGGAAACCTCTTATTTGTAATGGCAAAGTGATCTTACTCCAGAAATAATAACAAAGTTCTGTGGAAAAATGTAACATTGCTTATGAAGATGATAAGACAAAGATGGCAACTGAAATGGTGATGATAATTACAATGATAATAAAGATGACAGTGATAATGGTGATGGTGATAATGTGATGCTGATTTTGACAATTAGGAAACAAAAGAAATGTCTACAGTGAAGAAATCTCTATGACATAATTCAGCCAAAAGTGCACAAAACTCAAAGCAAAATGGAAATATTTAAAAACTTCATTGCTATTACCAAAAGGCCAAGAATTCTAAAATAATAAAATATTACTACTACTACTACTACTACTACTACTACTACTACTACTACTGCTACTAGTACCACTGATAATGATGATGATGAGGAGGATGATGATGATAGGAGTTCAACAAAATTATAATGACACAATTCCATAGAATGCAGTAAAGCAAAAAAGCATGTATAGAAAAATGTGTTTCTTTTTCCAAAGTGGAATTCAAATTCTTAAATTTTCTGACCTACTCTTCGATGACTAGATGATTGACCCAGAGGCTAGTCAAGATCTCTATCAGGGAGTCTTTAAGAAAATAGCCACACCAGCCTATAATCCACACCACCAGAGAAACTAGGAAACAAAGAAGACCCCAAGAGAAGAACAAATGATCCCCCAAAGAAGGGGAAAGGGGACAAGACCTCCTGAGGAAATTGCAAGCATTGGGGGAGAGAAAATGGAAGTGGAAAGGGGATACGGGGAAAGAGGAGGGAGGTGGAGAACAGTGGAGAACAAGAGGACTGAGACAAGGGAGGAATAGAGGAGGGCAAAAAAGGATATGCCTTGATATGGCAATGAGTATATGTTTGGAGAGAGGTCTAACACAGGGGAACCAATAGGAGGATCCAAAGAGATGACCCCAACTAAGAATCTAGGCAGTAGTGGAGCGGCTGCCTTTGATGCCCTTACCCTATAATGAGATTGATGACTACCTTGGTTGCCATTCCTGGAGCTTTCATCAATCGAAGCAGAAACAGGCACCCACAGCTAAACACTGATCCATACTACTGGAATCCAATTGCTTGAGAGTGAGTAGGAATGAAGAAAGGAGCCAAGACTGTTCTGCACAAACAGTTGACCTGACCTAGTGAGAGCACGGAGACCCTAGTTGTAAAGCTGGGGAACCAGTATTGGACTGAACCAAGTCCTCTGAATGTTGGTGCTAGCTTGGAGGCTTGGAAAGTCTATGGGACCTCTAACATAGTGGATCCAGTGTTTAACCCTAGAGCACAAATGGACTTTGGGAGCCCATTCCCTATGAAGGGATACTATTGCAGCCCAGATCCAAGAAAGAAGACCTAAGCCCTCCCTCAAATGATGTGACAGACTTGATGATCCCCCATAGAGGGCCTCACTATCCTTGGGGAATTGTTGGGAGTTGGTTGAGGGGGTTGGGAGATTGGTGGGGAGCATGTTAGGATGGGATGGCAAGGGAATGAGGGATTGATATGCAAATAAGAGTGCTTCTAAAATAAAAATAAATAAATAAAAAGAAAATAGATACACTGGTAGTTTAAATTATCTTTCTTGTTTCATTTATGTGAGAGTTGATATTGACCAGCCCATTTTGTAAAGCAAAATAAAAAGTTTTCTTGCAGTGTCTGGTAAATTTTGTTCAGGTTTTCTTGCTAAAGATTTGTTGTCTAAATGTCTGTTTAATTTCTAAGTATGGAGTCCCCCATTTGCTTGGTTGGAAGTATATAGAGAATGTTGTAACAGTTGAACATGATAGTCAAGGAAATGTAGAAAGACAAACATATACATGTGATTCAAAAATAGAAACAAAATAGCAACTCAATCGTTTATATAAAATAATTCTCTTAAGGTCATTTGTTATTTAGAAAATATAATCAAATTGCTTGCTTGGTAATCAACCATTCAACAAACTGTCAAGGCACAGAAATAAGACCCTAGTATTTATCTGGCACTCACTGTTACAAATTCTGGGAATAAAGATGGTGTTTTCATCAACTATCAATCAACCAGATATCTCATAGCAAGGACGAATAAACAAAAAAAAACCCAAAAGTATAGCACATCACAGTCTATTTACCCTGATACACATTGTATTTGTTACTTCTCTGTCACTGGGATAGAATACAAAAGCAAAGTGGTAATTTTTTAATCTGTACTCGGGAAGGAGTGTATGTGTGTGTGTGTGTGTGTGTGTGTGTGTGTGTGTGAGAGAGAGAGAGAGAGAGAGAGAGAGAGAGAGAGAGAAACAAATACAGACACACACACACAAGTACAGAGAGAATGAATATGAATTGGCCTCAAAATATAAATTTCTGTATGTGAAAATGCATGTCTCACATTATACCTTTTACGTGTACTTTTTCCTTGCATCTTTTTTTCTCTATTTGTTTTGGCCTTCTTCTGTTTTTTTTTTGTTTTTATTATATTATCTTTTTTGATGCTTGTTTGTATTACAGTGTGAAGGAGAAAGAAAGGTGTTGGTATGGATGTGTGAGGATCTAGGGAGAGTAGTGAGAGAGGAAACATTAATCAGAAGATATTGTATGGAAAATATCATTTAAAAGAGGTATAACATGATGTGTTTTATCCAGTAAGTCTCTTTCCTTAAAGATCCCATATCCTTTCCAAACAGGGCAACCAACTCGAGACCAAGTGTCCCTGTGTATGAGCCAGAGAAGGCATTTTATTTTTGAACCACAACAGGCTTATAAATTTAAATTTCAATAGGAACCTAAGAATTGTTACTCTTCTCACCTTATTGGTAAAACTGGAAACTTAGAAGTGTTTAAAACTAGTATCTACCTCCAGTAAACAAGACCATTATGACAAATATTTTCTATATTTGAGTAAATATTCCATTGCTTTTATTTTAACAGAAAAATATAGACAATGACTGGAGGTCACTGATTGTTTCAGAACTACATTATCAATGTTTCAAGTTTTTTTTCCTAAAGAAACTGGTCTATCACTTTTTCTTTTCTTCTTATTGCTAAATAATTTAATTCAATTTTGGTTATTTCCTCAACTGTTTAAAGTGAACATTGGCTATAGTAACTTTAAGAAAAAATACAAGTAACACAGAGGCTTTTTAAAGACAGAATATTTGATTTAAGTAATATAAATTCCAGCCTGGTTTTAGTATTCTGAAAAGTATAAGAATTAATTACTTTACAATACAATATGCAGTTGAAGTATACACAATTGAGGGAAGATTAAAACTATGCTTCCTTAAACCATATTATTAATATGACCATAAAATGGTCAGGCTTGCAGGTCAGGAAAACATAGAAATCATATATGCTAAACTTAGAGTTCAAAGCTGACTCAATGTTCTTAACTTAAATTTAAATGAATTATTTAGATGGAAAAATTGTTAGGCCTATTTGAATTAAATATTTTGAGCTAATTCTACTTACCAGTAAGTAGTTTAACACAAGAGTCAATTCATCATGACCATCTCTAGACTAATGATCTCAGAAAGACTATTGCAGTGCAGACTGATTGTACATTAACCATCTTTATCCTAAATGCCAAATCTCATTGAATTTCACAGAGAAAAAACAAATGGGAGACCTCTTACAATTTCCACATCAAATTTCATCTCTGACACTCAATAGAAGCTTCACTACAAATATCGTTATTTGATGCAGACATAAACCACAGTGGTCTTATAAACGTTAAGAAGGAACATGTAGTGTGAGGCTTGTTTGTATTTACAGTGTAATCTTATTTAATACTCTAGTAACTGGATAAGGCAAGTTAAAGAGCTGGTTTTGATTCTCAGAGCTTTATGTTAATTGATGTTAATTGTCTAATATATTTTCCTCTAATCTGCTCATGTCAAGTACCTTCTGCTGGATGAACTGTACTATATCTATATCTTGCCATGCCATTCATTATCCAAGACACCATGCATCTCTTAAAAAATAGGACATTGATGATTATGACTTGTAGGAACTTCTTTTGAACTTTGCAGAATTTCAAAGTGGTGAATTCAATAATGTTAATTTGCAGCATTCTGTACTAGTTTTCTATTGTTGTCTAACAAGTTAATAAAAAATACATAGCAATTTATAACAGGAAGCATATTCTCAGTTTCTATACATTGTTTTGAGATTCATTTACGTGGGTGTCTCTACCTGTTTAGGTCTCAGCCCATATTTAAGTCTGAGTTGTAGGCTTCTACTGTTGCCAGGTCTTGGTGGTAGACATGAAGCTTCGGTATTAAGCTCTGCTGCCTGCCAATAGGGTGGCAAGTATGTTAATACAGTTCATCTTTCCTACAATAAAACTGCTATGAATTAGAGTATCTAGCACCAAAACCAAAAAAGAGGAGGGATGCTCTACTTAAGTAACAGAGTTAAGCAAGTTTAAGGGATTAACCCCAGGGTTTATTTCCAACTGCTTACGAAAAACACAAGAGTAATTGCATTCATTTTACTTGGAACTACAGTTTAACAATTAAGTTTAGCACCACAGAGGGTTGAGGGATATTTGATCCTTGACTTTGAAGAGCATGTCAAGTAACTGTGGGTATATTAACAACTCCACCTATCAGTTCTCATACAGGTCAAACTCCTAGTTGCCAAGAATCACTTCACAGAGCACCAGGTTCAGTTGGAACTGGTATCTGGTCTTCAAATGTTTCCTGAATGAGGCGACATGGATGTGAGTATGAATCTTTGAGGCAAATGTTTACTTTGAATGAATAATGAAAATTTAATTTATATAACCTTAATTATTCTTTGCTTGGTCTATAATGGTGTCTATATTCCAAGGACTTCCTGATGATCCAGTGAAATGATGAATATAACACATTTATCAGTGTGAATACTGAAAGAGAATAGTGCACACTGATGGTGATTGTTAGAGTATCATCATAACTTTCATGGACAGATTGAAAGCACTAATCATTTGCTTTGTTTTGCTAAGATCCTGTCATAAGTTAAGTCTCAACTAAGTTCCCAAACTAAAAGTATCCCAGGGGTTTGTACAGTCCAAGTTCATTCCATGATAGCTGTTTGAAATGCATAAAGAACAAAGTGGGGAGCAGATTGTGTTACTGCTTTTCACATTACTCACTGGAAAAGTCACCCTGCATTTTGAAGTTTTCTTTATTTTCTTATGCAGCCATGCTCAGGCTATGGGGAGATTAATAAAGGGATGAAATTTGCAGGAATTTTAACGTAGAATTATGTAAAACTTCAAGTGAAATATTCTGGCTTACTTCTTATTTGAATGAATGATCACATAGCCCACAATGAACAACTCAGACTGTACCATATTTTAATATATTTTTAACCTGTCCACACACTATGATGGTTAAAGAGAAGGTAAATCACAAAGACAGACATCACACAATTTCATTGCTAAAAAGTTGACTTACTGATTAGCTGAACAATTATACCATTTATTATATATTAGAAGTTCAGTTCAAGTTCTCAGAATTGCATGTTTCATTTATTTTAACTTAGATCTAGGAAACTAGAAGAGATAAATGCTGATGTTGTTTTGGTTTTCTTCCTTTTGCTAGAATTGAAATGAAAATGCATGCTGAATTATTCCCATAGCTTCTCATGGAAACTTTTCAAACTATTTATTTTTACTTCCCTAATATTGTATTAGTCACTAGTGAATCACTAAAACTCTGCTCATAGATTTAAAAGCTGGTAATAGTCCATCCACAATGTGAGCCTCTTTCCACACCCATCATTTTTATTTTGTACTGACTTTTCATAGAAGTTATTGTAGTTTATCATTTTGTTTTGAGCCTTCAAAATATCTATCAATTAATTTATTTTGTGTTTGTGTGGGGGGGTGAGTGTGTGTGTTTGTATGACACAGCACTTAAGAATGTCCAAAAACAACTTTGGGAAGTAAGTTCTCTCCTACCATGTGAATTTGGCAGATCGAAATTGGGAAATTGGGCTTGACAGCAAGTTCATTTATTCACTGAGCCCTCAGCCAAATGACATTTTCTGCCTTTTTACAAAAGATACCTTTTATGTTTATTGTACAAATATTCAGGAAGCAAATGCCATTATTGCATTTAATTCAATATAAATCTTTGATTTTCATCATATCAGGTAATATTGTATGAAGTAATAGGGGCAAGGTGAGGTATCAATATATGTGGAAGTGCTATGAGGAGTCAAAATCGTAAGTCCAATGTTGCTTTTAATTTACATTTTCCTCTCGGTTCTCATCTGTTTTCTTCCATTTGTGCAAACAAACATCTAAAACAGCAACAGCAACAGCAAGATGTTAAATTTATGTGAAGTATGCTAAATGTTGTATATTAGATTCACTCTTCACTGCATGAAGAAGATTAAAAAACCTAGACATTTTGTTTTCAAGAAAGGTATTTTTATAATAATAAAGAGAGCAAAGGAAGAATGAATGCAACTCCTTTTCAGTTGTTAAATACACACCAGTAAGTGATTTCTATTTAAATATCTTGTTTCTCAGAAACAAATTAACTCAGTCGTTCTCCTGGTAAACCATATCAAAACAGTCTGTAATTGAGATATACTCTTAACCTGTTTTAGAATACTTTGGGATCTTTTTCAATGTACATCAAATAGGAAAGTTAACCTGAAAATTGTGAATTATAGCAAGTAAATATTAAATTCGGGGCTCAGAGTTGTAGAAGAGTGTCCTAGACCTTATCATGATAAAGTTGAACATACTGAAATGGATATCACAATATAAAATTGGTGAAAGTAATGGTGTTCCTTGATTTGACACAGATTTAACACATTAGTGTTTCCTATCCAGAACATAGATTTGTTATCCATGCCGGTGGTACTCAACCACACAAGTTCATAGAAGTTTACAGTGGTGACTTATAAGTGGTGACAGTAAGGATTTAAGATAGATGAGGGATGTGTTGGAGACATTCTAGTACCTAGGCTGCTTCTCAATGTCAAGTTGACTTCCTTTATATACATGAAGGTAAAGAAGCTTCATGATTTCTTTACTGCTAAGTGAACTGCAGATAATCTTACAGGTGGGTGTGTATTGTGTCAGGGAGTACTCTCAAAGGACTTTTGAATTGTCTTGTTTCACTTATGCTAAAAGAGAATGTCTTTGATCATTAGAATTTCTCAGTATTGAGCTATTTCTACTATTATCTTGTTATTCCTGTTTCCTTGCCAGAAACTTGTATTCTTTCCCCCTTTCTATTTCTCCACTAACACTGCACCCAGGCTATGGACCCTTTTTATTCTTCTGATTTCTACATAAATAATGTCTACTTGTATGGTGGGGCTCTGAATAGTGAGAAAGGGAGATAAATACAGAAAGAGAAAAGATGAAAAATAGCAATCAGACTATCTGGAAAAAGTGATTTAAAAAATCATACTATTAACTACCTGATAAAAATCCTATAATACGTGTAGGTTTTCTATGAACATACATTTATAATTTCATATAAATAAAATGTTCTCATTTGGGCTGACATTGACATACCCAAGAGTCAAAGACAATCTCATTAGGACCCTATCACAAATCATTAGCAGCCCTGATTTTAGTTTTTGGTCAGTTGTCGAGGGGTTTGGAAAATATTACAGTGTATTGCTACTCTTATAGGTTGCTCCAGAGAGGGGTAAGGTAATTCCTAACTGTGAAGGCATCTTACCCTTCAAAACAGAGTCCATAGACCCTGGAGCTGGAACTTACCTGAATTACTTCACCCTAATTACTAACTTGCATAGTTCTAGAAGATACATGTAATCTGCAGAAGTAGATAATCAATCAACAGCCCTACCTATATGCCTATAAACCACAATGATGACCAATTTGTTACAATAATCTTAATGGCACAATAGTAAAACCATACCCTGATTGTAACCGAAATCTCTCTACTTGGACTTAACACTCACTCAACAAGAGGGAACTCTTGCCCAGTACTGAAATCCTAGGCAACTACCATCATGGAACTTGGAGAAGAACCTACAACTAACATATTACTAAACCAGCATAATCCCTAGCTGTATTCTAAATATTTGTCCTTATACCCACTAATAAGTATGGTCCTCACCTATAATCAAGTCACCTTCTCTTTTCAATAAAGGAAACCATCAAAAAATAGAGCATATTCTCAAAGGATACATCTACAAAATGACTCTGTCACCTAAGGCTCAGGAAACATTGAAAGAGGAGGAAGTTGTAAATGTCATAAGGAAAGGATGAGGAAGAATGCTGTGAGACTGTATATCCTTGTAATATCAGAATCTCTGTCCATAATTTGTTACCAATTTTCCTGCATAAATATTAGCTAACAAAGAATACATACCACACACACTCACACACACAAACACACACACACACACACACACACACACACACACACACACACACACACATATATAATGAAAAAGCCATGAATTTGAAAGAGAAGCATATAAGAAGCAATATATGGGAGGGTTTTATGGCAATAAAGGGAAGGCGGAATTACATTATGAACTCAATAAATAAATAAATAAATAAATAAATAAATAAATAAATAAATAAATAAAAATATTCATTATAGTGTTGTAGAATAATATTATAGATAGTGTTATATTTGTTTATGATGTGGAACAACTGCTTAAAACATACATCACAATCATTGATTTATGTAAAAGCACATCCAAACTTGTAGGAGAAACAAGCCATAAGTACTTTTTTATAAACTGAAATTCATGAAAATTAAAAACTTTCTGTACAAAGAAAAATGAAGGAGCTAAAAAGTAGAGGGGTATTGTGCAATGTGAATACTTCATGAGGTATCTGGCTGGATTTACTCATATATGGGATTTAGTAACTAGTGCCTAGGACAAAATTACAAATATTTTCAATAAATTAAATATACATTTTTGTTCAAACATGGACTCTTTTAAGGCTGGTGTATTAGTTAGGCTTCTCTAGAGTAACAGATCTTGTAGAATGAGTCTCTCGATATAAAGAAAAAGGATTTATTGGAATGACTTACAGCTGGAATCCAGCTAACACAACAATGACTGGCTATGAGTTGGATATAGAACATCCATTGGTTGCTTAGTAAATGAATCTTTGTGTCTCCGTTGGCCTTCAGTATATGCTGTAATTCCAGAGAAATAGACTCCAATGTCAGCAAAGTAATGGATTTGGCAGCAAGGTGAGAGTAAGAAAGCAAAGTGCAAACACTCCTGTATTCATTTTCCTTATATAGGCTTCCAATAGACTGTGTGCTTCAGGTTAGAGGTAGGTTTTACCAACTCAAAAGATTTGGATTAATGGTGTCTCTTTCTATCTCAAAGATGAATTAGAATTGGATCTTCTTGCTTCAGATTAAGCAAAAATCTCCCAGAGGTATGCCCTCCATTTTTTATTTTAGTTAATTCCACATATAGTCCAGTTGACAAGGAATACACATCACACATGGGTGGATGATCATTGCTGGAAATAGGAAGACACTAATCACACCTGAGTTATGACATCTGAGAGATCTAGAATGACTGAAGACATTTTGCTTCCTATTTAGTTCTAAATGTAAGAAATAATAATAATCAGTGGAAAGAAGAATCTCAAGTAAAGAAATAAGAGGAAAAGGTAAAGAGTAGTAGTGAAAAACTCAGGGTTCTTGGCCATGATATATGACAGGCACATTTTCAAATAAGTTTCTGAGAAAGCATATGCTGATTCTGTGTGTATCCCAAATGCATGCTGATGCTATTCATGGCTTAAGCAGCAGGCTTATATATCTTAAACATTTATCAAAGATTTCTTTTTGAGAATGTACTTTTCTAGTCATGAACAAAAATTCTGATTTCCATCTCTTATTGAATCACCATTTTCAAGTTTGTTTTTATGTTTGTTAATTTGGCTAAAACCAAGTATATACAAGGATACAATAAAATTAAAACACAATAAAGTTAAAAGAATATTTGGAAACTGACTTGAATTCATATTGACATAATTATATTTTATGAAGTGATACTTAGAAGGGACATTGGCTATGGAATATTCTTTTAAA
This sequence comes from Cricetulus griseus, assembly GCF_003668045.3. NCBI lineage: Eukaryota > Metazoa > Chordata > Mammalia > Rodentia > Cricetidae > Cricetulus > Cricetulus griseus. The sequence goes on from NC_048598.1 coordinate 139,820,585, forward strand.
CTGTGTGAAGATATGTCACTGTGATTGGTTTAATAAAAAAGCTAAATGGCCAATAGCTGGGCAGGAGGTATAAGTAGACATTCTGGAAAGAGATAACTCTAGAAAAAGAAAGTCTGAGTCTCTAACAAGATGTGGAATAACCATAATGAGCAAAAGGGAATTAAGGTAATGAATGATGAAGAACATAGATTTTAAAAATGGGTTAATATAAGTCATAAAAGCTAGTTAGAAACCAGCCTACTCTCAGGCTGAACTTCCATAATTAATATTAAGTCTGTATAATATTTTGTGTGCTGGCAGCCCAAAAGGTATAGTCGGTCTACAGATATTTATGTTTGCATTTTGCAAGTATTATTTACTTGAAAAATGAATGAACCTTGATAATACAACGTTTAGTATGCAATGACGAATTGGCAACAAATATGCCAAGCCTATTCTATGTACTTTTTATTTCATTTTACATTCCAACCACAATTCTTCCTCCCACACCCTTCCCCTCCTCCCATCCCACCTCATTCTTCCTACCCTCCCTCACCATCCTCAAGCCTACCCCCAGTCCACTCCTCCTCACCGGTTATGGATCCCATGTGGAGTCAACATAGTCTGGTACAATAGATTGAGGCAGAACGCAGCCTCTCTCCCATGCACTAAAACTGAGCATGCCATCATATCATAGGCAATAGGCTCCCCTGAATAAAAGAATGAATAAGAAAAATGTGGTACATTTATTCAATGGAGTATTACTCAGCAGTAAAAAAAAATGATGACCTCATGAAATTTTCAGGTAAATAAATGGAACTAGAAAAAAAAATCTCAGTGAGGAAACACAGATTCAGGAAGACAAACACAGTATGTATTCATGCATAAGTGGATGTTAGATGCAAAGCAAAGAATAAAAACACTAAATTCCACGGTTCCAGAGAACCTAGGTAACAGGGAGGACCCTAAAAGGGACATATGGATCAACCTTGGAACAGAAATTACTCTGTTTTTATAGGCTGTGCTTCAGTTTGGTTTAGCTAACTGTTAAACAGAACTGAGAAATACAAATTTGAACTTCCATGATCAGGTGCAATGTCATGTTGTCCCATTTGTGAATTCCAGTTAAACAAAACTCTAGTGTAAACAAGTACATAATGCTCAAGTCTACTAAGAAGTAATACCAATAAAGAACAAAAATTAAGTATTTATGGTGATGGATGTTTTAGACAAAATGTATTTTTAAGTGACTAAGGTATATTCTGTTGATTTATTTATATTGTGTCTGTTTTGATATTTCAATGTAATTTCAAAGGAAGCAGGGTATATTGAGTTAAAAGTGAATGTTTTACATGATTTATGCACTCTATTGAATAATTAGTGGAATGTGAACTGCCTAATTCACAATCTGTAGTTCTTCAGTATCATATCAGTTTTCCCTTTAAAATTGGCTTAATTTCAACTGTGTAGCCCAAAGAAAATGTGAACAGATGGCAATTTATTTCTTTAAGAAGTTATTCAGTTTGACTTAGTAAGACATACAGGTTAGATGTCTCTCATTTCATCCTCATTTGAAAAGATTTGAGATGTTTGTCAATTGCTTTTGATCCAATAGAACATTAAAAACATTACTTAAGAGAGGCTTATTTCTGTTTTAAAATGAGTTGAATTGTTTTGCCTAAGGATATATCTTTACTATATGTGATATTGTTTATCTGAGTTTTCTTAAGTAAAGTTTGCTATTAAAGTTAATAGCAAATAGCAATAGTCCATGTATAGCATGCATGTCTTTCCAGGTACAATACCCAGGTACAAATCATAATAAATAATAATACTAGTTTTACTTAGAAGTGTTAGCAAATGCCATTTTATGAATTGATATCAGGAAAGAAATAGTTACTCCGATTCACTTATTGTTCAATAGTATATCACTTTTTTATATGCCATCTATTAGAACTAGTAACTTAAATAGGCTACCTGATTCCTCTGCTAGTTTTCAGTTACTCAAATTGTCACTAATAATGAAGACACAGTGATCTTTTTATTTTTCCGTTTGATATCTTTTATTTGGAAGCAATCTTATTTTAGATATCAATCCCAGTTCCCTCTCCTTCCCATCATCTCATGTCTCCCACCAACCCCCCTCTCCCCTTCCTGTCCCACTCCCTATCGACTCCTCAGGGAGAGTGAGGCCTTCAATGGGAGATCATCAAAATCTGTCACAATTTGTGGCAGGACTAAGACAGTATCTCTCCATGGAGAAATGGGCTCTAAAAGTCCATTCATGCACTAGGAATAAATACTGCTTCCACTACAAGAGGCCCCATAGACTGCCCAGGCTTCCGAGCACTATTTACTCTTTATGCTTTTCTTTCCCTCCATGTGATAATATGTCTAATATTATACTCAGTTTTGTTAAGTATTAATGAGATTATTCAATTAATTAAATCTTTCTGGAAAAGTGAGTTAAAATTTCAGTAGAAAGGCTTTGCATAGAATGCATATGGCAGATGAATGAAAATTTTATACCAGTAACACAGGTTTGCAAGGATATAACAGACTTAATGTGTGAAATTCATTACTTGAATCTGACAAGTTTACCATAAAGAACATGTGCAAGAATTAGTTTTACTTATTTTCCATTTTTTATTTGAATTAGAAACAAGATTGTTTTACACATCAATCCCTGTTCTCTCCTCCCTGCTGCTACCCCCCTCCCCAGTTAAAACCCTACCTAACACATAACCTTTCTGCTCCCCAGGGAGGGTTAGGTTTTCCATAGGGGGTTTTTAGAGTATGTCATATCCTATGGAATACAGCGTAGGCCAGTTTTATAATTTAAAGTTATTACAATGTTCTTTAAACTGTGAGTATAGGAAACACATTCTTGAATGTTGTTCATGGATTTCAGCAGTGGTTATCTAGAGGGAGAAAAACAGCAATTCCAATTATTTTATAATTTTATTTCTATTATTTTATTAGTTCAAATTAAAAACAAGCTTGCTTCTCATATCAATCCCTTCTCCCTCTTCCTTCCCTCTACCCAAAGCCCCTACCAGCCCCCACCTCATCCCCCTTCTGCTCCACAGGGAGGGTAAGGCTCCTCATGGGAATTCCCCAAAGTCTGTCATATCTTCCTGGGCAGGGCCTAGGCATTCTTCCATGTGTCCATGCTGAGAGAGCATCTGTATTCTGCATTTTAAGATACTGATGAAAATGGAGTTTCTGAATACAGCTTAGTGGGTAACAGCTTGATGTGAAGCAAAAAATCTTGGTTCATATATTCAACAACGATATAAAAGTTAGTGATGTCTGCACATTACATATAACCTCAGCCATGGTGGGGGGTGTGCAGAAACAGGTAGAGTCCAGGAATTTGTGGTCAGAAATTCTAGCCTAAACAATAACCTCCTCCAGGTTTGGTGAGTAATTAATCTCAAAACCTGAAGATAGAATGTAAGAGAAGATGCTTGCTGGTCTCCTCTGGGCTGAGAATGCAGACACAAGGATGTACAAATAACCTCATATGTTATTATGCACTCATCACAACACATGTGCAATTTTTCCACACACTCACACACCTACACACACACACACACAAATACTTGCACTGCACACACACACAATTTTGGTAAATGTGTGATATATTATTTGTTAAAAATAGCATTTATATTCCTATGTTTCTTTCTGAAGTAAATCTCTCCACTTAAATATAATTTGACTAACAAAATTTGCCAGATATCAATACTTGTTGAATGTATAAATTTTAGACCTATAGCCACAGATAGATACTGTAAATTACACCAGGTTTTTATTTTTAGTACAAACTAAGGACTTTAATTCAATCACTTCAAGTAATGTAGTTGTACTCAGGAATGTCAATGAAAACACATGAAATGATACATGTTAAATACAGATAACATGTTAGTCTTACAAAATCTGTAAGTTAACCATTCATTACTGGCTAAGACTTTTATGTGACTCAGGGAATAGCTTTTGCATAGATAATTTGACAGTATTTGGTATCATGTCACTATTTAGGTCAAAAATTCCAGCTGTTATATAATATTTCATGCTCCAGAAAAGCAGTATGACATAGCTCAATAAAATATAAGAAGACATTTTTGTACATATTCTAAGGTAAAGCTACAAAATTGGATTAGAATTTATGGCTATGGCTCCAGATTAGTTTTCCTTGTAATGCAGAATGAACATTTAATAAGAAAATAAAATCAGTTGATCAGTTAGCATTTGTCTTAAAACTACAAATCAATAAAACATACACTATGACAAGATTAATAGCCCTGCCTTTATTATTATAGAAAAGTGTATGGAATTTATTTTTTACTAGATACTAGAGTCTCTAGAGAAATCAACAAAATAAAATATAACTCCTAAGATTATATATGATTTATCTTATATCTTCTTTGAAAGAGAGTAAGAATCTCTGAATATAACCCAACCCTGGTTTAAAGATTGAAGTACATGAACATAATAATCCATAACAGTAGATCTCTGAGAAACATGTATATCTCTGTTGTGTAAACATTCTAATTTTAAGTCACTATCACAGATAACAGACATGCTTGTGATGGCAGTATTTTGGGCTTCTGAGAAGAATGTGTATTCTAGATTGAATGCTGTGTTCAGTATATATCTATACTGCTATTGGATCTGTGATGTTTAATTCATATATTCCTTTTTATACATTATTAGGAATACCTGTCTTTTTATGAAACTTGAATATTAAAGTTGCCAAATGGTCATATTCACGGACTGATATGTGATTTTATATCTAGTTGATTTTACAAAATTGGACACTAGTCTCTATGCTTTTACATGAATTTGTTTGCAACACATCTCATGTGTTACACCCATAAAATCATAAAGTGACTCTTTTTTAAATTTTTGGACTATTTTAGTTTGAAGTACATTTTCTGAGATAGAACAGTGACAATTGTTTGCTTCCTAGATTCAACTGCTTGAAATAACTTTTGTCATCATTTAACCCTAAAATGAGATTTCTTGAACACAAATAGGTAGTAGTTACTAGTGTTTTATTAAATTAACACTTCTATGTTATATCTTTTTAAACTACCTGGATTTGTTTTTATTAAAGACACTCAAGTTATTGCTACATACCTTCTTTATACTGATCTCTAGAAGTCATTCCTTCCTAATTCATAGATAAACAAAACTGTACAACATCTGTTAGAATTCTTTCTCATGTCAAAACAAGCTAGCAACACTTACCAACCGATAGTAATGTCCTGTATTAGCAGTAAATAAAGAGGTCTTGCTCAAAGTCTTTTGCTCAAGGTATCACAGGGCTTTGATTTTCATGTGGAAATCACATTTCTCTTTTGCTCAACTTTGGTATCTATCACCTTTTCAATTATAAGACTACAAAATACAAATCTTAAAACATTCCCCTGCATTTTAAATCAACAATGATATTGAATTTTCCTTGTGCTGTAAGTGTTGTTGACTTCACCTTCTGTTGAAACAGCTTGCTTTTAAGTAACCATGTGAATACAATGAACACTACAAATAGTACAAGATAATTTCATTTTATGCTTAAATATTTATCAGCCTTGACTATGTCTGTCACATTCTTTGTAACCAAAAATTAAAACAGCAAAGTAATTCTTGATATCAAAATCCATGGCAGAAAAATTCTTTATATTACATTTGTAATTATATTGAATTCCTTGTATTATTTGTGAACTCATAATATGTAAAATAAAAATAAAATCAATTGTACTATTACGCTCTATTTAAAAATAGGTCAATAGCATTCTTTCACTGAAAAAATATAAAATTAAATTCCGGAAATGGAAATTACCTAAACAAACTGTATTTTCACCTCATTCATGTAGTTGCTGGGGAATGGGATCAAAATTTGTTCTGCCTTTCTCCAAAGGTTACCATATGAGTTCTTTCCTCATAATATGAGCTCATGGACTGAACTCCCAACCAACCTCTACCAACATGTTATAATATAAAAGTTTCAACTGTATCCCTTATATAAGGTAAAATGAACAAAATAATTCAGAATGAGGTTAACATTGTGCAGTAAAACTTTCTTCAGTGGCACAAATACTTCCCATCTGCAAAGCCAAACCATGACCTATAGCCAAGTTTACCTTTTGGTACTTGGGACACTATTAAACTCTTTGTTGAACTCATTTTTTAATAGTTTAATTTAACGAAAAATAATTTAGATCATATATTTTATAGCTTCTCTATTATATGTTTATCTGGAGGACCCTTAGTAAATTATAACTTTGTAGTTTTATTAAAATAATTATAGTGTTAATTTTGAAATACTTTTTCCTATTGCATTTTATGTTGTATGCATTCATTTATTTCAATATTTGTCTTATATAAATATTTGTCATATCTCCTCTTTCAGTCATGAGTTTTTAAATTAGTTTAAAAATATATTATTACTCTATATGTGTGTGTGTGTGTGTGTGTGTGTGTGTGTGTGTGTGTGTGTGTGTGCTGGATTTTGTGCTTTAGTATCAGAATGGAGGTTGAAGAATAACTTTTGAGAACTGGTGTTTTCTTTCTACTTTAGTTTCTGCAGAATGGAATCAGATACTAAAATCTAAGAGGAAGGAACTTTTTGCCTTTCTGTGCTTTAAACCTCCAAAAATAAATTTTAAAAGCCACCACCAGATAACATTATTCTTAGCCTTCAAGATATATCATTTAACAGAAATAACTTCACTGAGGTCTTTTGCTGAAGCACCACACACACATTCATGCACATACACACACACACACACACACACACACACACACACAGACAGACATATTAACACACTGTCACACACACAAAATCAGAACTGCCCAGTATTTTATTTCTTACTTCCCTGTTTAATTTATTTCATTGTAGTTATTAGTCCATAAAATTATCTTCCTTGGACTATTTAGATTTTTTATTATTTCTCATGCCAACCAAACAAGAAGTCTACTTTTAGTCACTCTGAAAGTTGCTGAGGTTTTAATTCTTTCACAGGCATATTTGGTAAATCTTCTAATCTTTGTTTGTTATTCAGCTAACTCTCTCTTTCATTAGAAAATTTTATAATAATTTAATATAAACACCAAAGAGCCAAGACACTTCATTAAAAATTCTGCATCTGTCACTGAATTTTCCTATTCATCCAATGTACAGCCTTTGTGATAAAAGCAGTAGATGAAAGGGTGTTTTTAAGAGTTTGGAGACTTTTAAGTTATGCCTACTTCAGTGATACATATGCAAAAATGTTATTTGACTTTTGTTATTACCAAGAAATACCTTAATATATAATTATTCAAATTTCAAAAAAAACCTTTTCACAAATATTGCATTTATAAGATAAGGATACATTAGTGAAGCCTACAGAATGTAGACTACATAAAAATAATAAAAAATACCTTTACTGCCCAATATATATCATGTGAGATTTCCTTTATGATTGATAATATTGCCATGACACATGTGTAACTTAAGTTTGTAATAATTTGTAAGCATGCAGTACTTTTCTACACCTATGGTGCCTATTTCGAGAGGAACATTTCAAAGGAGGCATATGGGTATTTGATGGTTGGCTTGATAAGTACCAACGTTTCTGTGACATAACATAGAAATACATCAAAAATATTTACCAATGTAGCTTATATTTTGTAACACTTTTATATTATGTACTGCTGTCATTTATCTAAGAGAGAATCAGAACTAAGGAAATGGAATTAATTTCATTGCAACCTACTGCTTTTGTCTTTGGAAAAGAAAAGTAAATATTTAAAAATTTAAATGGTATTAGATTGGAGATTTCTAATATATTTGGTTGGATTACAGATAAAAAGATGACTTTGCATTCCTTTAGCTGTTGTAAACATGCTCACAACTTAGAGAAGGTCCTAGCATCCTCAATTTGGCAGCCTGCTAGGGCATCAATGCTAAGGAAAAGATAGTGATTTAAAGGAGCCATGATATACTGGTCTCTATACAACCTATATTCCTCAGAGCAGCTGTTAATTCTGACAACCACAGTCGGAGCCTAACGATCCAAAGTGTTTGCCTCTCCACATCAGGGCAATTCCACTAAATCATAAAAAATATAACCATACATTTATAAAAGAAGATGAAGTTGGTATATAATTTAAACTGCCATCATTATTTACTTCTTTTCTTTCTCTTAAGAATAAATCTCTGGCAAAGTGTTTAGAAGGCTCAGTGAGGACAGCAAGTTAATGTGCCCTGGTGCATGCATATCACTATCCACTCTTTTATATTCAGTGCCCTGAGACATAGAAATGAATCAAAAAAACAAAGTAAAGGGACCATTTAAAACTTTCTTGAAAAAATAGAATAAGACCACTTTGTATTTTCTTATAACAAATATTTTACTGCAAACAGCCTTTCAAACATCTTTTAAAGATTAAAACAATAAAATACAATGTGACATAATGTGAGTAAATCTAATAAAAGTCAAATTATTTGTAATGTATGATTATAGTTATGAACCAAATATTTGTGTGTCTCAGGCAGAAATTTTCACATTCACAATGCAATTGTTTTTGTAAAGAGGACATTATATAAAGTATTACCACACAACTTTGAAAATGTTTGCTTATTTTCAATATGACAAAAGTGTTCCTCAGTAAAACTCTGAGAAAATACATTTTTTCATTTGTTATGCAAACAACAAATGGATCATGAAATAGCCTGAAGCTTAAAATTTTGCATTTTGACTCTTCCATTTCAAAGGAAAGCACAAAATGCATAGTCATATAAGTTAATTCTATTATTGTACTCAAGGCATTATGCTTAAGTCAATATATATATATATATATATATATATATATATGCATATTCTTAGGTAATTAGCATATAATTAATAGACAACAGAAAGATATTCTTTTTGTTGCTCTGGAAGATACCTGCTAAACTTAAAGTACAGAGGATTTGTATTAGCTCAAATCTCACAAGTTTATTCCATGGTCATCCAATCCCTGTGAGCCTATGGTTTGACAGAGCTTTGGAGTAGAGCATGTACAGGGAAGCCCAAATGTTGGCCAAATTGAGTTCTCAACTGCAAGGTGGCAGGGCTTATAAAATCCAGAAACCGAATTACTCCCAATAATTAGTTCTCACTTCTGAAATTTTTCAACATATTTCAATTTCCCTCATATTTTAAAGCCATCAGTGGATTAAAATGTTAATTAGATCAAAGCCTAATGATCCATTTGTAGCTGAAATGCCCACAGAGGCTCAATCAGAGGTGTGCTCTGTTTTTCTCTAACAAGTCAGTCAATCTGATCTAGTCAATAACCAATGTAATCCATTGTTTATATATGCTATTTTTGGTATGATTCTCAATATGAAACTTTGTTACATCATGCTAAATGCTGAAATATTTTATAGAGTGTGTTTTAGTATATGCGATTCATGTAATTTAAATTAAATCTTGAATGTGTACCTGTACAATCTGTGCTTTACTTCACTACCTCTCACTGAGTGGTTCACATGTGTTTCCTAGATGATGAAAAGGACTTTAATTGTGTCATTTTTATCTTCTAACTTTGAAAAATTTTATCCACTAACACTGGCTTAGAAGAAAAATTCATTTCATAATTCTGGTGTTTTAACTTTGAAAATAATATTCATTTTCCTTTTATGTAAGAGTGATGATAACCTTCAAATATTCCTGAAATTTTTAATGTAAATGTTTGCAAACAACAGAGGGTAAAAATATTGGAAAGCTTCAAATATGCAATATTTATATTGACATTATAAACCTCATGAATCTGAAGGTATACACTTCAGTCTTATCATTTAAACTGATGTTCTCCTGCACTTATCCTAATCAAATGACCTAATCCTTATAATACTAGGTTTCATATCTATTTCATAGGTAACAGATTATTTGGACAAAGAAAAATATAACTTAAGTGAGTACACAGAACACGTGTTTTCCTTTTATCTCATAGTCAGGATATGGGGAGGGGCAAAATGGGCTGTTTGTGCACCAAGTGTTGGTATAGGCAGGATATTAGGAAGCCACAAAGAGTATGTTTGGCCGGGTAAAGAGTTCATGAGTAAGAGGTCCAGGAAGGGGATGCCATAATCATCACCAGCTGTAGCTCTTATAATTTTACACAATGAATCCTGAGCCTTTGGTGTACATGTGGGGATACGACACAGTTGGCATGTTTAGTGCTGAGAAGTCTACACATTGAAGAGATGAATCTCTGTGTTAACACTCTTGTACTGAAAACAAAAGTTTATCTGATGAGTTTTCAAAGATACATCAACTGTGGATATAATATTGTAATCAGGAGTGGGTTAACTATAGCTATTTATTGGAATAATAGTAGTATGTTCTCTCCAGGGTCTATGGTCAAACAATCCATAGATTCTTGCCCCCACCCCAAATAGTTAGTTATGGGTTTTCTTATGGAACAGGAATGAAAACAATCAGAAAGTGGTTGGCTATTTCTATTCCAATGGTTCTACCTTTGCAGTAGTACAGTAGTAGTGCAGACATGGATTACCAGATGGTCAGTCATAGTTGTCACTGTAGAGATCAGTTGTAGTCCAGTGTGATTGTCAGTCATAGTTAACAGTGTAGTGTTTAACTATGCCTGTTATTGTTTGGCATAATTTCAGGCGTCATAACTGGCTAAGATTGATGACTATTCTGCTCTGATAGTATATATAACAGTTTGCAACACTTTGAAATCTAGCAAATACACATGAAATATTCCATATCAATATCAGCTTTCTTTATTTATGTTCTGTATTTCAAATATGTGGTATATAGAACAATGTCATCTGGTTTCAGAGGATAACCAATGTCACTGGCAGTACTCTGTAAATTTTTATGGTTCTAAAAGACATCATTAGCCAAAAACAAAATAAACAAAATAAAAGCCTCTATGGCTTACATAAATTTCACAAGTTTTTAATTATAGGTCTGTGCTTCTAAGAACGGTTAGTAAGAGAAATTAGCAATATGTTAAAGTCATTTATCTTGCAAAGAGTTCTTAATATAAAATGTGGGTATTAATTCATTTCTTATTATTAACTCAGAGTAGAGGTTTACTGAAAATGTGATAAATGTCTCAATATACTAAAATAGCTCATAGAAAAAAATCACAATTATGGCTCAGGTTCTTCAGTGACTGATGTACTTCTGAATTTTTTTACAGAATTATCCATAATGAAGAGTGCCCTACAACTCACTACGTGCTTGAATACCTGATCACTGCCACTCAGACATTATGCCACACCAGAAATCTTACAATCTGTTTCTAAGTCTACTTCTCTCCTTTCATCTATGTCCCCAAACAATTCTCCTTAAATATATATTACATTTCATGCATTTGATCCATATTCCACTGTCCCATCCTGAAGGACATCAATCTGGGGCCCAGGAGTCAGGGATAGGGATTGGGGACAAGAGATGCAGAAAGAAGGACAAGACAGGATTCTGATCAAGTGGCAAACTTTACTTTTCTCAGGCTAGCTTATATAGTCAAGATATGGGGAGGGGCAAAATGGGCTGTTTGTGCACCAAGTGTTGGTATAGGCAGGATATTAGGAAGCCACAAAGAGGATGTTTGGCCGGGTAAAGAGTTCATGAGTAAGAGATCCAGGAAGGGGATGCCTATGTGACTGAGCCTGTGGGTGGAGGACTGGGTTAAGTTGTTTCTTTTCTTAAGCTGGTTTTCTAAGGAGCTGCTTTGTAAAGGTTAACTATGTGGCCTGCCAAGCATGGCCTAGGATCTCATGCCAAGTCCTGAGATTTGGCTCCCAACATTCCATTTTAATTTCCATATTTTTCAGTATAACCTGCAGAATATTATGGTGAAGTCATGGTTATTATATTACCATAATTCAACTTTTCTTTACTTTTAAAAATGCTATTCATTTTATTTTCATTCTTTTATTTTTATTCTGCATTTCTGATTTTTCCTGTTTTGATGGGAGTTAGTGGGGAGCTCTTCAAATTATCTCTCATTTATTATCATACTAAATTTATACCCTTCATCAAGTGGTATTTTCTTAATGTGGACTATTATCACTTTTCTGAATATAGTAACAACATTCTTGCTGTCATCATATTTCACCCTCCTTATGCTGTTTGTCTAAGTATACTCATAATAGAATGAGGGTATATTTTACTCCAGTGTACAATGTCAACTTATCCAACTATAATATACTTTTGAATTATATGCCACAAACACTTGAACCGTTAGCTAAAATACAATAACTATTATTTAAATTAATTAATTCACTTTATTTAAATAGTATTATGATATAATTTGGGCTAAACTACTGTAAAATATACTTTAATTTAAAGGAAAACGTTTTTCTATTAATATATTTTAGAATGTAACAGAACACTTTTTTCTCTTTTGATTTTCTTTATATCCAATAATTTTCCATAAATGATAGCAGGCATCACAAAATAAAGAGATATTAATTTTGCTCATAGCTATCAATCACTGGTGATATTCAGGAAAGTCTTTTAGAAAACAATTCACAGCTAGAAATATCATAGCATTCACATAGAGATATGAGAGAATAAACACGGTTGTCTTTTTATGAGCATCTGATAGACTTGTTCACTCTAATTTTCCTTTCAATTGGTTTGGTTGTATTCATAACTTGTTCAGTCTGTGATTTTTTTCCTTTCATTTGCTTCTTATTCAGACTCATCAGCAAGACTTTCTGTCTATAATATAGTACTTAATGTCTTAATCAGTTTTCCATTCACCTAATAGGTATTGTCTAAAAAGTGCTAATATGATTATTCTGATAATCAGTTCATCTTTGGAGATATTTTAGTAGGCCACAATTTATATAGTATAAAAAACTTTATAACAGTTAAAATTATAAAGTCTGGTAATTATGTTTTGGATCTTAGAAAAATATTTTACATACATGGTTTTAAAGGTGAGAACCTCATTAAATATTTGTCTTACATTCCAGAATTATAACATTAAAACAATGCACTGTTTGGCCAATGAGGCAGCAAGTTAGGTGGGACTAGGAGTCAAGGAGAATTCTGGGAAATGTAGTAAAGTCTTGTGATCCAGGCTGGATGTGTCATAGCAGGTACACTCAGAATATAAGCAGGGACAAGCAGGGAGTCACTCTCTTCCTCCTCCTCTCTTCTCTGAAGTCCCATGTGAGCCTGACAAGAGAGGACACACGCTGCCAGAGTCCTCAATCAGATAAGTCTTTATAAATATATAGATTATGGCTATGGTTGATACTCAACACAGAGCAAGCATGCAAGTAATTACAGTCATTTGCCAGCAGCATTGTATTTAAGATGTGCATTATTTGTGGCCAGTGGAATTTGGGCGGCTGGCAGTAAGACTTATCATTACAAAACATAAATCAATATTTAATTTCTATAGAATTTCTGGCCCAACACCAGATTACAAGTCATATATCCAATAATCTGGGTGAAAAGAAAGACAATCACATTTCAATACCTTTTCATCATGGAACCACAGGTTTCATATATACGTTGTCAATTATAAAAAAGTAAAGTATCCAAATATTATCCATGTTCAACTCTTCCAAATACTCATCAGAATTCAACCATATGTGTCTTTGGAAGTAACACTTTAATATAGTGATTAAAACTTAATTTTTGCATAAAGTTTCTGAATTTAAGTACTACTGGTTTATTTGCATTTACTAAAATTGTTTCAAGATGCAATTTTGTCCATCTATTTATTTCCAGTACTCAAGAGGAAGAGAGGGCACTGGAATAACAATTTCGAGACCAGTTTCATCACCAGGGTCAAACATTGTTTCAACACCCACACACATCTGTGTGTGTTTTTAATATTACTTCACTCATTTTCTGAACCCAGGAAACTTGTTTTTTTTTTTTTTCATGAAGTCCAGGGCAAAAGAAGAGGTTTATTTTGTGTTGCTGTATTCTGTCATTATTTGAACACCCTGTGAAGCATAGCAATATATATATATATGTAATGGGTAAAAATAGTACTATTTTTGTACTGTCATTTTCTAGCTTACTCATATTTTATCACATACAGTATATTCATCATTATTACATGCCTACATGAATACTCTGTACACAGTCACTCAGATAAAATGACTAATTCAAAATGTTCATCGGAAGTGATTTCTGATAAAGTGAGTTAGGAAGTTGGAATGGTTGTGTGAATTCTTTTTGATATTGCTTGTGGTTGAACTCAGAACTTAATATTTTCTAAGAAAATACTCCACTACTGACCAAGTTCAGAGAATGGAGGTAAATATTTTAAGCATGCAATACAGCATTGATTTTAGGGAGAGAAAGGAAAACAGACCTAATTGACAGTGGAAAGTTACTAACATCTATTCAAGGACTGACTTGAACAATGTGGCAAAGCATTCATCACAGTGGATCTACCTGTGAGCTACTTAGAATCTTGCACAAATGTCAAGGACCTAACAAATGATTTATTCAGTCTTGACATGAGGTTTTTCCTAAGAAAAAATAGCATATTGGTTCAGGTTCTGTCTCCTCCTTTCTGGATAGTGCAGCTAGAAGCTGTTTTTAAGCTGGACTGTTAAATTCTTTAGTGAGAGAATATTTAAGCAATATCTTTCCATATCTAGTAATTTTTAAAACACTGCAAACTTTTCAATATTTCCATCACACAACTACTAGTAAATTTTAAGGCCTATTTTATACCTTCAGCATATAAAGCCACTTAAATAACTATCAATTATAAACTAAATGTCATGGGCTGGTGAGATAGTGCAGCAGTTGCAAACACATATTGCTGTTGTGGAGAACCTGAATTTTGTTTTTTGAATTGATTTCTGATGGCTCAGAAGATGATCAAATATTCAAGTTCCTGGGAGATCTGACACTTCTGACATCTGTGGTCACTTGCATTCATATGTACATAACCATACATGAGCATACAAATAGCAGATATATTAATAAATTAAAGATTGAAGGGACCAGCCCCCCATTTCGGCAGCCATGACAGTAACACGTGCTCGCTATTACTTTGTCTTGGTCACTAGAGGTTAGGTGCCTGCCTCGTGACAAGGAAGCAATCAGAAGTTAGCTGGTGGCGCTATGCTTTACGACCCTGGGTGTACTTTACGGACAAGTGCACAGCAATGAATCACAGAGCATAGCAACCACCCTGGGAGGGCCTATGGGCCATAACAACCAGTTGACCAATCAACAAAGGACAAACCCTCCAAGTCTGGAGGCACACGAATCGTGAGCCTGTGCATACCCCTAGACACTCCCCTTACGCTGCCCTACAAACTGTCTTTTGTAGCCAACCGCCATGGTGGGTGACAAAAGACTCGAGCTAACATGGGGTTAGCTCATTAAATTACAATAAAGACTCATGCAGTTTGCAGCAAGCTCTCGAATCTGCACGGTGATTGGGGTGACTGCGGTCGTGGCCTGGGACCCCGGATACCTTAGTTTTCCCTGGGTCTAACAAGATAACTAGAAAGGGTACTTTTTCCTTTGACTTTATCTAATGACTTTCTTTAACTTGTCATTTGACTAGAGGGAACTTCAAGTCCTGTATACCTCAGTTTTTCAAACTGATACACATATAGACATCTTATTCTACTCTTCCCTTGGATCCTTATTGGTTAGTATTCATCCCACATATACTTCATATAATTGCCTTCCATAACACACTGCAAGAATAGACTGCATCAGTCACCTTGATCTGATATCCAAGTGTGCAATACCAACTGCAGGAATATAATTCCATTAGACTAGATTTCATGCTGGGCAAATTTTATGAATACTCAATAACAAAGACTATTGTAACTAATCAGGAGAAGTTCATATGTGATGTCAAAGAAGAGCATGAAATGTGAAAAATAGGAGAAACAGTTTTACTACAGTAACAGAAATTCCCCAAGGCAAAATTGTCGAGCTAATAAGCCCCATTCTTTGACTTTCTGCAATTCTGTTGAAATAATTGATTCCCAGGGATTTTCCTGTATGCATATCAATAAGAACTTCACAAATAATAATTGAGTTCATTATCATTGATTCTTTTTTATGACCTTTTGAGAGAATGGTAGAGGATGGGGTTTTAAATTTTCACAGCAAAGAACTGATGCCTTCACTGTGACAGGAAGCACACACTTGTTAATTCCAGCACTCTGGAGAAAGAGGCAGAATGGTGTACCTGTTCCTAGCAATATTTACCAGTATTAGATGTTGGGGACCAGGAAAAATCCATTAGGAAATTTCCAGCAGTTCCAGGTTGCTCAGGTCTGCATTGAATAGTGGATGCTAACTGATTTGCTATTGAATAGCTTGGCCTCAATGGGAAATGTCTCCTAGTTTGCATCTCTACAGAACTAAGCATTTGAATAGGCCTGCACCTGGGCAGAGGGCTAGGTGTGAAAGTAACAAGTGAGAAGAAAGAGTTAAGATCCATCTAGCAGAGAGGGGTCAGGAGGAGAGAAAGGACCTCGTGACCATGGAAGAATGGTTAGAAAACAGCCAAGAAGGTGCTGAATAAACAAAGAGACTCCAGTTTTGCAACACGGTACTGAGAGCTCACTAAAAATGACAAGATACCCGTGTTTGGTTTTTATTGCCGTTGGGTTGCTAAGAGTTTCCAAGTCCACACTCCCCAACTCAGGCCAAACCTCATGACTGCTGGGCCTTGGGGCTGAACATGCTGGGCACTGTTAGACCCCCGGAAAACTCAAGTATCTGGGGTCCCAGGCCACGTTTGCGGTCACCCCAATCACCAGGCGGATTCGAGAGCTTGCTGCAAACTGCACTAGGCTTTATTGTAATTTAACGAGCTAACCCCATGTTACCATGTTAGCTCGGGTCTTTCACCCACCCACCATGGCGGATGGCTAGGAAAGATGGCTCCTAGGGGCTCCCAAAAGATCTTATAGGGCAGCGTAAGGGGAGTGTCTAGGGGTATACACAGGCTTATGCACAGACTCACGATTGGTGTGCTTCCAGGCTTGGAGGGCTTGCCCTGTGTTGATTGGTCAACTGGTTGTTATGGCCCAAAGGCCCTCCCAGGGTGGTTGCTATGCTCTCTATGTCATTGCTGTGCGCTAGTCCGTAAAGCACACCCAGGGTCGTAAAGCATAGCGCCACCAGCTAACTTCTGATTGGTTCCTTGTCACAAGGCAGGCATCTGACTTTCTAGTGACTAGGTCAAGGTCATAGAAGCACATGTTCGGCTGTTATGGCTGCCAAAAGGGAAGCTGGTTCCTTCAGGCACGACAATTATACAGACTGGATGAGAGATGAATCCTCCGATGGAGAACTCCTCTCTATGTGTCTTTGTGAGAGTCCAATATGAGAAAACACATCTTGGTAAAACCAAGGTATTCTGCTGTGGTTGAGAACTGTGCTTTGGATCCTAATATCAGCAGGAGGACTTTACTATTACAGGGTTATGTGTTATATTTGAACAGACACAAAACCAAACTTAAAGACATATCTTAACCACTTAGAGTCATATCTTAAATTTGTCTAAATTTGCTGCAAAGGTACTCAAAACCATGAACAATGGGGATCTAATAATGCAACATAAATGAATGAGAAGAAATATATGGTGTTATTAAAATGGTAATTTTAGTCCATTTTATGTTAAACACATACACACTCACACACACATACACACCCCACATAAAGATAGCTCATATACATCGCAGTGCTAGTCATCAAATTTACTGACTTTTACAGGCTAGACAAACACTGAAATACATACCAAGCCCTTGTTTTAATGAGATTTTTCTAATGTAGCTCACGATAATCTTCACTAAGATTTGTCTGGCCTTTATACTTGAAGTCCTTTTTCTCTGCGTCCCCAAATCTGGCATGAAAGTGTTAGACCCCCAGAAAACTCAGGTACCCTGGGTCCCAGGTCACGTTCTCGGTCACCCCAATCACCAGGTGGATTGGAGAGCTTGCTGCAAACTGCACAAGGCTTTATTGTAATTTAACGAGCTAACCCCATGTTAGCTCGGGTCTTTCACCCACTCGCCATGGCAGATGGCTAGCAAAAGACGGCTCTTAGGGCCTCCCAAGAGATCTTATAGGACAGCGTATGGGGAATGTCTAGGGGTACGGACAGGCTCAGGATTGGTGTGCCTCCAGACTTGGAGGGCTTTCCCTGTGTTGATTGGTCAACTGATTGTTATGGCCCATAGGCCCTCCCAGGGTGGTTGCTATACTTTCTAAGTCATTGCTGTGTGCTTGTCCATAAAGCACACCCAGAGTCGTAAAGCATAGTGCCACCAGCTAACTTCTGATTGGTTCCTTGTCACGAGGCAGGCATCTGACTTTCTAGTGTCTAGGTCATAGAAGCACATGTTTGGCCGTTATGGCTGCCAAAAGGGAAGCTGGTCCCTTCAAAAGAATGTGCCGTGAACTATGGATCAATAACTTAATTAGAATGAAAAATTCTACTTTGACCAACAGAATATGTATAGGCCAGAAAGAATTATGAACTATTATGAAAATAGTTTGAACAATGGCTTTTTCCTTTTCAATCAACAACAAAGATAGCTCTGTTATAATTTCCAAAATCATAGACAACATACTTTTTAAAATGTTTACTTCCACAAAATGGACCTAGCATTGTGTTTCTATGCATTAGCCTAGTGCTGCCATATCTTAAGCAATGATTATTGAATGAATGGCCAAGCAAGTGAATAGTGTGACAAAAGTGTCATTGTTTTAAGGTTGTGCTGGAATTAAACAACTATGAATAGCTTAGCACTATTTTGGGGTTTACATCAATTTCTTATATCTTGATTCAGCTAAATACTATTTATTGAATAAATAAAAACCTTTCAGCAATTTGGTAAATAAACACACAGGTTCTTACAAATATATATATATTCATATAAATAGAGTTAATTTCTGTTTTCATTTTTGTTATAATGAGTAAAGTTTATGTAATCATGGTATTAGTAAATCATAATGTGTTTACTAGAAGAAAATATAAATTATATAACATATGTATTTGGCATAAATCCACAACTGTGTTTTCAACATGGTTCAACTTATTTCAAACCCACACCTACATATTTCCCTAAAGTTTTTTCTGAAATCTCTATCTTCAGGTTATCTCTCCAGGAATCTCTGAATAAGATGTTGAAATATAACCTGTACCATTTTATCTGTGAATCATGAATCCAACCACTAATATCCCATAACTTTGTAAAATAAAAGTTCACTATGGAAATTATATACATGTAGGACCCTGACAAGCACTGAAATGACTCAATATTGACACACTATCCTGGTTGATTGACTTTCTTTTTTTCTTCCTTCTTGCTTTCCTCCCTCCCTCCCTCCCTCTTCCTTCCCTCCCTCCCTCCCTTCTTTCCTTCCTTCCTTCCTTCCTTCCTTCCTTCCTTCCTTCTTTCCCTTCTTTCTTTCTTTCATGCTTGCTTGCTTGTTTGCTTGCTTGCTTGCTTTTTCAGCATGACAGAACCTACAGTTATCTGGGGAATAGAACCTCAATTGAAAAATAGATCTATCAAGATTGCCTTCAGCCAAATCTGAGGTTTTCATGATTAGTGATTTGTGTGGGAGTGTCTGGGCCACCAAAGATTAGAACACATCTGATCCTGACTTGTGTAATAAAGGTCAGTGCCACCATGGGAAGGTAGTCCTAGGAGGTATAAGAAAGCAGGCAGAGAAAGCCATGCAGAAGAAGCTTCTAAGTGGCACATTTCCATAGGCTTCTGTTTCACTTTCTGCCTCAAGGGTCTGGCCTGGAGATTCTGGCATGTGTTTCTTTGATGATGAATTGTGGTGATATACTGTTTATGATTTATTAAAGCCACTGGAGACCAAAATAGCAAAGCAGCTACACTAGTTAGCCATAGAATCAAGACACACACCTTTAATTCTTGCACTCAAGAGTAAGAGGTAGACACATCTCTGAGTCCTAGACCACCCTGGGCTACTAGAGAGTGAGTCAGAGCTCACACCTTTAATCCAAGAATTTGAGAGGTATAAAAGTTAGAGGCATTCAGTCTCAGGTTATTCTCTCAACTATGTTGAGTAGAGCATAGCAGTCTGAGTGAAACTGAGGAGCAATGAAGTTGGGAGCAGAGTGAGGATCACCCATTTGGTGTTATGAACTTAGGTAGAGGTAAGAGCTAGTGAGTAGCTGCTTTGCTTCACTGATCTTCAGCTTGAAGCTTAAACCTTAATATCAGACTCTGGGTCTTTTATATATCGTGCTACAATGAATAGTCCCCTAGAAGTATAAGATTAAGTAAACTCTTTCCTCCCCAAGTTGTTTTTGATCATATTATTTATCATAGTAATAGAAAACATATCAGAACACTTCCCAGCAGATAGAGTTTAGTATGTATAATGCTATTGTCAGTCCAAGAACTGCATGTTACACTTTTATCCTTTCATATATCAGGCTGAATATTAACATTTCATGTAAATTTAATGTTTAAATAAGTTAATAACTTAAGATAATGAAGTGGGATTTACAGAGAATAACTTTTTGTTTTTTGGTTTTTTGAGCAGGGTTTCTTTGTGGCTTTGGAGGCTGCCTGGTACTAGCTCTTGTAGACCAGGCTGGTCTCCAACTCACATAGATCCACCTGCCTCTGCCTCCCCAGTGCTGGGATTAAAGTTGTGTGCCACCACGGCCTGGCCAGAGAATAACTTCTTAAAGCACTGATGAGCTGATATATTGAAACATACTAAAAAATAATTTTAAAACTTCCATTTAAGTTTCTGAAAAGGTAGTTCAGTAAAAAGTTTATTTGGTGCTAATGAATATTTGATTGGCTTTCTGATATAATTGCCCTCTATCAGGGTCATATTATTAATGTAAAAATTAGTCATTATCTTCTCAGTGATAATTGGAAAGTTATTTCTATCAAATATTTTGTAAGAGCTTTCCAATGAAATTGAATACTACTGACATTTCTCAATGATTTGAAAAAATACCTATGTCTTTATGTCTATATGTATATCTACATATAGATATATTCATAAACACAATTTTAGTGTTTCCTGATGATTGCTTCCAATTCATGGATGAATTGCTTTTTTTCATATGTTGTTTCCTAAAGTGGCATTATTGCACAAAAATTGCAATGAGAATGAAACTATCATAGCTCATATATGCTTCCTTTTGGTATTTTTCTTATGCTAATAGTTATATATGGCTATTAATACATGCTCATTCTTTTGCTGAACAAAGAAATATTTTAGGGAATTAATTTAAATATGGGTCCTAAAGAGATATTTGTCTTGAAAATATGTGGTTGTTATATGTGACTAGATTAAGGATGCCTATGATAACTTAAATATTTCTCCTGATGATATCTTGAAGTATGAAAACTTGGGATACTAGTAAGACTAATATAATTTAGTTCTCCATAAAATTGTGACAGAAAATCTCCAACTAAGCGTTAGGAGCCAAACATGCTTGGAGAGTTGTGTACTTGAGATACATTTGCTTTAAGGCTTTATATAATATTAAATACATTTTGCAGAAATATAAACTAAGAAAAAACATCAAACGAATCCTGGCATATTAATGAAATTTGAGCATATGCAAGTGGAATTTACTAATGTCTTCATCGTCATTACTATTACATCATTACTACATCGTCATTAGATGTACTAATGTCGGTATAGAATACTAGACATGTGTGACCTTGGGGTAGAGGTTTTGCATTTGTTTCCATGAGAGAAGAAAAGCTTTGGATACCATCAAAGTTGATCAAGATTCAAGTTGAAAAAGACAAACCTCTTGACAAGGACGAGTGACATGTATTTTCTTGAGGTATATCTCATAAAATAAATTGAAACTTACCAAAGGAAAGGGAAATGTTTTGCTTCTATCTTCACAGGAAAACTCATTTCCAGAAATACATAAATACTACATGGGTAGATGATTAAGAAGAAAAGTTATCAATAACCATGCAACAAAAGGAACGTGCCATATGGTAAGGTTTACAGCATTCTCTCAAATAATTCTATTTCTCTTTATTTTTCTAGTCCTTATTTAGGTCCCTAATCAATGCTGGCTTTAGAGTCTGATTTGGCTTTCCTCCCCTAAAATCCAAGCATGTTGTTTAACTAAACTTTAGAGTTTCTGTATTGTATCAAGAAGCCAATTCATGTAATACAGAATGAGAGAAGAATTTGGGGACTGTCTTTGTCTTTCTTGGCTCTTTCCTTCAAGATGTATACCATCTCACAATCATTATTTTTTCACAATTGCCTTTTACAGCATGCATATAAGCAAACATTTCTCTGCTAACACTTATGTTTGAGTCCCACACAGCCAATGAAGACCTGCCTGACAGCAATCCTTGAATGCTCTAGAAAAGAAATTGGGCCATACTTCCTAAACTGCACTGGATCCAACTTCTTCCTTTCAACTGACACTCTGACCAGAGCTTCAAGTACTGACTTCAATCAAGTTGAGGATTTCAACCTAAATCTTCAATCAAGCAAATCCCATCTAATACAGGAATATAATCCATTAGAGAATTTCACTATACTAACATTTTTGTTCTCACAGGACCCCACAAGGCTACTGTCATTCCATTTCAGCAGGAAGTAACTTAGAGGATGCTATGCCCCCATCCCCCATTATTGTCTATTAGAGTAGTGTAAGCCTAGTTAGAGATAATTTTCCTATTGGTTAGGGTTGAGATTGGAAGGAAGTGTTCATGTTTGGACACCTCTTTCAGATTACTTTAGGATTTAGCTGAAATAGGCATATTTAGAATGTGCAATAGCAGATTATTGTATCTTCTCGTATTTCAACTTTATGATTGTTAATTTTGGATACTTTTCACTGTTAATTTTTAATCCTCTTTTAGACTAAAAGGGGAATTGTAGGGAGACATGGTAACTGAGCCTCCTAAAGGCTGGCCACAGTTATGCCTGACCTTGTCTGTCAGGGCGTGGTCAAGGTGAGATCAGGATGATGCATGAGTGGTTCTTAAGGGATGGCAAAGCACATGGGTGCCCCTTCTCTCTGGCCTCCCTGCCTTAATGGTCCTGGCATGCTCTGGCTTACATTTGGCTGTTGTTTTTCTAATAAAGGATATCTTTATCCCAAGCTCCTTTTATTTCTCAATACGCATGTGGCTCTCTGTAGAAACTCGGGTGCAGACTCTACCATGGCCCCTAGGTACCCAAGGGGCTGATGGCTGACTACACTCCAGACATCTGTGGAGTCCTCAGTGATAACAGGAGCCATGGATACTACCACAGACCCTGGAACCTGCAGGACCATGGACCCAGATACAGCCCTTTAGAGTGGTGTGTGTCTAGATGTCTCCATGGCTCCAGTATCAGCACTGGCAACTCAGATCAGCATGGACCCTAATGTGGCACAATCCTCTGACACTGACCTGGTCTAAAGTGGCCACCTAGACCCTGGTCATCTGCATGACCCTTTGTGGCAGTCAAAAAGAGCCCTAGACATCAACTAAGACCTTGGCTGCTGTAGGGACACAGACCCAGACATGGCCTTCTGCAGTAGCCATTGACTAGACGATGCCATGGCCCTGGGTGACAGGTCATTCATATCAGAGTTTCTTTGGTGTTAGCATGGCTCTCCTATGACCTCCTGGCTACAGGTTGTTGGTGGGGAAAGTGCAGGGGCCTGTGGTTTGGGCCACATTGATATCTGAGAGCTCTGCTGCAGTGCTGGCCATGTCAATATTGGTGTCCTGTACAGCCACCTGCCGCCTTAGTGGCATCCTGATCTGGGCTGCTGACTAAGACGATGTTTGGGTTCATGGTTGTACCACAGCTAGGGTTTGTATTGATGTTCATGGTCCATGATGTGTAAATTAATAGCCTCATCTACAGTTTCCTAACCAATGTTGTCCTTAATCACTCCTAGGATTATGTTGCCTCATTATTATGGCCTAATTACTACCACTACCTTAGCACTATAAATTAAAATTAAATAAGTATTTTCCATAAGAATATGTATCCAAACATGGTTAAAAAAAAACTCAAAGAATAAAACAAAGATAAACAAAAAAAATAATCAATTAAAGGAAACCATTCCTTAAAGATGCAGATTACTTATACTGAAGGTTCATTAATTTTCAACATTTAGAAAGAAAAGAAAAAGGGTTCACTATCTAAAGAGATAGTTCAAGGGAGACACAACAGGGAAAGCAAACATCCAGACTGAAGATGAATGGGAGTAACACAACTTAAGGGAAAAAGTTGGGCTCCATTAAGGGCTGGCTGGGAATCAAGCACAGGCCTTCTGCAAGAGCAGCCAGTGTTTCTCCAATACCTCTTCTTCAATCAGGTCTCATCAACTAGTTCTCTTGGTCAACAATGAGTGCTGATAAGAGCCTTAAATATTTGGATGTACTCTGAAGCTTCCCAGACCAACAATACATAAAATAGCATGTAGTTTTGTTTTGTAACTCTTGTATTTCAAGAGGAACATAATTCTTCCCTGTAGGACATCATCCATTTAGCTATCTTTTTTAGCTTACATTTTTAATGGGTTATAAATTAGTAATCTCATTTCTTATTACTCTCTGATTATTTGCAGAGATGTCCACACTATATTGGCCAGGGATATCATCACAATGGACACTCAGCTATGAAATCTGGCCTGGACTACAGCCCCACCAACACTGAATTGATATATTTTTTAAATAATTGAAACTAAGAGTGAATGTCAGATATATCATTTCTCCCAGACTTTTGCATTTACATCAACCTTCATGGTAAGTTTTCTGTCATTGGTTTTTCTCCACATTAGTAAAATATTGAAACATACTTATAGAACACATACATACAGGAAGATGCGTGACAGCATATAGTGCTTTGCAAAAATTCATTTTGAAGAAAAAAGTCAGTAAAGTTAAATAAATACCATTCACAAACCATTATTTCCCACCACTCCACTGAGTATATTTATATTTCACTGCTTAGTATATTTTGTGTTATTGTATATGCAATATTAGTTGATTCAATTTATAGAACATTGTTGTACATAAGTAACATTTCCATGCTGTCATGTGTGAACCATGTCTCAACACAGATAAATGATAAGTGAAGAAAAGTACTTATTATCAGAAATATGCATGTCTTATTTGATTCTAGAGATGAATATCCTTAGTGATCTTCATGATAATTTACTCTTTAAACAAACAGAATAATTGACAAAAATCACTTTAATATTTAATGAGTTTAAAACTAGGAAGCCAAATAAGTAACTGCAATAATTTTTACCTAAAAAAGATTGAAAATGTAATTGAGAAACTAATTAGGATCTTTTACTTAGAAAATAATTCAATTTTATTGCCTTTAAAATGCCATTATTCTGTCATTTATTTTTAATTCTGAGCATCAAATTTAAACCTCGTTTGTTAGATAGTGAGTTATGTCTTAACATTATGAGCAGGCTTCTACTAATAACTGCTGCATGAAAAGAGAACATCTTGCATTGTTAGTCTAGAATCTAGATATTAATTATAGTCCATTGCACTTTGCTTAATCTGATTATTCCCTCTATTTTGGGGAATATGGAATGTATTTTATAGTTACTATTGATGGTTGGTTACTCTGGGTAAATAAAGGAGTAAAGAAAATGTGGGAAAATAGCAGGAACTACTTCAAGTCTGTCTACACAAGTGTGGAATGGATGTAGTTTTCTTCAGCTATGTCGAGTGAATATGGCCTTGAAATTAACAAAAAAAGTCACAAGCTAGAAAGAAAGGCTCTGAAATGAATGAAACCTAATCTCTGTCGTCTAGGAACTGGGAAGAGTGTTGTCCCATCTGCAGCATGCAGTCTTGTCATTGTTGTCAATAATGTAAACTTCAATGATTTTAGGAACAGATTACTGTGTCATTAATTTATTTGCCCCGTGGGGGTAAAATAGTATCTTGAGACCAAGATGCTATAAAGAGCTTTGTTCTTCATTCAACAACATTTACAAGTGTCCTAGACTCAACTTCCTTGGTTATATAGTGCTGAAATTGGATACATACTATAATACCTTTAAGAAATGTAGTTTCCTATAACCCCTGTGTTCTGGATCTCAGAATGAGATGAGGTAGAAAATGCTTGACCTCAGATTTAAGTCTTTGTGATGCCTCAGACATGATTTTACTATACGAGTAAACATCAAATGCCTTGGTATGTGGAAAATAAGAATGTAAAACAATGCATTGCTGTTGTGAGGAACATGATGAATAGCCTCCTTTGTGAATACCAAGGTGCAGCTGGACTTTAAGAGGCAGTGTATCAAATATCCACCTCATTCCAGTACACTGAGAAGCAGTGCTGGAAATGGTGCCCTCAGAGGGAATACAATGAAACTTAAAGAGAAATGGGAAGGTTATTTCTTTCCTCCAAAGGAATGATGCTTCTCTAAAGTAGGATTGTGAAAATTACAGATGGAGAGAATAAGGGAAAAAAAAACTTAAAAAAAAATCCAGGATATTCTTACAGACAGCTATACAGTGGTCAGAAAAGCACAACTCTTTTCAATTTGCAACTGAATAAATTACACAAAAATAGTGGATAAAGTGGATAAAATCCATTTAAAATTTTAATTAGAGATGATTGCAAGAAAATGAAGTATATAACAAATATCTCTTCTTCAGAATCCCAATATAGGTAAAGATAACACATATGAAATGTCTCATCTGACTATATATGTATACTATTGCAAATTGCTTAAAATTCCATTTATTAAATGCTACAATTTGTCAAAGCTAGAGTGTTGTGTAAAGTTAGTAGAACCACCACCAAGTGCACATCTGTAGAACATCAAATTTAATGAGATTTTCCATATTGTTTGGCTATTTCTGCAAAAGCAACACTGCAATCAAGAATCATTTCCTGGTTCATAATTTAGAACTTTGTAGCAGCTCTACTCCTCTACTTCTCACACAGACCCTACACTGTTTCTTTCTTTATTATTTTACCATGAAGTAATATTATTTTCAGTAAAGGACACAAAATAATGGCCTGTGTTTTAAGTTTCACTCCTTCTATCATGTAATTGTATATTTTATTTCTCATTTATAGTTGTTTCAACTATATGAGAGTTTATTTGGCTATTCATTTCCTCCTATACATGAAGATTTTTTCTCATTTTGGACTACTAAAAACACACCTTCTGAACACATTTTGATTTTTTAAAAAAGTAACATTTGCATCCTGTTATTTACTGGAAATAAGTAGGAATATTAAAGCAGCATTTTTTAGAATGCATTTTGATTGTTTATGGACTGCCTAACAATTATTATACTGTTAGTACATTATGATAAATCCAGTTATTCCAGCTTTCTAGTTTCTGGTAAGGTCAATCATCATTCCCATTAGTTTGGCTTCAAAATGTGTATAGTAGCTCATAATGACTTTAATTTCTTTTGCTAACCTATTAATGAACACACACACACACACACACACACACACACACACACACACACATAATCTTTCTTTCATAAATTTATTTATTTTAGTCTTATTTGGCTTAGTTGGCCATCTCTTCTTAATACAAGAATTCTTTGAAAAATTCGAACTACAGATGGTAATCAGATGTATGTGCCATGTATATGCATGGGTTTTAAACATATATTCCAAATGAATATAGGCAGTGAATTCCCAAAACAAATGGTAGTGTGAATTGTATATTTTTCTATGAAAATTGAATATATTTAAATTCCCAATGATTCACTTTTTTACTTTATATTATATGACTTCTAACTGGAAAGTTATCAATTCAGGACCCCCAAGACCATGCTCTAATTACAAAGTATATTTATTCACCCCAGAGGGACAAAGGACAGGGGAAATATACAAAGACACAGGATAGATGATTAGAGAGAAGGGGCACCCCTTCTAAGCAATGTTAACTGTCACTAATATTTTGGTTACTCCAAGAATTTGGAGGTAAGACCCTATTGCTGATGGCACTATACTCTGGATATAAGACAGAGGAATCAAGCTGGAGCTTACTTGAAATTCTCATTTATGAGAAGTGGTTATCATAGCATTGTAAGGGGTTTTGCAAGCTGCCAAAGGAAAGGAGTAATTAGTAGTTCTACAAAGCATTAAATTCTGTGAACCATAATAACAGCACAAGGAAGATATCGATGATTATGCAATAATGTTGTTTTATTTAATCTTGGTTTTATCCAACAATAGTTTTATTGGTCTAAGAGCCCTCTTAATAGGAAGAAATCAGATTTTGCACTGTATGATTAGCAACTACTTTGTGTCAGGAGATGCTATAGAATGAGATTATCATATACTACTGGTATATTATACCACTAACATTAAGGAAACTGCTAGTTTAGGAATCTAAACCAGTGAAATTTCTGTTTTTGCTACATGACATTTTCCTATACCCACAAATAGGTAGCCCTAATCTCTCATCAAATGCTTTATTTCACAACAGATGGGGATTATTTCAATGATATAACATGGGTCTTATTATAAAGATTAAATGATTGAGAGGTGCTGAAACAAACTGATACATCTGCAACACAGTCCCAAAACGTAAGTCTCAAGGAAAATCATAGAAGGAGCAGAATACTCTAAAAGCCAGGGTCCCAGGATGTCTGTTGATAGTAAATCTTAAACAAGAAAGGAGAAATATACCACAAACTTTCAAAGGCATGGTAGTCTGAAAAAGGCCAGCATAATAGCAACATCACTGCCAGCTGAGATGACAATTCAGACAGGGGAAATCCCACTTGGTCCAAAGCCTAGATCAAGATGGGCAATGGTTACTGAGAGAGGGCAAATAGTTAAGAAGTTGCACTGCTCATCCATGATTTCCCCTCAAAAATTTTAAACATGGTATGCAAAATATAGAGCTGCACAAAACCTCTCTACAAATCCTAAAAATATTATTCATAACTAATGTTTCCACTAACATTAAGACTTCTTATAACCTCAATGCTAGCCATATATGTAAAACAGCAATTACCCTAATACTAATTTTAATTATAAAGCTGATACTAACACTCAATGTAACCTTACTCGTAATACTAATCCTAACTGTAATGCTAATCCTGTTACTAACATCAATACTTACACTAACCATAAAATTAACCATAAAATCTAGTCATTGAGACTAATAACAGTATCACTAACAAACACTAACACCAACACTAATTCAGCACTAACAATAATCTTAACTGCAAACCTACTTGTAACCCTAGACCTAGCCCTAACCCTTTGCTTAGCCCTAAAGCTCCTCCTTAACCTAAACTTGACTTTAACCCTAACATAATGCATATCAAATAATATACACATGCAAGAATCACATATTGCTTAGGATAAATAAGATCCAAAAATGTCAATCACATGATTGCAGATTGAATGATAACCATAGCACTTCCATAAAACAGTATTTTATTGCCACTAATTTCATCATATTACAACATGTTACATTATATGTATAGAGTCTGTTGTTTTTGTTTTATTATTTATATAGTTAACTTGCAATAATGGGACAAAATAATAAATCAGTGCTTGTATTTAATCCTAAAGAATGATTTTCTTGTGTGTTGTTTCTTTAGTTGGTTTAGTATACTCTCATATTATGTTTTACTGCTTTGCACCAGGGAGTTTTTTAAACCAAATTTATTAAATTATATCAGTCAACCATTCAAATAGATTAAAAATATTTACCAGCCCACAAAATGTTTTTACCAGCCCTTCTGCTTTTGTGACATCCCAATTGTAATAAAGATAATGTAATTAGCATTTTATGACTCACTCAAAAGTCCTTGTTCCCTGACTCAATAACAAGTAGCTAATTTCCAAATGTTAATTATTACTTGTGATTGTTTTGACTTACTTTATACATGTCATGATCTCCAATGAGTGAAGTATCATTAAATATAGCTATTCTACAAACAGTATTCAAAATGCTTAATGCATTTTTTTGCACAGACATGTAAGTAAAAATGAAAACTGAGCATATACATCAGAAAGCATTAGGCATTGTGAAGTCTGAATATAGCTTTCATATATCTATATCTTGTTTTCTCTCTATGCTTTGGCTCCTGTTGTGTGTCACTGTTGCAGTAGAAATCGGTTACTAGCTTTGAAAGCTATGGCTAATAATAGAAACTTGGACTCTTACCTCACTTGGAGCTGACAAATACTGGGGGTTTTGATGTGATAGTGAGCCTGTTGGATTCCAATGTCACCCACATGAGAAGAGATTCAGAATATATTTAAATGATTTTAGACAGGACATACCTCTTCAAATGTATGCTTTTAAAACATTTTATATATATATATATATATATATATATATATAATGTGTGTGTGTATTTTAAAATATGTAAACATTGGTGAATATATTATTTGTCCTGAAAACACTAACACCATATAATATAAACAACCTAGAAACACATAACTAAGATAAAGAATAAGTTACAGCTTTTCCTATTTAATGCATAGTTTTGAAGAGTTGATCATTTATACTTGATTGTCTTCTTGTTTCAATCAAGTATAAAGGCTGGAACATGGATAACAGGATTGAGGAAAATAAAGTAATTTATTGCAATTGTTGACTCACATCTTCTGTTAAGAGGATTATTATCTATTAATTATCTGACATGTATTTTCAACATTACTTCTAATATAAAACTGTCATATTTTCTCAGTGTACAACTGATTAAGGAAAACAGAATAGTCACAGAAATTATACTCTGAAATTATACTATTTTATTTTTTCAGTCTTTATATTTTTTGAGATTATAACATAATTCTATAATGTGATATATCCTCTATCATTTCTCCCTTCTTAGCTTCTCCAGTTCTCTTCCCTTAAAGATGTTTTGATTTTTCAAAAATTATAGCCTTTACAAACAAACCATAAACTTAGCTGTTATTTTTAATTGCGACTATCTTTAGAAAACACATAAAGACATATGTACCAAAACTACACATGTATTATTTATTTATAGTTATAATGGTATTTTGACTTACATACACTGAAATTATGAAGGCAAAGGCATGTTGTGGGTCACCAAAGAAGTTTTGGGGATGGGATGGAATTTGGGTAAAATTAAGATGCATTGTATACATGTATGAAAATTTCAAAGAACAAATTATAATTATTTTTAAAGAAGGAAAATTAGATAATTTAAACTTAAAAAATAGGTAACACCTATAGAATATTCCTATTATTTTTGAGTATTTCTAATTTTAAAATAACAATTTTGTGTAAATGTTGGACATAATATGAGATATCAGTGCACATGCTGCTCTGAGATTTGTCAGTCACAGCATATATGTTCCCATATGTAAAATGTTGACAACTCATAGTAGGCCAAGTTATTGTCTCTTCATAAGTTTTCTTATGCAGATCACCTGTATACATATTTGCATCTTTACCCAACACACACTTTTGAGCTATATTTTTATTGTTTTAGAATTTTTAATTTATGAAGGAAAAATACTCACACATTATGATATGCTCTTCTCTAGTCTGCCGCTCTAATTCTTGTAACTGCTGCTATAATTTTGAGTTCTATAAAATTAACCAGGCTTCTAAAGCTGAGTGAGGTCAAACAGCATGTCCTTCTGGTATAATTTCCATTACTCTAGAAAGTGCATAAAAGAAAAATTCTGAAATTCCTGAATATTTTATTTTTAATGTAATGATTTTGTAAACCTGCTTAAAAAGCAGGGAGAAATATATGAAAACTTACAGATACTGAGCCATGTGGGACAATGAGTACTGTTTCTTAAATTTTTAGTTGTGAACCTAGCCTTTAATTACTGAGCTATCCCTCCAGCCCAAGAGAGATTACTATTTCTGTTACTGAATCTAGAAAAGGGGCTAATGCTTGTTCGCTCATTTACTACAACCAGAAGCAGCATTTTGTTCAGAACTGGAGGGCAAATTAAGACAACTTTTAACTCTGCTTATTATCATCCTTGCATAAATTCTCCCTAGAGCTTAATTAGCCCTGTCACTCAAAGCATTTCATCTGTTTGTACAGGAGAACATTTTCCCTCTCATATTTATTCTTATAATAAATCACTATGGTGTCCACGTCAAAGTTTGCAAGGTGGTATTATGAAGATGGATGGAAGTTAAATTATTTACTACAATTCCATTATTTTCCCTCTTATTTGTGTGAATCTGACCTCATATGGAATAACCAAACCCTATTGGTGGCAAAGTGTCTTCCTCCTGTTTGTGTATTCTAACTTATGTGGTTAATTACCCTGTATGTGGCTGAAGCTTATTTAGTGACTGAAATATATCTTATACCCTTTAAAAATTGTGTTATGAAAAAGAAATAAAAAGACTGAGGTGATATAAAGGCCAGAGGGGAGAGAATCCATTTAGTAGGACAAAGTGTTAACAAAATGGATGTTTGTACATAAGAATTTACATATTAGTGCATGACCATTTTCATGACAAGAGGGAGAACTATAGGGGAAGACTTCATGCCTTCATTTGGCATACTCTGCCCAAAGCATTATCCAATTCAGGCTCTGAGCTTTCACTGAATCACACAATTTTAACATGTTAAAGTACTTATTTTATTGACATACAGTATTTATACAACGTTAAGAATTGTAATGTGATGTTATGATTCACATCTATAGTAGATAATGTTGAAATCAGGGTACATGTATTTATTTTCAATTATATTCTGTGGGTTATTTCATAGACCACACAATTTCATTCACCTGACTTTGATACTGTTTCCATTCATCATTTTTTTCATTCCTTTCTCCACCCAGTGTATGTAGACCAGTGTTCTCATTTAGAATTCTTTAAAATAAATTCATTCAGATTAACAATTGAGTAAGATCATACAGTATTTGTTTTCCTCTGTGTGGTTTATTTCACTTAACATACTTTTCTGCAGATCAATCAGTGATGTGTTTGATGACAGTTCTATAACTTTTTTCCCTTTTATGTAGATGTGAGTTCATGCTCATCTGTGTGTGTACATTTGCCTCTGTGTGGGGGTGGTGACTTTAAAATATACCTGTCCTTTACTATTCCCATGATATTTGTTTCCACTATTGTCCCTTAATTTACAATGAGAGCAAGAACTCACATTTCACCACACTGAACTGCTTGTAATTATCTTTGTTCCTTTTGAAATATTTGCTTTAATAGGATCTATATTCTCTTCTGCTCCCATAAATAATTCTTTGTTATGTCATGTTATAAATATATTATACTGTGTATTACAGAGGAAATAATGTTTCTAAAAGTTGAAAACTATTTGTTTTATTTCTTGATATTCTTATACATATGTGGTATTTCACATCAATTGTGCAGTTCGATTTGTTTATCTTCCAATTTTGTTGCACATAGCATAGGCATTAATTCCATTGATAAAGTATTCTGTAGATTTACTCTTAAATTTTATTTGAATTTTATGTGATTTATATACAAATTTCATATATAAGTTCCATATTACATTATTTCTATCTCTGTCTCTACTTGTCTCCAAACTCTTACAAATTTATGATCTAGTCTTCTTCAGTTAGTTTGCATACACACACACTCACAAATGAGTACAAAAAACATAAAAAGCACTTGGAATTGGATAAGTGTTCAGGTTATTGCATTAATCAGTATTCTCATAGTTACCAAAATGCATTGCTGTTGAAATTAAGGAATGGAAATACAACATTTTCTTTTAGATTCATTGAACTAGGTGCAAAACCAAATTTGAATTCTCAATTTTTCTCCATTATCTTCTATCCATCCATACTTTATCCTGGACCATCTTTGATCTGTTTAAATGTCTCTGTACATCTGTGCTCATAATTTATGTTGGTCCCTCACAGTGAAGTTTGTACTGTATTTATTGAACAACAGAGAAAATATAGTATGTGTCAGAGGGCATGGCTTAGAAATCTTTAATAGAGTTTTACAAAGAAAAAGGTAATTAACTAATGCCAACTGACCACAAATTATTAATTATTGTAAACAAACATTATCAAACTTTATTCACAGATTGCTTCAAACATTTATGTCATGTATGTATTGTGTATGTTTTCTTTTTTATCATTCTGCTGGCTGTTGTCAGCAATTATGAAAACAGACACACATTATTCTAGTTTAGGGACATAGAAGAATATATAATTTAATATGAGATATATACCCATGCCTTCATATTAAGTGGTTTTTCCATGTAAATATCAGGATTACACTTCTAAAACAAACAAAAAAAGAAAACCTGGCCTGCCCTGTCCTTCTTACCTGGTAAGGCTGTCTGATATCCAGACCACTAATAATGTAGCTTAAGTTCTAAGGACAGTATGCTTTGTAGCATTTATTAGTTAATTTATATACATAATCTAAAGAATACATGTCACAGTCTTTTTTGGCTGTAATAAATGTAGTCTGCTATTGTTTTGATAGATTAATCTCTTATATAGCTTTATCTACTTAATATATACATTTCAACACAAAAATCATTTAATAAGTTTTTACTATAAAGTGGAATCATTAGCAGACAATAGTTTATTTTTTGAAACCTAAGTTATTTAATTCAAAAGATTCCTAAAAATCATAAAGTAAAAGACACAAATTGATTTTTCTATGGCTAGGTTATTTTTCATTCACCAATTATACTGTCATGCTAATTGTATTCTTTTTAGGTGATAAAAATAAATATATGATCTGGGCGTTGGTGGCACACACCTTTAATCTCAGCACTTGGGAGCCAGAACCAGGCAAATCTCTGTGTATTCAAGGCCAGCCTGGTCTCCAGAGAGAGTGCCAGGATAGGCTCCAAAGCTACACAGAGAAACCCTACCTCAAAAAAACAACAAAAAATTGTATGTTAGTTTTACATGTTTCAGATCAGTCTAATATACACTATGTATTAGTTTATCCTCCTAATATCTATGAAAACATTTTTGGTATAATAAACTCCAATGGCAAATTAACCACTGTTACACACAAAATTTATCTGATGTTAGGTATCTAGCATTTTCTATTAACAAAATTAATCTGCTTGACTAGATTGCATGAGAGAAAGCACTTATAAAATATTTACCAAACACAATTACTATCTCTGTATTTGCATGCTTCTTTACCTCAAAAACTGTTACATGTGATAGAATATTACTTCCATTTGACTAAAGAATAAGGTTGATTACTGATGAAAAGATGAACTCCAGAACTTCTATAATAGGATTGGACAAGAAATGAACTTAAATGATTGGATGTAATAATATGGACTTCAATGGAGATTATGAAAAATATTAAGCAGAAGCAAGACTACATAGAAAACGTCAAGTATAACAGAAGAAAATTTCTTCAACTATAAAGCAAATTTTTCTTTCCTCAGTTTTTTAATATAGTGCTTGAAATAAGTAATAAGACTAAAACATAGTGAAATGAATCCCCTTTTAGTGTTAAAAATTAGTAGGACAATGAAGATGGTGGCAAGGGGAAAGAACGGATGAGGACAGAGTAGAGAAAAAAGTTCAATCAACCATATGCAGTACATGAACGTAACTACTCATTTGATTATTTAGTCAAGGTAGTAAAAAAAAACATTGCCCTTGCTCATTGCTTTTTAATTGAAGGGGCTTTCATTTTAGTTAGAATTTTTCATACTGAGATAAAACAGGATGGTTTTTCACCAAAACATTAAAGGTCAAGAACAATGACCCATATGAAGCTGGTGTCTTCTGTCATGCTTATACATTTGTATTTAAAGATTCAGTATAATCTATGATTTAGTTAGATTATTCAGTTAATTTGTGGTGGTTTGAAGGAGAACTATCCTGCATACTCCTAATCATTTGGATATTTGGTCCCAAGTTGATGATGGTGGTTAGGAAGATATAGAAAGTATGAACTTTCTACAGGAGCATGATGATAGACTTTGAGAAAACTAACATCATGACACTGCCAGTTTTTTCTTTGCACTATGAGCTGAGGTTCAGATGTCAGCTTTTTGCCTACTCTTCCCAATGCCATGCTTCTTGTTCCCATGCTTCCCTGTTATAATGGATGCTTATCTATCTGTAACTCTAAGGGCAAATAAATCATCTTTCTATGAATAGCCATGTGGTGTGTTTAATCACAGCTATAGAAGGATGACTAATGCAGAATTATTCATAGATGTAAATACATAGATATACATTTTTAACTTTTCTTTGTTCTTATAAATTGTGATTATAATTGAAAAGACTATGAATTATCACTATTTCACTGATTTATAAAATTAGGAGATTAGTGAGTAATCTCATTACTTTGTGTTTCTGAAAATTTGTCTATATTTTTCTACCATAGGTATAAATAAAATTGAATGAAACATTACAATACAGTTTGAAAATAGTGCCTTGAGGTAGAATTTCATTGTAAGAGAATTATACTTCTACAAATAAGTTTACATAGAAAAATATTCAGAAGCTTAATTTAAAATAATTATTATAGAACATTGTAATTATTTTGCTATTTTCTATTTTACTTTATTTTTATGTAGTTCATGAAGATGTATTAGCACACTATGTATATTCAGTATACATATATGATCAGTATATATTATAATCACAATATATTGCTTTGAAAACATAAAGTTATCAATGTATTTCCTTTATAAACTTTCTAGGTTTTATAAAAATATGGAAAAAGTATCAAGTACTTGGTAACAGTTTTGAACATATTGGAGTAGACAATGCTTGTATTCAGATGCCAATTTAATGAAGTTTAAATTTTAATTATCAAAATAATATGCCAAAAATAATCTGAAGAGAATAACATCCAAAGTAGTAAAGTGTTCATCATGCTGTGTTATTATTTCCTTACCCAATCTCTAACTGGAAAGCATTCATGAACTTTTCATTTCTGAAGTCTTACTCAATATCAGATTTTCTAATAATATTCTCTCCTTTAAACAGCCGTTAAGGAGAATGAGATAATGTCATATTCTTGGAAATTGACATAATTTAAGGCAATCACCTTGCACATTACAACCTGTAAGACTCAGTAACACTGTCTTATTTTTCCTTGTTTGTGAATTCTATATTGCATATTGAAACATAAAGTCTTATGTAGGACATGAATACAAAGTGAGACAGGGAAAGGAGTGTTCTGGAGAGCAAAACAAGATAGGAAGAAAGTGGAAAATATGGGGATGAATATGATTAAGCATACTATAGACAAGAAATATGCTATCTTTATTACACAGAGGTTCACATAAAAGAATGTCAATAAAAAAGGAAATAATTTATAATCAAATTGAGTTATATTTAATACAGAGGCCTTGATTTTACCCAAAAAATTAATTAATTGAAAACATACTTAGGAGTGCATGGGGGTGAGATGGGGAGATAGTGGAAGAATGGGGGTAATGGAAATGGGGATTGCTATGTAAATTAAGATTTTTCTAATTAAATTAAAATTAATTAAAAAAAAAGAAAATTTAAAAACTCTCATCCCATTGAAAGGATAAAGGGAAATTGATTTTTCATTCTAAATTAGGAAATTTTGTTTATACATGTAAACTTCTAGGGACAGTTTTTTAATACATACTAAACTGGTAAAATATATGAAGTTCTTGGTTCTTATAAATACAGTTATATCCCATTTATGACTATCTTGATGACCTCAGGAGAATAGAGTCAAAACAAGCTCATCAAATAGCATCCATGACTCTTCTGTGATCATGGGCAAAATAAATATTGATTTTCTTAAGAGAGGCCCACCATATGTGAAATTACTAGTAAATAGAAGGAATATGCAGACTTTTATGATGTTTCGAATTCTTGTCATGATATATCACTCTTTTAATATCTGTGTTTGCCTACACAGCAGAGCTGATTGGTAACTTAATCCATCAATGTTCTATGTACTTTTGAATGATCTTAATAAACTTATGGGAAGATAAAATATGGCAACACTATGCAAATATTCAGTACACAGTGCATTAACTTAACCAGAATCAAGCAGAAAGAAAAGAATGCACTAAGCTGAAATCTGTAATTTAGTTGAAGAGAGGGAGTAATGAAAAAATCTAAGGAGTCTGTACCAGGATGGAGAAACCCATAGGAACAGTTGACCTGAACAAGGGAGAGCACATGGACCCCAGATGCTGTCTGGGGGGCCAGTACAAGACTGATCCAGACCCCTGAACATGGATGTCAATAAGGAGGCCTCTGCACTCCAGGGAGGCTCTGGTGGTGGATTAGTATTTTTCCCTGGTGTAAGAAGGGACTTTGAGAGTCCATCCCACGCGAAGGGTTACACTCTGGCCCTGGACACACGGGGAAGGGCCCAGGCCCAGCACAGGAAGATTTGGTGGACTTTTCAGGGCCCCATTGAGGGCCCTACCCTGCCTGGGGAGTGGTGGGTGGATGGGGTGGGGGGTAGGTTGTGTTTGGGGGAGGAGTGATGGGGGTGAGGGGAGGGAGAAGGAGAAGGGACATACAAGAGAAACAAGCTTGTTCCCTAACTTGAACTGATAAAAAAAACAATGTAAAGGTATAAAATGTAATTTTCTTATGACTTTTTAGTTTTCAACTGCATTCTGAAGTACATAAATAGGAAATTAGTTAGATTGGTCAGCAAATTAATTAGTAAATTCATTTCACACATCCTAAACAACCACTTCCAGGATGTTCTCTAGA
Source organism: Cricetulus griseus (assembly GCF_003668045.3). NCBI lineage: Eukaryota > Metazoa > Chordata > Mammalia > Rodentia > Cricetidae > Cricetulus > Cricetulus griseus. Next base: position 139,859,212 of record NC_048598.1, read on the forward strand.
AGAGAAGTAAATGTTGTATATTAGGAAGTAGATTCCTAAAATGGTTTTCCTGTCTGGCCAATTAGCTAGAAAAGATAACAAATTAGGTCCTTGAATCTCCAACCTAAAATTTATCATTCACATCCATAACCAAAGTAAAAGGAAGTGAGAACTGAAGAGATATTTTTTATACATGTTCATAACAGCATTATTTTCAAAGGGTAAAATGAAGAAAATGTACTATGTTTGTTGAGAGACTGATTAATTAATAAAATAAGAAAGGTTTATTTACACAATAAAATATTATTCAGGCCGGGCAATGGTGGCGCACACCTTTAATCCCAGCACTCGGGAGACAGAGGCAGGCGGATCTCTGTGAGTTCGAGACCATCCTGGTCTACAAGAACTAGTTCCAGGACAGCCTCCAAAGCCACAGGGAAACCCTTTCTTGAAACACCAAAAAAAAATATTATTCAGCCTTAAAGACAAAGAAAATTTGACATGAATTGGAGCATAAATTATACTTTACGATGATATGCTAAATGACATATAAATTCATAAAGTGAGTAAATTTTGGCTATTTAGAGAATGTGAATGTGGATATAGGCTTTAATGAATACAAGCCTTCAAAGAGAAAATGAGCAAAAATGAAGATCAATAGTAGAGATGTCTGTAGAGCTCTGCACATGCAATTAATACTGTAGAATATTGTACTTGCCATGATGGAAATGGAATAATTTTTATTCTATAATTTACTGTTCAATTAAAAATAACGTAAATGAAGATATTTTGTGTCATCAAGAAAAACTTATTTTATATCAGTTTATGAAATATTTTATTCTAATTCAGAAAGATATTATAAAAAAGCAATTAATGACTGAATGTCTCTTTTCCATGATTCTCAATGCACATTTAAAATTCTATTGGTCCTCTAATTACTCAGAAAATTTGGTCGTTTCTTTCAGTTTACTGTGAAGTAGCTACTGAAATTTCATTTATGTTTGTTGGTGAAAATATATACATATATATGTATATGTGTAATTTATTATGGTTATGATCATTATCCCATATTCTTTAATTGCCTTTTAATACCTATCAACTATCTTATTTTTCAATGACTAATTATTAAGTAGATTTGTAAGCCACTTTCACAAAAAATGTGACTTCCATTTCAAAAAGCATTCCCTCCCCTAAATTTAAGGATTGGAAATTCAGAAATGAGGTGAGAACACTGAAATGATGACTCAGCTGTTATGAACTTTTCATGCTCTTGCAGAGGTTCAGACTTCAGTAACAAGAATCAAGGCTGGGTGATTCACTTTGATAAATTTAATGCAATAGGCCCTCATAATCTGATAGGACGTGGCACAATTAGGAGGTATGGCTTTATTGGAGTGAGTATGGCATAGTTGGAGGAAGTGTGTCACTGTGGGTACAGGTTTTGTGGTTTCCTGTGTTCAAGATACATCTCAGTGTCCTTGCTTGCAATATGTGGGACTCCCAGCTACTCCTCAAGCACCATGTCACCAGGACATCACCATGCTCCCCTGATGATGATGGACCAAACCTCTGAAATTGTAAGCAAGCCAACCCAATTAAATCTTTTCCTCATAAGAGTTGTGATGAGGCCTCTGGCAGTGGACCCAGTGTTTATCCCAAGTACAAGGGCTTTGGGAGTCCATCCCATATGGAGGGATAATCTCTCAGCCTAGATACATAGGGAAAGGAATAGCCCCGGCCCCAAATTATGTGACAGACTTTTATGCTACCCCCTGGGAGGCCTTACCCTCCCTGAGGAGTGGAAGGGGGGTTGGGATGGGGAGTTGGTGGGGGGCATGGAAGGACTGGAGGGAGAGGGAACTAAGGTTTGTGTGTAAAATAACATTGTTTTAATTTAAATAAAAAAGAAAAAATGAGTTGTTGTGGTCTTGGTGTTTCTTCACAGTAATAAAATCCCTGACTAAGACATTCAACATCATCAATAATTCCATTTCTAGGAGATACTATGTGCTATTCTGACCACAAGGGGCATGGTATTTGCATTCAAACACACAGACACACACAGACACACAGACACACAGACACACAGACATACACACACACACACACACACACTCACACATACACTCACAAACATAAACACATTCACACTTACATTATTGACAAAACATGTGTTTAATAATAAATCTTTAAAAACAAATTTCTGAGTTGGAGTTGTAGCTCATTTCTAAAGTGTTTATATAACATGTATTAGGTGTTATGTTACTATTTTTACTATTTAGCTAAAAGGCTTGTGTAACTGTTTATAGTATATTAAAACCTGTTAATGATGTAATTTCATGTTTTGTATCTTATTCTCTAATGGAAGCAAGCACAGTTCTCATATTTCTAACCATAATAAATTACATTATTCACCATAATAATTTCTTCCTAACATATGCCACTGAAATATATCTACAGTTAAAATTTCCCTTACAACTAACTGTAGACTTCAATTAGATATCTTTTAAACAAAAATATTGTTTAATAACAAGGAAACAACTAAGAATGTGTGATTATCAAATTTGAGATATTCTCATTAGAATTCAAGATTAATTAGTGACAATTCAGATGTTAATCAAAAATGGATGTGACAATATTCAGAAATCCCAATTAATATTGTTTCAATTCTTGGTTCCAAAAGAATCTGATTATGCACAGTGACAAACCAAACTAAATTTGGAGAATCAGTTGATGTGAAAGGGATTATGACTATATAAATTAAAAAAGTATACCACCAATACTCTTATATTTTAATTCAATTTTCTTTTCATTCCACTTCATTTATTTGATTAATTTCATTTCATTTTATTTTTGGTTAACAAATCATACTGTGTAGTTTTGAGTTGCCTGGGACTGTATATGTAGAAGACATTGACCTAAATCTCACAGAGGTCTGTCTGCCTCTGTCTCTAGTGGTGAGTTTACAGCCATATACCATGCAGCTCCAGCAACAGCTTCATTTAAATGAGCATTTTTATAAATGTTTATTAATGAAAGCTGCTCATTCCTAAAAATACAGATTTAAAAAATAATTTTAACTTGGAAATCAAGAACCAAATCCCCAAGAGATAATTTACTAAACAATTTAATACATTTTTTTTCAAGAAAAATTCATCATCCTTCTTCCAAGTACATTATGGAAGTTGTTTGACATATTTCTACTACACACACAAACAAACACATACTACTCAATCAGTCTCAATGCCATCACATGTTTGTTGTTCAGTCTTCTTTCCTACTTCATTATGTTTCAATATTGAGTCAATGACCTATATAATTATTTTGCTTCAACAACATGTTTTTCAATGTATGTCATTAATAAATTAAAAGAATACTAAAGTCAAACAGTCATTCTAATCACTTGGAAGTGTATAAAAGAAGTCGACTGTTGTGTGTGTGTGTGTGTGTGTGTGTGTGTGTGTGTTTGTAGAAAATACATGTACGTATGTAGTAAATACAATAATTGATGGAAAGATGGAAAGACAGAGTAGTGCCTTAATCACACTGATGTTTGTTTAATACCTTAATGTATCTCCTTACCCTTACATTTCAATTTTATTTATTTTTTATTCTCAACCTAAGTCAAAATAGTTTTCCTTTCCAAGGATAATATCTTTGGTCTACACTTAGTCTTAGTGTGGTATAGAGAGTTAGAGTTTGTAGAATATTACTTTACACTGTGTGAATACATGTCACCATGATTAGTTTAATAAAGAAGCTGACTGGCCTATACCTGAACAAGATAAGGTTAGGCCAGAGAACCAAGCTGAGAATGCTGAAAGGAGTAAGGGTTGAGTCTCAAGAGTTTTCAGCAGAGGCAGAAAGAAGCCAGATGTGTAGTGATATATTATTTATGATTTTTAAAAACATAATTGAGGATTCAGAAAAGTAAGGTCAGCCTCAAGCTATAGATATCAGACAGTGCTGATACACACCTTTAATCTCAGTAGCCAGAAGCTAGGTGGTAGTGGTATCCACCTTTAATCCTAGGACTCAGGTCTAAGAGATAGATGGATTTCTGTGAGTCCAAAGCCACTCAGATCTACCGAGATTGAAACAGTCTAAAAGAGAATTATAGCTCACACATTTAATACTAGGATTCATGAGAGGTGTATAAGTCAGCATCAGGATTCAGTAGCGGCATTCATTCTCCAGCCACTTAGTAGAGGCAGCAGTTTGAGACTTGTTGAAGAGCTCATTTGCAGATCAGCCCTTTCAGCCTGACCTAGGGGAGAGAGCTAGTGGCCAGCTCCTTTGCCTTTCTGATATTCCTCTTGAAGTTTAAAACCTATTATCAATCACTGGTTCATTTATTTTTCTTGTTACTCAGAAAATGTACCAAACCACATGGCAAAGATAATAAATATGGGTTAACAAAATGTAAGATTAGCTAATAGCAAGACTCAGGTATTGGGCAATTATTTGTATTTAATATGAAGCATCTAAGTCAGTTATTTAGGAACTGGCAGTTGACAAAGAAAAGTCCATCTATAGGGGTTTGTAGTCCTATGATAAAACTGCATCATACAGAGCAACTTGGGAAAGAAAGGATTTATTTGGTTTACATGACCCAGGTCACAATATACTGCAAGAAGTCAAGACAGGACTCAAGGTAAAGACCTATGTACAGTAATGGAAGTAGAAGCTGAGGAAGAACAATACTTACTAGATTGTCCTCATGGTTTGGTAGGTATGCTTCTTTGTATTACTCTAGCTTATGCCACATTGACAAAATACAACCAGAAACCATGTTAGCAAAATGTGATAGTGACAGATAGAAGGCTGTAATTCAACCCTCATCACAAACTAGATAAAATAAATCAATTCAGAACATATTAAGCATTTCAACAAATGGAAGGGTCAATATTTTAAAACAACAAAAAAGCAAACAAAACAAGGTTGTAACTTGTTTTTCTGGGTAATGATTATCTTTTTTAATGAAACTCCCAAATCACAGGATTAAACAGCAAGAAAGCAACTTTCAAAGTTTAGAAATTTGGAAATGTATCAATTTAAAATCGATTTTCATGTAAAAATGTAATTAAAAATGAGGACATTGTCTATAGAGTAGAAAAAACATTCCTGCAATATTTCTGTAGAAGGCTATATTTAGAAAATAACTCAATTTAAAAATGAGTCAAAATATTGAACATTTTTTTTCAAATGAAGATGTTAAAATGATCAACAGAGACTGAAATGGTCTTCAACAAAACCACCATTAAGAAAATATAAACAATAGAACTACAGTATGATTGTACTTAGCCATGTTTGAAATGATTTCTGATGGTAAATTAAAAGATGATAATTGCTGGTGAGAAAGTGGAAAAACATTAATCTTGGAGACTGAACATAGATTAAAACAATGATTACTAATAACACTACAGAGGTCTCAGACTAAAAAGTGACCATCAATTTTAATATAAGGTATTTAATCAAGAGGCATGGAATCACTATTTAAAGGGGGAGATCTGTTACTCCCCTTATCAGTGTTGTACAATCTAATGATCACACCTAAAATATGCTTTGTGTACATCAGTGGATAGTTGAATATAAAGTGTGATAATGTGGACAACTGTGTTATTTTGAATTTTGAAAAGGAATAACTGGAAATTTTTAATAATATAAATAAACTTCTATGACATTATGCCAAGTTGGATATAAGGAAAACACAAACACACACACTTTCACACTGTATTGATTCTCACAAATGTGATCCATAAATGTAAAATTTTCATTAACCATCTTTATAACAATGTTTTACATACCTATTAGTGGGAAAATATGGATCTAAGGATTAAAAATGCTATTACAAAGGAGCAGTAACATGAAGTGATCCTTCATCTACAATGGGTATTACATTAAATAAAAATATTTTACATCCTTAAAGTTGCAGTGAATAGATTTTTTAAGTGCTCTAACCACAGAAAATTTGTTAGGTAGTATATATGTTAATTGGTTATTAATTATTTGCATAAATTACGAATATTTTAGAATTAAATTGTGCAAAATGAATACCCAAAAGCCTTGATTTTCAATAAATTTTAAAAACAGTCATTTAATAATTTACAAAACAAGTGTTGAAAACAATAGACATTCATTTAAATTGGCAGAATAACAAAACAAATGTTTTTACATGTTATTTGAAGAAAGGGACTGGACTAACACTATTTGAGGTATAAGTAGAGATTATGATGCAAGCTTTAAAATATACTACAGTGGTTCAAATAGATATTATTTTGGACATTTCTTTATAAGAAAATAAATTAAGTGTTCAAACTGAAAAAAAATCCTGCAAATAAACTATTTTATGTAAATATTACAATTTTTTAAAGTTGCAATTTTCCATGCCATCAGATATAAGGGTAAAATAAAGTAGAGATGAATTTTAAATGAGTGCTTGTAGAGATGTATTATTTAACATTTTATCTTAAATTTAATTAAAAATTTGACAGGTTTTTATAGTGATCTTTAGGTCATACTTTGAAAATCTGTACTCCACAAAATTCAAAAACCTAATGGAAATGGACAGTTTCCTGGATAAATATCACTTACCAAAATTAAATCAAGATCAGATAAACAGTTTAAATCGACCCATAACCCCTAATGAAATAGAAGCAGTCATCAAAAGCCTCCCAACCAAAAAAAGCCCAGGACCAGATGGCTTCACTGCAGAATTCTACCAGAAATTCAAACAAGAGCTGATACCAGTACTCCTCAAACTGTTCCGCACAATAGAAGCAGATGGGATATTGCCAAACTCTTTCTACGAGGCTACAATCACTTTGATACCCAAGCCACACAAAGATAAGACTAAGAAAGAGAACTACAGACCGATATCCCTCATGAACATCGATGCTAAAATACTCAATAAAATATTGGCTAATCGAATCCAAGAACATATCAGAAAAATCATCCACCACAATCAAGTAGGCTTCATCCCAGGGATGCAAGGATGGTTCAACATACGAAAAACCATCAATGTAATCCACCATATAAACAAACTGAAAAGAAAAACCACATGATCATCTCACTAGATGCTGAAAAAGCCTTTGACAAAATCCAACATCCCTTCATGATAAAGATCTTGGAGAGAACAGGAATAACAGGAACATATCTAAACATGATAAACGCGATATACACCAAACCAATAGCCAACATCAAACTAAATGGAGAGAAACTCAAAGCGTTTCCTCTAAAATCAGGAACAAGACAAGGCTGTCCACTCTCTCCATACCTCTTCAATATTGTACTTGAAGTTCTAGCTAGAGCAATAAGACAAGAACAGGGGATCAAAGGGATACAAATTGGAAAGGACGAAGTCAAACTTTCACTATTTGCAGATGACATGATAGTCTACATAAGTGACCCGAAAAACTCTACCAGGAAACTCCTACAGCTGATAAACACCTTCAGCAAGGTAGCAGGATACAAAATTAACTCAAAAAAATCTGTAGCTCTACTGTATACAGATGATAAACTCAATGAGAAAGAAATCATGGAAACATCACCTTTCACAATATCCACAAGCAACATAAAATATCTGGGGGTAACACTAACCAAAAAAGTGAAAGACCTGTACAATAAGAACTTTGAGACTTTAAAGAAAGAAATTAAAGAAGATACCAGAAAGTGGAAAGATCTCCTGTGCTCTTGGATAGGCAGAATTAACATAGTAAAAATGGCAATCCTACCAAAATCAATCTACAGATTCAACGCAATCCCCATCAAAATCCCAACACAGTTTTTCACAGACATTGAAAGAGCAATACTCAACTTTATATGGAAAAATAAAAAGCCCAGGATAGCCAAAACAACTCTTTACAATAAAAGATCTTCTGGAGGCATCACCATCCCTGACTTCAAGCTCTACTATAGAGCCATAGTTCTGAAAACAGCTTGGTATTGGCACAAGAATAGACAGATAGACCAATGGAATTGAATTGAAGACCCAGATATTAACCCACGCACCTACGAATACCTTATTTTTGACAAAGGTGCTAAATCCAGACAATGGAAAAAAGATAGCATCTTCAACAAATGGTGCTGGCACAATTGGATTCAGACATGCAGAAAATTGCAGATTGATCCATACCTGTCACCATGCATGAAACTTAAGTGCAAATGGATCAAAGATCTCTCCATAAATCCAGCCATGCTGAATCTTCTAGAAGAGAAAGTGGGAATAACCCTTGAACAAATTGGCACAGGAGAACGATTCCTGAACATCAGGCCAGAAGCACAGACACTGAGGTTTGCAATCAATAAATGGGACCTCCTGAAACTGAGAAGCTTCTGTAAGGCAAAGGACACAGTCAGTAAGACAAAACGACCACCCACAGAATGGGAAAAGATCTTCACCAGCCCCACATCTGACAGAGGACTGATTTCCAAAATATACAAGGAGCTCAAGAAGCTAGCCACCAAAACACCATACAATGAAATTAAAAAGTGGGGTGCAGAACTAAACAGAGATTTTTCAACAGAGGAATCTGAAATGGCTGAAAGACACTTAAGAAAGTGCTCAAAATCCTTGGCCATCAGAGAAATGCAACTCAAAACAACTCTGAGATACCACCTCACACCTGTCAGAATGGCTAAAATCAAAAATACCAATGACAACCTATGCTGGAGAGGTTGCAGAGAAGGAACACTTGTCCATTGCTGGTGGGAGTGTGAACTTGTAAGACCACTTTGGAAATCAGTATGGCGGTTGCTCAGAAAAATGGGAATCAGTCTACCTCAAGATCCAGCCATTCCTCTCTTGGGTATATACCCAAATACTGCATGTCCATACAACAAGGACATATGTTCAACCATGTTCATAGCAGCATTGTTTGTAATAGCCAGAACCTGGAAGCAACCTAGATGCCCCTCAACTGAAGAATGGAAAGAGAAAATGTGGTACATTTATACAATGGAGTACTACTCAGCAGAAAAAAGCAATGGAATCTTGAAATTCGCAGGCAAATGGATGGAACTAGAAGAAACCATCCTGAGTGAGGTAAGTCAATCACAAAAAGACAAACATGGTATGTACTCACTCATATATGATTTTTAGACATAGAGCAAAGGTTTACCACCCTATAATCCTCTTCCCCAAAGAAATTAGAAATCATGAATGACTCTAAGGGATAAATGAACCCCAGGAATGGGAAGTGGCATGAACTCCCGAGCTAATTGAGAGCATGAGGGTAGGGGAGTGGGTGCTGCCACAGTAAGAGCACAAGAAGATGAGGAGAGGAGAAGAAATGGAGGAGCAGATATATTTTGTTAGGGGAAGAATAGAGGAGAGAGAGCAGGATGAGAGATACCATATCAGAGGGAGCCACAATAGGTCCGAGAAGAGATCTGGAAGTAGAAAGATCTCCAGAGACCTACAAGGATGACACGATCTGACAGTCTGGGCAGTGGAGGAGAGGGTGACCTAGAAGCCCTTCCCCTAGAATGAGTTTGATGACTACTCTCTATGCTATCCTAGAGTCCTCATCCAGTGGCTGATGGAAGCAGAGACAGACATCCACAGAAAAACACTGAGCTGAATTCTGGAAACTAGTTGAAGAGAGGGAGGAATGAATAACGAAGGGGTCTGTACCAGGTTGGAGAAACCCACATAAACAGTTGGCCTGTAAAAGGGAAAGCATGTCGACCCCAGACGCTCTTTGGGAGGCCAGTACGGACTAATCCAGCCCCCTGATCATGGATGCCAATGGGGAGGCCCCTGCACTCCTGGGAGCCACTGGAGGTGGACTGGCATTTTGCCCTGGTGTGTGTGGGGGACTTTGAGAGCCCATCCCACTTGAAGGGATGCACTCTGTTTCTGAACACATGGGGAGGGACCTAGGCCCAGCACAGGAAGATTTGGTGGACTTGGTGGAGCCCCGGTTGGGGGCCCTACCCTGCCTGGGGAGTGGTGGGTGGATGGGGTGGGGGGTAGGTTGGAGGTGGGAGAGAAGGAATGGGGGTGAGGGGAGGGAGAGGGAGAGGGGAATTACATGTGAAACAAGCCTGTTCCCTAACTTGAATTAATAATAATGATAATAATAATAATAATAATAATAATAAGAGAGAAAAAAATCAGCGTACATGCATGCAATATATATGTTCTACACACGTTTGTAAAATTTTTATTAAATTTTTAGATTTATACAATTTGTACTTTGCTGTAGACTAAGCTTAAAGACTTGCCTATGCTAAACATGTCATCTGTCACTAGCCATTGAATCGCATCCCCTATTATGACTTACACTTTTTATATTATATTTTAGCAATTTTTCTCAAAATATGTTAGTATCTATGAATGAAAAAGAGATGTAATTAAAGCTTGATCATTATTTGATAATTAAATGTACTACACATCAATATTGTCTGTGCCTCCTATTAGAATGATTAAATAAATGGATATGACTTTTGACAAAACTTTGTTGCTGACTTATGAATATGTGTCTCTTTTGTTCATGAACGAGAAATTTTCTAGGAAGAGTAAACAACTGTGCCCTACGAAAAAAATAGAATTGAAAAAAGATAAGACTATGAAAATTTTAACTTACTCTTCTTAGAAAAAATTTCATTTTAAATAAATTTCTAATTAAATTCTAGTTATTTCCAAACACAGTAATTTTATTTATGTTCCTGGATGGGTATCATAACCCTAATAGCCCTCATACACTCCTATATTTGAGTGCTTAGTCACTAGAGATTGGCAGCATTTAAAAAGGTTTAGAAGGTGTGGCCTTGTTGGAAGAAGTATGTCACTGAGAGACAGCTTTGAGATATCAAAAGCCCATGGCAGGCATAGTATTACTCTTTCTGCTGCCTGTATATCAAGATGTAGAACTCTCATCTACTTCTCAGCACCATGTGTTCCTCTGTCCCACCATACTCCCTGCTGTGATGATACTGGACTAAGCCTTTGTAACTCTTAGGAAGACCCAATTGAATGCTTTCTTTATTAGAGTTGCTTTGGTCAAGGTGTCTCTTCACAGAAATAAAACTGTAACTGAGATACTTAAATTCACTCTACTCCAAGAGGTACTATTTGGGGCTACTTTTTCTCATATCTCATTAAATATTTTTATAATAATTTCAACTGCCTTTTTAATTTATTTTACTGTCATAAATATGTTATTTCTGTTCTGGTTTTGTAAAATCAAGCAACATTTTTTCTCATTATTAGCCTTGTGTTGAGAAATTCAGATTTTCATCTACCTTGAGTACAAATAGTACTTATTTCACCAATAGAGTATGTCAAAAGCCCATTGTTTTCTCTCTATTCACACAATTTTTATGAATTTTATGAATCAGAATAATATCAGTTTTACATTCAAATCATTTTCTTGTAACACAACAGCTACATAGTTGTTGAGGTTTATAAGTAGATACCCACAGCTAAACACTGAGCCATATTCCTGAAATCCAGTTGTAGAGATGAAGGAGGGATAAACAAAAAAGCCAAGACTGTGTTGAAGAAACCCACAGAAACAGTTGACCTGACCTAATCAGGGCAAGGAAACCCTAGTTGTAAAGCTGGGGAACCTGCATTGGACCGAACCAAGCCCTCTGAATGTGGGTATCAGCTAGGAGGCCTGGGAAGTCTGTGGGATCAATAAGAGTGGAACCAATGTTTATTCCTATTTCATAAATGAACTTTGGAAGCCAATTCCCTATAGAGGAATATTATTGCAGCCCAGATACATGAAAGAGGGCCAATGCCCTACCCAAAATGATGTGACAGACTTAGATGGTCTCCCTTGTAAGGCCTCACTATTCTTTGGGAGTGGGTGAGGTAGTTGGGGGGTCTGTGGGGAGTATGGGATGATGGGAAGGTAAGAGAATGGAGGTATTGATATGTAAAATCAGGTTGTTTCTAAACTAAAGAGGAAAAAATAAATTACATCTTTGATAAGGGAATAACGTAGGATGTATACAACTGCAATTAGAACATCACTATATGTTCTGTTCTATGTACATGATTGTGAGTATTTGGGTTTTTATCTTTTATTTATTGAAATGATCATCTATTCTGCTAGATAATCTCACAAGTGTATCATTTAATACACTGTTCATTTCTACAAAGTTTCCATTTGTTTATAGCACTGAATTATGCCTGGGATAGATGGACAATTTTGTTGCCCATGAAATGTTAAAAAATAACATCTTAAAACATGATTTGTGTGTGTCACAAGTGTGAACATGCTATTGGCATCTATTAATAGAAATCCTGAATAAATGCCCCGATATAAGACAGGCATCACTAGGTTTCCAAGGGACAATGATACAGCCCACCATATCAACAGCACCAGGAATAAGGAATCCTAATCTGTAGTGTATTTGTCATGTATTTTAAAAAGCAACTGGATCCATACCTGGCTAATTAAAAATAAGTGAACTTATTAAAAAATATCTGAAAGTTCAGAGAATCACCAAGACAGCAGACAATTAAAGCTGAAAGTTACAAATGAAAAAGACTCTTTCATATTTTTCTGTAAAAGCTACAGGCAGTGAATATCCATTCAAATCTGAGAAAATTAACTAAATAAACTATGTAAAATGAATGGGCAAAATACTTGTGGCAAATAAGTATATTAAAAACTAATTTATAGAAGCATCAATTTAAAACCATGCTTGGAAATCTTCTTACTTACTAATAGCAGATAGAATATGGAGATACAAAAAACATTAAAATATAGAAAACAACTAACTGACTCAACATCTTTAAATATAAAATATAAGTAAAGAGATATTAGGGTCTTGAATAAGAAGGGACTCTAATCAACTGTCATATTTGTTGCACTATAAATTCAATCCTGAGCATTTTCAAAATGACTAAAACTTGTTCTAAAACATCTTTTTGATACATATAAAGTAAGCATTAATCAATATTCTGTTTAAATGAGTAGTTAGAAAGATGGGTGGAACATCATCTAATGTCAAGAAATTTAAGTAAATAAATATCATAAATATCTGTGTCTATGTATGAGCACAAAACTACACATATACATCCATTTAACTCATTAAAGCGTTCATGTTTGGGGCTTGCATGGGATAAGCTGATGCACAAGAGAGAAGGAAGGTGTCAAGAGACTAGATGCAGTTTTTATATGTGAAGTTTTCAAAAAACACACAAAAACCAACCTATCTTCAAAGAACTAGTTCCAGGTTAGACAGGAAAACTGGGGAAATATAAAAATTGAACCCTGGAATTTGAGGACTAGTTCACCAAGTGATTTACAATATTTTCCTAAAGTATAACAAAACATACAAGTAGAATAAATTTTGGAAGTTGCTACAACCGAGAAATAGAAAATTTTGGATTAGAATGACCCGTCTCAAAAGCAGCTCTAGGAAAGGGAAAGTTGATGAGGAAAATTATGGTTTGGTTTGGTGAAGTTTTGTATTCTTTTAATTTCAGTCAATTGATGACCAGTGTAGGTAGGATAAGCCATGACTAGATAATGATGTAGTTTTCAAGTTTACAAAGTTAATGTTTTAACAGAGACCTAAGGGCTCTAAGGGAAATATCAGCATGCACTTGAGGGTCTTGAGACATGAGAGACTCGCTTTTTGTTTCTGACTATTAGTACTTTGAAGGCAGAAATTTCTGAGGTCCTGTTGATGTTCCATTTATGGGTGACCACAAGCCATCAGTTCACAGATATTGCCTGGTGACCATTTCACTCAGGACAGACTAGAAACAGTACAAATACCAACCAGACCTTCAGAAACCAAGTCTATTTTCACGACTTAAATGAGACCTTGGAAGGGAAGTACTGTGGAGAGATGCCTACTGGCTGGGCTGTACACAAAAGGCACAGAGCAAGCAAAGCCTTCTGCTCTAAGCCTGCTCTCACAGGACCCCCACCTGAAGTCCACGTGTGCAGGCTAGAGCCAGTTCACTGTAGAGCTGAGACAAGTCACGTGACTTTAAACTGACCAATGAGGGAGTCCCGGTTGGCGTCTCCATCTGACTGGCTCAGTTCTGCACCTCTTACCAATCAGGCCACAGATCAGGATGCACACATACCACGAGATGGGTGGTCAAGAGACAGTTGGTGCCAGTCTTGCGAGTGAAGGCAGAACATTCCCTTCGCTGACACCAGTGCCTGAGGCTCTGTTCACAGACAGTGCTCAAAGCTGCGAATTTGGAAGAAGATTTTCTGTTCAACACAAGCAACACCAGGTATAGCCTCATTGGCTGCTATCTTCCAGGACGATTTTGTTTTCATGGGACCCAGAATGTTCTCTTTGTAAAAAACACTTTGGAGTGTGGATTGGGCCAATGGCTATTGTTCATATTGACCGACCCATCAGGAACCTGAACCTGGATACTAAACCACCTAGTTCTCTGTCTCTTTTGTCTCATTGCCCTTCAATGTCTGGCAACAGTTACAAATGAAGATGACTTTGTTATGTGTGACATGCCAGTCTTAAAATGTAAATTTTGAGGGAAAATGACTGGAAGTGGTGATGAATGCTTTAATCCCAGCACTTGGGTGGCAGCAGAGGTAGGCAGGTCTCTTTGAGTTAGAGGCCAGACTTTTTTACAGAGTAAGTTCCACAGGAAAGGCTCCAAAACTACACAGAGAAACCCTGTCTCATAAAACCACAAAGAATTCTGGAAAATAACTGAATTACACTCTTGAGGGCTTTTTACCCTATGTCTTCTGCAGTTTTTCATTGTTTTTGTTGTTTGTTTTGTTTTGTTTTGTTTTGTTTTGTTGAGACAGGGTTTTCCTGTGAACTTTAGAGCCTTTCCTGTGGAAATTATTCTGTAAAAAAGTCTGGCCTAGAATTTACAGAGATCCACCTGCCTCTGCCTCCCAATTGCTGGGTTTAAAGGGTTTTGCCTCCAATGCCAGGCTCCTTCTATTCGTATATTTTATCGAGAACATTTTATATTGGAATTGTTCTTCTTTCCTCAGTCATGAACTTATCTTGAGTATGAACATGGCTTGTTTATGTTCTGTTGAACTTGCTGAATGTTTCCAGTAATTTCAATAAGTATTGTCATGTTCAGGTGGATAAATTATTGGTTTATAGTCTCCACTTATTTTACAGTTTGGGTTATTTTTTTCTGTTTTTTTTTTTTTTTTTTTTTTTTTTTTTTTTTTTTTTTTCCTCTGAGTTATCTGTCTGTGCACAGCATACTCTTTGGGGAAGTCAGAGGAAAACTGAGGGTTGGATGTCAGTGTTTATTTTTTCCAACATATGAGATCAAGGAAGGAAAGCTCATGTCACCAGGTCTGGCAGAAAGTTCCTACAGGCTTTGTCGAAGATATTGGAAAGTGTCTCTTCCATTCTCTCCTATTGAATAGTTGGAGAAATATTAGTGTTGATTCTTTTTAAAAGTCGGGTAGAATGCATACATGAATACATCATATCAGTCTTTTATTCCTTTTCAAATTTCATCATTGAAAATCTTTTACAATAAATGTTTGTTTATTATACACAATCTTTTTTGACCAAAGAATCCACATTTCCTCACACTCCGATCCTCCCATGCCCACCACCAATCCCCATCCACACCCCAGGAAGCCTGAGGCCTTCATTGGGAAATAATCAAAGTCTGTCATATCCTCCCCCAAGTAGCTACATTGAGAGACTATCCCTCCATAGGGAATGGTCTCCCAAAGACCATTTGTGCACTAGGGATAAGTATTTCTTTCAATGCCAGAAGTCCCATAGGTTGCCCAAGGCCCCCAGCTGACACCCATTTTCACAGGGCCTGGATTATTCCTATGCTGGTTCCCCAGCTGTCACACTGGAGTCTCAGAGCTCTCAGGTTTCTCCAGCATGGTCTTGTCCTCTTTCCTCATCACTCCTCCATCTCTACAACTGGATTCCAGGAGTTTGGTTCAGTGTTTGGCTGTGAATCTCTGCTTCTGCTCCCATCAGCTACTACAAGAAGGCTCTATGATGACATTTAAGGTAGTCATCAGTCTCATTGCACTGCATCAATATTTCCTGGTGACTCTCTCACTCAGGACAGAATAAAAACAGTGAAAACACAAACCAGACCTCCAGAAGAGCCTGAGAGGGCAAGAGAGAAAGGTATGTGTTGGGTACAGATAGTCACCCATAGTCAAAAACCCCTGCCACAATACACACCCCAGATCATGATGCCAGGTACTGATACATTTCCCATTCCCTTACAACCAAAGCCCTCTACACTGGGCCAGGTGTCATGTCTTTCAGAAACCTCTCTTCTATAGACACAGACACACATATACATATACACATGGGAAGTGACAGGTTGTGTGATGTTAAACTAGCTAACAACTGAAGTGTCTATAAACACACACACACACACACACACACACACACACACACACACACACACACACACACACCACAAGGCTGGTTTTCTGGTCTTGCCAGGTTCACTCACTTGTCTATGAAAATTCTTTCTCTGTGTCTCTCTGTGTCTCTTTGTGTCTCTGTCTCTGTCTCTGTCTCTGATTCTCTCTCTCTCTCTCTCTCTCTCTCTCTCTCTCTTTGCCCTCTCTCTCCTCCCTGTCCCTCTATCTCTGTCCCTCTCACCCTCTTTTAGAATGAGGTCAGTTACTTACTGCTAGATGTCCTTCCAATCAACCACAGCCCCACTCTGGAAACCAAATGAATGTCCTACCAGCTCTCCCCTCTTTTGTAACTAAAACCCTCACACTATACATTGCTGTGTCTATTTTTACAAGGTATTTTCTCTTGCACAGCCAAAGGCCCACATGTAGCAGAATTCAGCTTCTTCTAATTACTCCATCCCATATAGCTAAAAGTCCCAATATAAATACAAACCAGGTATCATTCCTTGGTAACCTCTTCCCTACAGTAAAAATTCTAATAAAAGGATAGGGGTCTGCTTAAGCCTGATCCAGGGCCCCTGAACTTGGGTGGCAGCACAGAGGCCTGGGCAGTCTATGATTCCACTGGCAATGGAACCAGTATTTATCCCTACTGCATGAATGGGCTTTGAGAGCCCATCAACTATGGAGGGATACTCTTTGGTGCAATTATTTTGATCATTTTCCCCCTTGCCCAAATATTCCCATACCCTCCTTTTTCCTTGACCATCTACTGTTACAGTCTTCCTCTCTTTCAATTAAAAATCTAAAATACAAACCAAAAGAAAAATCAACACAAGCAATCAACACCTATAAAATGTCCCCCAAAAGGAAAATGAGCCTAAACATCTACAACATTTGTATTCGGCTGATTTATGTGTTTGCCAAGGGTTCTTCTACATGTGTCCTATCAAGAGGAGTGGTTAAGATACCCAGTGAGATTTCATCGGAGAAAACTTGTTCTTCCTTTGCCATCAGGAAACACTTGCAGATGTGCCCTTGGTTAATCATGGAAACCTGTTTCCACTTCCCCTTTTCATTGCCAGAACCCCCATCTAGTTTGAACCTTTGTATGCTTGTGTGTATTGCTACAGTCTATGTGAGTTCATGTGTTCATCTGTCCTGTTGTATCTGGAATATACTTCCTCCTTGGAATCATGTATTACCTTTGGCAAATGACTGTTAACTAATATGGCATGATTTTCTTCATTATTTAAAGCCTACTTTTCAGTATGGCATTGACAAATATGACATCATCATATTCACCAAATTATATCAGAGTAAAATATACAATTTGGGAACAGGAAAAAAAGGGTAAATTTGATGACATTTAAAGGATTACCTTAGAATTTGGTAATGAAAACCTTTTTCTTAAAAAAAACTGCATTTCTTTCTCTCAGCATAGGAGAGGTTCTGTGAAATGGTGTACCATGATTCTTTCCATTCCCTCTGATTTTGTTATTTCTTCAGCAACATTGATTGCTGTTACTATTTGTACTCTATACTTTCATTAAGAAATTATATGTGTTTATGGTTACATGATTTTCATTGTTTAGGTTATTGAGAACTTAGTAGTGAACAAGGAAGAAAAATTTATTTCCAAAAATGGTTATAAAATGATTTGGTTTGCATAAATTGGTTAATACATATTTATCTTCAAAATGATTACAGAATAGATATGACATCTCCCTATCAAAATGGAACCCCCTGTTAGCTGCCAAAGAAATATTTCCAAATTATTCTTTACATTCAATCCATTTTTGCTGTATCCGCACCATAGTTTGACTATAGATTTAAAGTGTGTCTTCTCCTACTTAGTCACTTTTGGTAAGATTGTGTCTGTTTTGTTTGCCCTTTTCAGCAATCAAGTTTTATGCCTCTGTAGTGTTCAATATTGTCTATTTCATTATATTTGGTTCTCATCTTCAGTACATATCCATTTTTTTTTTCTGCCCTGGAAAGTTTTATTGGTAGCTCTCTTGATGTTTCATTTTTTTTCTTTTTTTTCATTCATTTATTTAGCTCATAAATAAAGTCATGCACAATTATGATACACAATACAGTATGTTCACAATGGCATGGCTAAATTAAACCAATTAACATGTTATATCACCCATACTCATCATTTTTGTTTTGAACACTTAAAGTATACTATCTCACAACTTTTAAAATATAGTATATTGTTATCAATCATATTTATCATGTGCTCAGTAGACCTCAAGACTTCACAGAGTCCATGCCTCTTGTCAAACTGCAGTTTTATATCCTTAAACCAATTGTTTCCCCATTGTTAAAAGACCCACATTGAAYCCTAATAGCCACAATTCTGCTCTCTGTTCCCATAAGTTCATCATTTCTAGGTTACACATACAATTGAAATTGTGTGACATTTGTCTTCCAGTGTGTCACTTATTTTTTTTGGCAAGCATATAACTTTACTACTTACTAAAGATGAACTCAAATTTGCCTGCACAGGTGAGCACTCTCTGAAACACCTTGGATTCATCACGTATTTGAGTTTKWATATATATATATATATGTATATGTATATATATATATATATATATATATATATATATAGAGAGAGAGAGAGAGAGAGAGAGAGAGCAATAATGGCAATATGTTATGCATCAATAGCAGCAACAGCTTTACATTTCCATTTTTTTTGAAGTTTAGTTTAATCTTATTCTTTTTGTGGCCCAGGAATTCATTGCAAGTTTGCCTCACATCTGTTATACTTCTCCATTAGAAGCTTAAAGCTATAAACTTTCCCCAAGACCTACTTCTCTTTGCTTTTAATCTTGTTTTCTCAGTTGGTGTTTTCATGGATATTACCAAGAAACTCACTAACAAGACCAGCGAGGCAGCAATGCTGCTGGAACTAAAGGCCAGTGCCTCTGAAGAGGAGACACTTTCAGATCACTATGTCATCCTCAAGACCCTTGGCAAAGGGAACTTTGCTGAGATCAAGCTTGCCTACCACCTTCATACAGAGGTACAAGTTGCAATCAAGGTCCTGCCAAATGGAACAAAGAATGACTTCAGCATAAAAACCAAAATCGAAATGTATAAAATGTTGGACCACCCATATATTATCAAGCTGTTCCATATCATCAACACCAAAGAATACACCTACATGGTGTTGGAACATGCTGTTGGTGGAGATCTGGTGAGCTATATTGGGAGGGTGGGCCCTCTGCAGGAAAAGCAGGCACAGCACATTTTTACACAGCTAGTGTGTGCCGTTCACTACTGCCATGAGAACGGCATTGCACACAGAGACATCAAGCTCGATAATATCCTGCTTGATGACAAAGGCAACATCAAGCTGTGCGACTTTGGCCTGGCCACCAGAGTCACCCCTGGCCAGGATACCAAGGGGTTCTGTGGAAACATCGAATATTGTGCTCCAGAACTGTTTTCTGACAAAGAATACGATGCAAAAGCAGTTGACATCTGGAGCATGGGAGTGGTTTTATATTCAATGGTGATGGCATCCTTTCCGTTCAAAGCCAAGACCTATTCAGAAATGAAGGAGGAGATGTTGGATCCCAAGTACCACCTCCCTCACACACTTTCACAAAACATAGCAAACATCACTGTGCAATTGTTCACTGTGAAGCCTGAGCAGAGACCCAAGATATATGACATTAGGCAGCACCAGTGGCTTAAGGCTAAGGAAGAATTTTGGAAAACCACACCATCCTTAGAGGCACTCTGTAACAACCCAAATCCCAAAGTTGTGGTGGCTATGTGGGGTATGGTCTATGGCCATAAGGACATTAGTGCTTGTCTACATGAGAAAAAATTCAATAACATCATGGCCACATACCTAATTTTAAACCAGAAGTCGCCAGGGGGCGATCACTCTAAATATGCTTCAAAGTTCTTGCCAGCCTTTGTTGCTTTGTCCCCAGCAGATGCTCTCACTAGTGTTCCTTCTCAGAGGGGACTGAGTGAGCCTGCTCTTCCCAACTTGATGGAGGAACACCAGGTGCATGATGAGAAGGGATCAAGTAAGAAGAGGATGAGAAGCCTGAGCATGCCTGCCACCTTGTGCTGCCAGAAGGAAAGAAACAAATGTCCACACCCAGCCCCCAAATTTGCTCATAAGTTTGCTTATCTCAAGAGCAGATATTTGGCACTGGATAGCATGATTTGCAATTGGTCATCCTCAAGATCCCTATCGTCTGAGAGCATTTCTTCTGCATCTTTTTTGTCCTTGGAAACACCCCAGGAAGTGAACACCCCCAACAATAGCTCATATACTCAGAGTTCAGGGAGTTACAGGGAGGTACCTCACATTGTGAACATCACAGCCACATATGACATCCAGAGAGATTGTCTTCAGTCAGCATATAAGAACAGCTTCGATGATGTCCCTCCTGAAGGCATACCTGAAAACAGGAGATCTTCCCTTCTAGAAACATCCAAGAACTGCTTTAAAGATTTCCCACCTGAATACAAAACTACAGCCTCTGTCAGCCATCTATCCCGAGGTTGGAAGAGGGTTAAGAAGAGAATTGGAAATTGTCTCAGACTACTATGCTGCTTGTGCCAGCCTCCAAGAGAAGCAATATTTCTCAGAGGGCAGCAGAAGTGGAGAACAATGCATTCAGACACATGCAGCTCCATGGGGTGCCCAAGATGCAATCCTGTGTTTCTATATATTTTCTCATGTCCTCTGCAAACATCACTTAATATTTAGGAGTATGAAATATAGCAAATCTTGCTGGGCGTTGGTGGCACACACCTTTAATCCCAGCACTCGGGTGGCAGAGGCAGGTGGATCTCTGTGAGTTCGAGATGAGCCTGGTCTACAAGAGCTAGTTCCAGGACAGCCTCCAAAGCCACAGAACCATTAACATGAAAAGCTTTAGCTGAGGGTAGAGAACAGTGGATGAGAAGCAGAACTTGCAGAAGCAGCAAGAATTAGTTTGTTAAAATATGAAAGGATAAGAATTAAAGATTTTGGGTGAAGTAAACTGACAAAGTGAATGTGTGAGGGGATGAACCACTAGAAGATGCATGGCCCAGAATGACAATAAGAGTCAAGAAAATGAACTATGGCCATATTTCAAAGTTATTAAGACTGTGTCTTGCATATGTCTCATCACCTTCTGAAGTGCATGTAAAGTCTTTGATGAAGGTTGAGACAAGAGGTAGGAATTTTCCATCATGTGTCTGAGACTGCTGAAGTGGGAGCCGTGCAAGAAGTCCAGATGGCAGTGTGTCCAGCACAGGAGGAGGTAAGCCATCATCTACTACAGGATTGTCCATAGAAAGATCTCATGGAGTTAGCAAGGCTAAGTCCCATGGAAACATGGCCTTGCCATAGCATTCTTCTCAGAGATGAACAAGCCTTGTGCCATAATTCAGAAGCTCCAAACTAGCCCATGGATAAATTAGTCAAGTCCTGATGTGCCCAGTCTTCATAGGACATACCTGACAGCCAATACTCCATTTGTATTTTTTTTTACCTTCAAGATCCAGTTCCAAGGGAGCATTTTTGTATGATCACCAATAGGGGAGAGGTGACCCTCCTGCTCCCTCTCCCTCCCTTCCCTGTTGTCCTGTTTGCAGCCTGTGTACATTCCTTTGTCCATCTTATCGAAGAAGTCAGTTCCACAGCATGATGCTGGATCAGTCTAGCTGTTGGTGAAGGGGCCCTTGCTGTGGGACATTTGCCTATTGCCTCCTAACAGGAAGGTGGCAGTGTGATGGAAGGAAATGGGTACCACTGTGGATGGAAAGCTGGGATAGTGCTCCACTTTGGAAGGTGGGTATTGCCTGTCTGTCTTGGAGCACAGTAGACACATGACTTAGTCCACAGTCTTGGAACTACCTTTCATATCCATTCATATTCAACATCGGAGGTCAGACCTAAACAGAATCTTTTGACCATAGAGTCAGGGCATTCTGCCAGGCTATCTGTTTTGAAGTCCTCCTGTGAAAGTTGTCTTTGGTGATGTCATAGACACACTCCAGGCAGATCACTGCTCTCTGAAATGAAGAGTGGCCTCTCAGAAAGGACTGAAGGCCAGGGCCCATCTCTAGGCCTCATATTGCTAAAGGCAGCACTGAGAACACTAATCTAGTCTTGTTGTATGAGAGATGTTTCTGTGATCTGATCTATCCTTGACAGTGGTCTACAGACAAATAAGCATGAAGCTGCCGAAGCCAGCCTTGTTCAATTCCAAGGAATATGGTCATTGAGCTCATGATGCAGAAGGGCAAAGTAATAATGAGAGACAACACAGCCATGCATTGAGAGGGATCTTGGCGTAATTTGTGTCAAGTAGAGCATATGTCCCCTCTGAAACTCTATCCTTTAACATTTATGGAGGAATAGTTTGTGTAGAGAAGGTGAACATCTTCTTACACCTGTAAGGTAGGACAGTCATTCTGAAATGAGCCAGTCAGTCTGTAATGGGCTGAGGAACCACAAACATGAGAGTGCACACAGCCTTGCAAGGAAAACTAGCGCAGATCTCCTGGGCTTCTTTCTTATGTGGGTATAGCTGCTGTACATCACTGGGTGATTACTAAGGTTGGTTTCTGTCCTGATGTACTTTACTGAAGCCAACACCGGAGAAAGGGAAAGTTTGATGCTGTGGCCTGGTCAGTCTAACCAAGGACAAACAACCTAAGAAAATCACTGGCTCTAGACCCAGGTGCTGGTGATTAAGAAGGCAAATCTCAGTATGAACAGATGTGATGTTTATTTCTGTTTACTAACATTTGCCTTGAGTCTAATGGGAATTTTGTGCATCCTGCTATGAAAGTCATGTTCTTGCCTTTATCCTTTTCTTCTGAGAGAACAGAAGTCAGCTGAGGCCCTCCACAGCCAGCACATACCATCTTCACTGTCTCTATGCTGGTTGGAGCAGGAGCAGGTGCAATCCGTACCAGCTATTTATAATAGGACCTTCATAAACGTCATCCCAAATCTGTCCACAGGTATCCTCCTCACAGAGGACAGAGATGAGTACTTGAGCTGCTGTTTTTGACATAATGTGTTTGGTTGGAACTCTACTTAAATTATACCAACTGACCTATCAACACTGCCACAATGAACATTTTGGAATGGGTGGGCAACAGGGATCTCATAGGTCAACTCCAGATCTCTTACTGGCCATATTTTCTCTCCTACTATTTACAGGGTCCTTTGGACAGGATGTTTCGTGGAGGCTCATTTTCACCATGTATGTATAGTGTCTAATTTAGACAAGAGTACTTGAGACGGGTGAAAGAAGCAGATTGCCTATGTTTAGACATGCTGCTGGGAAAATACTTTTTGTCCTTTGCTCCTAGAGCCTGATTCCTGCAAAGTTCCATGGCAACCATGAGAAATTATTTCCTGAAATCAGATATCCCTGAAGAGACACTAATGATGGTGGCCTATGGAAGGTCACATTGGAAGACAATGGGCATCATACCTGCCTCTTTAGTCCCAGAATTACATTAAAAGTAAACCTGCCAAGAACACAGGTCTTCTGTTTGGGGAAATTGGAACTCTCATACAGCTTTTACATTGGTCTATAATATTCCTTCTCTTGTAGGTGCTCTGCCACATCCTGAAACATGTACCCAGGAGATTCCTGACCAGAGGATGTGAACACTCTGTGTTGATGCCAGTGATGAAAAACTACCAGCTAATTTCCTGAGCTCCTGAGGATCTCAGGGGCTCCACACACAGGACATAGTGTGGATGGCAATGAAATGACTTCTATTCTTGCATGCAGCCACAGACCACCCATGCCCAATTCTTGTCCAGATGTGGTGACTACAGGTGAATCCCCTTTGGTGAAAGTTTCCCAGTGGATGTGTTAATGTGGAATCTCCACCACACTGTGAAGCTGTGTCTATTTTTACAGTGCCAAAAGGTCATTTATTCCTTTATTTCCTCACAGATGACCCAGGAAACCTGTCTCAACACACAAAAACATGTCTCAGCAGTGGATCATGAAGCCAGTGTGCATCTCTACATAACATCTAGACTGGAATGCATGAGAAGCACAGTGTCCATGGACCCTGTTTTCCAGGCTGCCAGTAATATGCAGATGGTGCACTTGAGGTCATCTACTTGCACCTTTTCACACTGGTGTTGGCTAGAGACTATGTACAAAAGAACAAATACTGAAGAACTGAAGGACAATTCTAACAGAATTTACACTAATTGGCCTTCAAGACACTTATGATGTCTGAGGATTCCAAAGGAATATAAAGTCTCAAACCCCTGTTTTTCAGCAACAGTCACTGTTTTTAACATTACAGATCTTTCTTCAGATAGATACAGAAAATGCCCTTCTGATGCCCAAACACGCAAAAAAAAATTAAAAATAAAACCAACTGGGTCTATTCATAGAAGAGATGGCAGACTCTGCACTTCTGGTTCCATAACTCATACAAAGCCTCAGATATCCATAAAGTTTGACAGGGGAGAAACAGATACTGGACACAGGGGCACAAATACCAGCACAGACTCACCTAAAACATGTAAGCTGAATTTTGTCAGAAGTACCCAGGAAATCAAGGCAGAGAAAATGCTTTGTCCTAAAGAATATCAGCAACGCACATATCTGGGTATCATTTCAGGCACCACTTCTCCTACAGACAGATCCCACACACATAAATACCTGTCAAGACCAGCTATATAAGTACACACACACAAACACACACACATGCATATGTAGGTATACTTGCACCATCTCTCCTACATACACTCGCTGTCAAGATTAGGTACGTAGGTATACACACACACACACACACACACACACACACACACACACACACACACTGCTAAGTACCCTTTTAGGCACACCCTCTTCTACAGACATAACCCCCACACAACATTAGCATTCAACACCAGTTATATAAGTATACACATAACACAAACACACACACAAACCTACGTATCCTATTAGTCTCCCCCACACCTACCATCATATCCCCCACACATAACTTGCTGTTAAGACAAGCTATGTAACTATACATCCCATCACCTCCCCTACAGCACAACCTGAAATCCTTTTATGCACCCCCTCTTCTACAGATAACTCCTCCACACATAAATAGGTGTCAAGACAAGCTATATAGATACACACAAACTCATGCACACATAGCCACAAAAACACACATATCTAGGTATCATTTTAGGCACCCACTTTCTTACAGATTCCACACTCTCAACTAGCTCTCAAGATCAGCTGTATAAACACACACACACACACACACACACACACACACACACACACACACCCCTATGTATCTTTTTTAGTATCCCCTCTCCTAAAGATGAATCCCCACACATAAGTAGGTGTATAAGTATACACACACACGCAGACACCCTACCCTAGGTATGCTTTTAGGCACCTGATGTCCTATAGACAAATCCCACACACATAACTAGGTGTCAAGACCAACTATATAGATACACACACACACACACACACACACACACACACAGAGAGAGAGAGAGAGAGAGAGAGATGGATAGGTGTCAGTTACTATTTGGTATCCTGTGTGATCTGCTTAAGAGAGGAAATGTCTATCAGCTCATGAAACATTGGGCTGACTGTGGGGATTCAGCAGTAAGGGAAGGGACACATAATGTAACCTGCTTGTGTGTGCATGTGTGCATGTTTGTGTATATGTGATATGTGTGTACATGTCTGTATGCTTGTGTGTGTGTGTGTGTGTGTGTGTGTGTGTGTGTGTGTGTATATTGTGTGCTTTTGTGTTTGTGGTTGTTTGTATGTGAAACCTACTTCGAACCAGGTAATGTCACAAACTTGATTATAACACAATCCCCACATAATATACATGATCACTCACACACAAACAAGGTGTCAGATCCTTCAAGATACTTTTTCCCCTACAGCAGAACATTAGGCATACATACATACATACATACATACATGCACATACACAAAGGGATGAGTGTAGGGTTGTATTATGTATCACTTCCTTATAGCTGAAGCCCCACAGGCAGGCCTGTGTTTCAGGATCTGTTCGGCATCTCCTCTCTTAAACAGATCACATACACACAGCACTTGGTGTCAGTCAAGATAGGTACCTTCGGCCCTAATCCAAAGGTTCAACACAGACATGGGTACTAGATGAGTACTAGTATAACAAGACACCTCCACATTAGTGACTAAGTGCTCAGTACATACATAAGTCTGGGCCCTACAGTCAAAGTTCTTGTTCTTAATTCCTCCCTGCAAGCAAAACTCCCCCAAACAGGGATTCTCATGTGTTCTGCTAGGTACAAACTCACCCACAACACCTACGACCAACCCACAGCTTGATTTGAATTTATACTGGGTATCCTCCCCTATAAACCAATGTCCCACACAGGAATCTAGTTGCAGGTCCTACTAGGTTTCCTCTCTCCTGTAGCCAAAGCCTCCTACAGTATCTACAACGTATTTCCTCCTACACATCCAAAATGCCACAAATACATAAAAAGTTAGGTTTCATCTCTTGCTTAGTACCCCATTCCCTTCAGCAAAAGTACCACTTACACATGTAGATCAAAAAGTCTATTCATGCTAGGAAGCTCCTCCCCTATCTGTTCCTCCATGTTTTACATTCTCATCTGAAGAATGAGAGCTAAGAACAGGAGATGTATAGAACTTGCAGCTACTTTACTAGTATTCATATATACTCCTCTCTATACCCAAATGCCAGGTACACAGCCACAAAACACACAGCTACACATGCTTGTATGAAACCATGTACATATTCATGAACCATACAATCAAAGCCCTGTTTACACAAAACCATCTATTTGCTTCTCCTGCTAGGTGTCCCATCTCCCTACAGCAAATCACATACATAAAAAAATAGAGACAGTTACAGAGATAGAGACAGAAGTCAGAGGTAGACTAGAGAGAGAGAGACAGAGACAGTCAGAGAGACTGACAGGTCAGGTCCATTGTTCACTACTCCTTTATAGTCAAAACTGTCTACTCAGGGCTAGGTGTCAGGTGCTGCCTGATACCGTTTCCCTTATACCCAAAGTTCCTAAACCTAGCTGGTTAACCAGTATGCACACACTGCCCTATCATAAATGTCAGGTATATAGCCACACACTCAGTCACACATACTCCAACAAACCCATGCACATATTCAATGAACATTGAGCATGCTATGTGGTTCTGGAAGGTAGCTCCCATACAACTAACGGCCCCCTCCCTCACTTCTAGTTGTCAAGTTCTGTGTAGGTAGAGGCATCCCCCATATAACAAAAAACCCACACGTACCTCTTGTTAGGTTTGGTGAAGTATCCCAAATATAGGCCAAAGACCTATTTTACACACATGCATATACACACATGTACACACTCATACACATGCACAAGCGCATGCATGCACAAACACACACACACACACACACACACACACACACACACACACACACACACTTCAAATAGGAATCCTCCTTCACCTTTTTAGTGCCAGATATAAGGATGTAATACATACCTACATAGATGAATAGATGTTTCAAAATTGGATAGATGTCATGGAGAAAAGAAACCAAGATCCAGGACAATACAATTCCATGATGTGATGTTAAGCTAAAGAAGTTAATCATGGAAAGTATCTCAAGCATTTGGATTTGAGGAATCTGGCTACTCTCATCTAAGCAACTCCAAGCTTAATATGACATCCTACACGTTTCTGATATATATTATGATGTCTCCTCTGAGAAACCATGACAGCACCTGTGTTTGTGCATTTGCCTCCATATGAAACAAGAATGCCTTCTATTATTGCACACAACTGATGAAATTATGACTAAATCCATTCATGGAAAAATGCTATGCTTGGGAAAAATTACAAAAACATTGGGACTGGAGAGATGGGTGAACAGTTAAGAGTGCTTGTTGTCCCACTGCCAGGGGCCTCCCAACAGATAGAGTGACATAACTGCCACCCACATTCAGAGGGCCTAGTTAGGTCCCATACAGGTTCCTCACCTGCAGTCTGGAATCAGTGAGCTCCTATTCACTGGATCTTCCCTCTCTTCAACTGGACTCATGGTGCTCAGCGGTGCTTGGCTGTGGGTCACTACATCTGCTTCCATCAGTTACTGGATGTAAACACTATTATATGCTGGACTTTGTTGACTCCCCAAAGGAGGCTTTACCCCTCTTAGGAATGGGTGGGTTTGGGTTTGGAGTGTGAAGGGAGGAGGTGGAGTTTCGGGAGAAGGGGAGAGAAGGAGGGAAGGAGAGAGGGAGGGGGAAATGGGGTTGGTATATAAAATAAAAATAGAAAAACTATTAGAGTTTAAAAATAAGTGTACTTGTTGTTCTTGTAGAGGTCTGGAATTCATTTACCACCACCCAGGGGAGGAAATACACAGCCTCATATAATTCCAGCTACAGGAGAACTGACACCTTCTTCTGGCCTCTGTGAGCACATTAGCACATATACACATACAAACATACACAATTGTATATTATATATAATTGTATATATTATAATTTAAAACTATATGTATAATCTGATGATTCTCTAGATTTCCTCAGTGTCCATTGCTATGTTCCCCTTTAATTTTCTGATTTTTTTTGTTTTGCATTTTTCGAGACAGGGTTTCTCTGTGTAGCTTTGGAGCCTATCCTGGCATTTGCTCTGGAGACCAGGCTGGCCTCAAACTCACAATATCTGCCTGTCTCTGCCTCCCGAGTGTTGGGATTAAAGGAGTGCACCACCAACGCCCAGCTTAATTTCTGATTTTATTAATTACCATGCTCTCTCTGCCTTTTGGTTAGTTTAAAGTTTGTCTGTCTTGTTGACTTTCTCAAAGAACCAACTCTTTGTTTCATTGAGTCTTTTTGTTGATTTCCCAGTTTTTACTTTATTAATTTCAGCCCTCATTTTGATTATTTCCTGGTTTCTACTCCTCCCAGGTGAGTTTGCTTCCTTTTATTCTAGAGCTTTCAGTTGTGCTGTTAATTTTCTAGTGTGGCTATTATCCAGTTTCTTCATGTGGACACTTAGTTCTGTGAACTTTTCTCTTAGTACTGCTTTCAAAGTGCCCCATAAGTGTGGGTATGTTGTTTCTCCAGGGAAATGCAACTTAAAACCACTCTGACATACCATCTTTCTCCTGTCGAAATGGCTAAAATCAAAAACACCAATGACAGTCTATGCTGGAGAGGATGTGGAGAAAGTGGATTACTCCTCCATTCCTGGTGGGAGTGCCTACTGCTACAACCACTTTGGAAATAAGTATGGCAGTTTCTCAGGAAAATGGGAATCATTCTACCTCAAGATTCAGCAGTTCCTCTATTGGGCATATACCCAAAGAATGCACATTCATACAGTAAGGGCATATGTTCAACTATGTTCATAGCAGCATTATTTGTAATAGACAGAACCTGGAAGCAACCTAGATGCCCCACAACTGAAGAATGGATAGAGAAAATGTGGTGCATTTATACAATGAAGTACTACTCAGTGGAAAAAGAAAACAATGGAATCTTGAAATTCACAGGCAAATGGATGGAACTAGAAGAAGCCATCCTTCGTGAAGTAACCCAGTCACAAAAAGACAAACATGGTATGTACTCACTCATTTATGAATTTTAGACATAGAGAAAAGGATTACCAGTTTACAGTCCACACTGCCAGAGGAGCTAGGAAAAAAGGAGGACCCCAATAGAAGATTGCATAGTCCCTTGCAGAAGGGGAGGAGTACAAAAACGGCTGGGTAAAGTGGGAGCATGGGGATGCGGGAGAGGAAGGAAGTGGGAAGGGGATGAGGGGAGGGGGGAGAGGAATAAGAGGATTGAGACCAGGGAGGAATAGAGGAGGGCAATAAAGGAGATGCCTTGATAGAGGGAGACAGTACAGGTTTGGAGACAGGTCTGGCACAGGGGAAATGTTAGGGGATCCACAGGGATGACCCCAACTAATAATCTAGGCAGTGGTGGAGCAGATGTCTTTGATGCCCTTCCCCTATAATGAGATTGATGCCTACCTTGGTTACCATTCCTAGAGCCTTCATCCAGTAGCTATTTGAAGCAGAAACAGGAACACACAGCTAAGCACTGAAACATACTCCTTGAATCCAGTTGTGGAGAGGGAGGATGGAGGAGCAAAGGAGCCAAGAGTGTATTGGAGAAACACGCAGAAACAGTTGACCTGACCTACTGAGAACATGGAGACCCTAGTCATAAAGCTGGAGAAACAGCATTGGATTCAAGCAAGGCCTCTGAATGTGGGTGCCAACTAGGAGGCCAAGACAATCTATGGGACCTATAACAGTGGAGCCCATCTTCATCTCTAGAGCACAAATGAACTTTGGGAGCCCATTCCCAATGGAGGGACTCTATTGCAGCAAGGAGAGCCTAGGCCCACCCCCAAATGATATGAGGGACTTTGAAGGTCCCCTATGGTCGGCCTCACTATCCCTGGGAGGAGGTGGGGGTTGGGTTGGGGGTGGGAAACATGTAAGAATGGGAGGGTGAGGGATGGATATATAAATATGAGTACCTCTAAAATAAAAAAAATGTAATGTATGTATGAGATCTTTTTTTACGAAAAGAATTTCTTGGTTTAAGAATCTAGCAATAGTCTTTAGCACCAAAAGTAAAGACCCAGAAACAGATATTGTGGTTCAAGGTGAAGATCAGAGATGCAAATCATCCAAGCCAACAGAATGTTATCAACTCTGCCAATGCTCAGACTGAAGAGGCAATCCACAGATTGCATCTACAGACTACACTGCTCCTTACCAACTCTCAGATGGCTCCTGAGACAGCACTGGGCTACTTATATTATCTCTAGTTCTGGGATTAAAGCCATGAACTCTGTTTCTCTTTTAGACTGATACACTCTCATGTAGCCTAGGATGGTGTGGAACTCACAGAGATCCATCTGCCTTTGTCTCCTGTGTCATGGAATGAAAGGTGTGTTAGCACAGCTCTATGGCTAACTAGTGTGGCTGGCTTTGCATTATGATCTTCAGTGGCTTTACTAGATCATAAACAATATATCATCACAATAATCAAACCATTAGCATCTCAGTGCTCCACTGAGTTAATCAGTATGAAAGCAATATAATACAAATTGTATTAAGGCAAACCTTCATTTCTCAGTTCTGTAAATTAAGATTCATATTTTAACAAGCTATCAGTAAAATATATTATCACTATTATATATTTCTAATAGAAATGCTTCAAAGAACACAGGTTGGATATAGGAATTCAAGTTTCTTTGGTGCCACCTGTAATATGTCTTTATATATAACAAGAAATGCAAATATTTACTTATTAAGTTAAGTTAAAATTCATTAAGTCTTCCTCACACTCAGAACATTGTTACTAACTAGGTGGTATAGAGAAAATACAAAATGTACAACAATATGAGGGCATTTAAATCAACTCCTGCAGACAATATAGGTGCTAAGGAAACAATAGGACATCCTTAAAAAAAGGATTTTTATACATTTTATTTAAATTAGAAACAATCTTATTTTACATATCAATCCCAGTTCACTCTTCCTCCCATCCTCTCATGCCTCCCCAACACCCCCATTGCACCCCCATCCACTCCCCAGGGAGTGTGAGGCATTCCATGAGGGATCATGAAAATCTGTCAATTCATTTTCAGCATCTCCTAGGCCCTCCCCTCTCTATCTAGGGTAAGAGAGTATCTCTCCATGTGAAAATACCTTCATGCACTAGGGATACATTCTGTTCCCATTGCCAGATGCCCCATAGAAAGCACAGTGCTCCCAGCTGACACCCACATGAGTACCCACTTTCTCATGTGAGCTGTTTCTGTGGGTTTTCCTAGTGTGGTCTTGACCTATCCCTCTCTGAAGCTGGATTCCAGGATATTATCTCAGTGCTTAGCTGTGCATCTCTGCTTCTGCTTCCATCAGCTACTGGATGAAGGTTCTGTGATGGCATTTAAAGTAGTCAAAATTCTCATTATAGGGGACAGACATTTAAGGTAGCCTTTCCACTATTGCTTAGGTTCCTCTTTGGGGTCATACTTGTAGATCTCTGTACAATTCTCTAGTGCCAGATTTTTCTTTAAACCTATAGTGGCTCCCTCTATTGATGTGTCTCTTTTCTTGTTCTCCTCTATTCCTTTCTCCAGTCAATCTTCGTGATACCTCATGTTCTTCTCCCAACTCCTCTTCTCTCCTCCTCGTTTTCTTCCCTCCTATGCTTCTGATTTGTTCAGGAGATCTTGCCTTTTCCTCTTCACTGAGGGAACATGTATGTTTCTTTTAAGGTCCTCCTTGTTTCCTTACTTCTCTGGAGGTGTGGATTGCAGGCTGGTAATCCTTTGCTCTATGTCTAATATCCATACATGAGTGAGTATACACAACGTGTGTCATTCTGTGACTGGGTTACCTCACTCACGATAGTTTCTTCCAGTTCCATCCATTTCAGTTCCATCCTAAGACAAAACAAATAAATTTTAAATATTTGATCAAGTATTAAAAAGCTTACTAGATAATCCTATGTGTTAAATATGTCTAGACATCTACATGTTGGTTTATAGCAAATCTAATGACCAAGAAAAAGGTAATTTCCCAATATTTCTGGCCTACTTAACCAATGAATTTTAGATTTTACCCTCATACAATAATAGTCATAATAATTACTAAAACTCATACTTGTATATTTGAAACAACACATAAGGTCCAGGTTCATTTATCATGAACTCATCTAACTTCAATGACATTATTAATGAAACAATTCTTCAAATACACTGGTTAGAAGCCAGTAGGCTCTTTCTTGACATATTGAATTATGTCTTAGACTGACTAACAAAGAAAACCTCACTTTCTGTCAGAATGTCATGATAAGTTTTCATGATCTTTCAATACCTTCCTTGAACCTGCTTATATAAACAGGCAGCTATATAAAAGGGGGCTTGATGTCCCAATTGTGCTACGATTACAGAGTATTCCAGTCTTGGTAGACAGCAATGATTATCTTCCTGTTAAAATTATACCTGACAGAAATTGTTCTAGTTGGGGTAATGGTACAATCATGTTAGAGTATTCCACTCACTGGTACTCTACCTGATTTTCAACATCTTACTATGGGTAATTGAAGGGATGAACATGTTTTTATTAGAAGAGTTGAAAGAAAATTTGCCATAGCAATACTGGGAATATACCACCATGAATCAATTGTCTTTTAAAAGTTGCACATCACACAGAATGATCAAGTATTAAATTTTTTTCAGTCTTTTTTTCCCCATTTTTTATTTAAATGAGAAAGAAGATTGTTTGACCTGTCAATTGCAGTTCCCTCTTCCCCTACCCACCACTAACACCCTACCTATCCTGTACCATTTGTGCTCCACAGGTAGGGTGAGGCCTTTCATGGGGATCTTCAGAGGCTGTCATATACTGTGGGACAGTTGCTAGGCCTTCCCCTGTGTGTCTAGGCTGAGGGAGTATCCCTCTACATGGAATGGGCTCCCAAAATCCATTCCTATGCTAGGGATAAGTACTTATCTACTGAAAGAAGCCCCATGGATTTCTGAGGCCTCCTCACTGACACCCACATTCATGGGGTTGGATCAGTTCCATGCTGATTTCCCAGCTATCAGTCTGGGGACCAAGAGATCCCTCTTCTTCAAGTCAGGTGTTTCTGTGGCTTTCACCAATCTGGGTCTTGACCCCTTTGCTAAACACTCATCCTTCTCTACAACTGAATTCCAGTTCACTTCAGTGTTTAGCTGTGGGCATCTGCTTCTACTTCCACCAGCGGCTAGATAAAGGCTCTAGGATGGCATATAAGTTAGTTGACAATCTCATTATCAGGAGAAGGCATTTAAGGTAGCCTCTCCACTGTTGCTTAGACTGTTAGTTGGTGTCATCCTTGTACATTTCTGGACATTTCCCTAGTGCCTGATTTTTATTGAAACATATAATGGCTCCCTCTCATAATGGTGTCTCTAATTTTGCTCTCCTCTTTTCTTTCCCCTATACAACCTTCCTGCTCCCTTATGGCCTCCTCATTACTACTCTTCTCCCCTTCTCATTCTCCTAGCTCCATCTGCCCTCCCCCATGCTCTCAATTTGCTCAGAAGATCCTGTCCCTTTCACCTTCTCTAATAGACCATGCCTGTCTCTCTTAGAGTCCTTATTGTTTCCTAGCTTCTCTGGTAGTGTAGATTGTAGGCTGGTAATCCTTTGCTCAATGTGTAAAATCCATATATGAGTGAGTGCATACCATGTTTGTCTTTTTGCTACTGTGTTACCTTGCTCAGAATGGTTTCTTCTAGTTTCATCCATTTGCCTGCAAATTTCAAGATTCCCTTTTTTTTCCCTGCTGAGTAGTACATCATTGTATAAATGTGCAACATTTTTTCTATCCATTCTTCAGTTGAGGGGCATCTAGGCTGCTTGCAGGTTCTGGCTATTACAAATAAAGCTGCTATGAACACAGTTGAACATATGTCCTTATTGTATGAATGTTCATCTTTTGGGTATATGCCTAAGAGTGGAATTGCTGGATCTTGTGGTAGACTGATTTCCATTTTCCTGAGGAATCTCCATACTGATTTCCAAAGTGACTTACCAGTTGGCACTCCCACCAGCAGTGGAGGAGTAATCCTCTTTCTCCAAATCCTCTCCAGCATAGACTGTCATTGGTGTTTTTGATGTTAGCCATTCTCACAGGAGTGAGATGGTATCTCAGATTTGTTTTGATTTGCATTTCCCTGATGGCTAAGGATGTTGAGTACTTTCTTATGTGTCTTTCAGCCATTTTAGATTCCTGTATTGAAAGTTCTCTATTCAGTACTATGTCCCACTTTTTAATTGGATTATTTGGTGTTTTGCAAACCAGCTTCTTGAGTTCTTTGTAAATTTTGGAGATCATCCCTCTGTTGGATGCCGGGTCAATATCGTTTCCCATTCTGTGGGATACTACTTTGTCTTGATGACAGTGTGCTTTTCCTTACAGATGCTTCTCAGTTTCAGGAGGTCCCATTTATTAATTGTGGATCTCAGTGGCTGTGATATAGGTGTAATGTTCAGGAAGCTTTTCAAAAGTGCCCAAGTTGCATTCACAAATATAAGACATTATTCTTCATCAATTTTTAATTCCTGATGCTGTTAAGTATTTATTGTACACAGTCAGCCACTCTCAAAATATTTAAGATACAATTATTTTTATTTATTTCATACATTTCTCAATTTATTTTCATGATTCCTATTTTATTTCAATAAATTCTTATTTCATTTATTCAATCTGTGATACCTCTCTGAATCTTTAGTAATAATTTTATCATGTTGGTGAGAGATGGAACTGCCCTCTTATTTAAAACTGTGGTAGGAAATTGTATCAAATGAACTGTACTCAGTCAATAACACACTGAGATTTTTAGCACCAAACAGATGCCTTCTCCAGAATTACTGTTTAAGAAATAAAAGTAAAACATTTGCAAAAGATAAGTAAGTATTCCTTGACCATGTTACCAATTGAATTTTCTTG